>NW_008707797.1:2676044-2712245 GCF_000327385.1 Lottia gigantea | reverse complement strand
CAGATTCCTAAAATGAACACTTATGTGAAAAATTCAACAACTGTGGTTTATGCTTAACAAAAGTGACTATCCATCAAAAGCCAATCAGGCATGGCTGTGTCCAAAAATGTGTCATACTCCCAGAAAGAGTGGCACTGTACGTCTATTTCCGCTTATGTACAACAAACATGGTACCCCATCCAATGTAGCTGTGCAACAAATGTGCCTATGATTAGCAAAATATGGCATTTCTACAGATGCAGCATAATATGGCCTACAGAAGTTGTCCCGAATTCAGCAACCGTGTCATGTTGTCATCAAATTTGAACCCTCTCAAGGTATGGACAAAATGAATAATGTCAGATATAATCCAGTTCTAATATTTGCCGTAGGACACATGACACCACCTTCGAGGATCATGCAGCAAAGTGGTCCCCTCACCTACTGCATGACCACTTCCGGAGTGTCACACTGACCGACCATCCAATTTAGCAAATGGCAATACCCAATTTATCCCTACTGTGAAAGGCAGATTTCCTAAAATGAACACTTATGTGAAAAATTCAACAACTGTGGTTTATGCTTAACAAAAGTGACTATCCATCAAAAGCCAATCAGGCATGGCTGTGTCCAAAAATGTGTCATACTCCCAGAAAGAGTGGCACTGTACGTCTATTTCCACTTATGTACAACAAACGTGGTACCCCATCCAATGTAGCTGTGCAACAAATGTGCCTATGATTAGCAAAATATGGCATTTCTACAGATGTAGCATATGGGGTGGCTCTCTGTGACAAATTTAGATATGATCTTCAAAAGTGGCATTCCTACAGATGTGGTTTATACCCAGCAAACGGTTCAACATCCAACAGATGCAATTCAGTATGACAAATGTGGTAGACAGCAAGTCAGCAAACACTGCTTTTGATAACAACAATTTTGGCTTGTGTCAAAAAATGGATAATATATCTAGCAAGATACGCCCAAATTTTCATTCTATCAAGGGTGGTCAATAATCTGTGTCAAATCCTTTCAAAAATCTAACTTTTCATAGATATTGTTGATTCAAAAAATTTTGACATAAACTGTTACCTCTATCTTATTCACAAGCCAACAAATTTTGATGCATTTTTACCAAGTCGACGGCAATAACACAAGTTGTTTATTGAAAAATCTCTGTTATAGATGATCACACCAAATACGACGAAACTATAGTCTCTATTATGTTCACAAACAAATTTTGATACATTTCTCTAAAGTTAAGGTCAATAACTCAAAAACCATTGTCAGATTCCAACTTTTTCAAGACCTCATCAATATAAATGATCCCAACAGTTAAAAACTGTGGTCTCTATTGTGTTCACGAACAAATTTTGATGCAGTTTTCCTAAGTTAAGTTTAATAACACAAAAACCAATCATCCACAGATCGTCCTATTGCAACTTGTCCAAGATCTCATCAATATAAATGATCACACCAAATTTCATTCAAATCAGATTAAAACCGTAGTCTCTATTGTGTTCACAATCAAATTTTGACAAGTTTTTCCTTGGTCAAAAACGGTTTGTTGAAAAATAGTCAAATTCTAACTTAACCGAAACCTCATCGATATAAACGATCATACCAAATTTCATTAAAATCAGTGGAAAACTGTAGTCTCTCTTATGTTTACAAACAAATTTCCACGTGTTTTGCCCAAGCCAATGGCAATAACATCGAAAAATTGTCAAATTCCAAGATCTCATCAATATACATGATCACACCAAATTTCATTAAAATCTGATAAAAACCGTAGTCTCTATTATGTTCAATGTTCAAACGAATTTTCCAAAGTCAAGGGCAATAACTCAAAATAGTTAATTTCAAACTTACAGACCTCATTAAAATAAATCACACCAAATTTCATTAAAATCTGATCAAAACTGTAGTCTCTCTTATGTTTACTAACAAATTTCAACACAAAAACATTGGCACAATTCATTAGACATAGAGGTTCCAGAACAAATGACTGATTCAGGATCTTAATTGGTCAAAACGACCAGAGCGCAATAAAATACACCCAGACGGACGGTTTCTAGGATGCACTTTGACAGGGGCAAATATAAGGAGCTTCATATAAGGAGAGAAACAAGATGTACTGTGAGAATCATTCTGTGGTTTAAAACTAGAATATTCTTGTAAAGCATGTGTAAAGGGATAATTTCACAAAACATCCAGCACAGATTAAGCCATCTACATGTATAAAATATCTTGTAGTTACCTGCAGTCTTACTACGATGTATCCCTTTAAGTTATAGAGTGTGTGTACGAAGGAGGAAGGGGGGGAGGTTACCTGCTAAATGGGATGATGCCCAAGAATAAAATATAACTTACATAACTTTTAAAGCTCTACCTGTGTTTTCCGGTTGATCTAACTAGGCCATGAATTGATCTACCTACAATAATAAGTGAAAATAAGTGAACTTGAGGCAATATCATACATACAAATGACTCTTGAGACTCAAGAAGAGTCAGACAATAGTAGCGTTAAATATTTTAAAAAGATCAAGTTGTCTCACTATTCAGAATAAAGAGCTCAGCTCTACAAAATTAGTGTTTACAAGTAAAAATATTGGTGTTACTGTCAGCGAGTCTGTTCCAAATGGAATATTTTACAAAAAAATCAACTTAATTAAGAGAAACTCACCAATTATCAAGATGTTGAAACACATGTTGTATTTCAATAATTAAACTGACAACATTCAATATCTGCAATAGAAAATGAAGGTAAAATTTACTAAATTAAAAAAAGAAAAAAAAAAAGGGATATTTCACAACCAAACTGCATCCCTTTCAGTATGTATATAGATATAATATGAAATAGGGTTTTAAGTCGTACTTTTCTGTACCTGATTGGGTTAACAAAGGCAGTATGCAGTGTACAATAAGGGCAATTTTTGATGATAGAAGCATCAGCTTCCTCATTGTTAATTTCCTCAATAAGCAAGCACAACCAATGGCATAAGGGACAAGGTGGCACGAATAAAGAAAGGGTCACTTATTAATCTTGGAGGGCAAGGTAGTATGTTGACTGATAAAGAAGACTCACCATTTAACAGCTCACTGGAACATAATTTGATATCTATAGACCAACAAGTTTCTAACTGATGATAAGATTTCATACCTGTAATAAATCATTTATTCAAATTAAATAGTAAAAACAGGGATGTTTCCTATAATTTTATGCAAGTGACTCCACTTAGCATACATGATCTGACAAATTTGTTATGCATGTCCTGTTCTGGGCCATTTAGTATTCAACCCACTAATACACAGTAAGTAATGTATGTATCAAATATTGTGTACCATATAAGATTTCCTTGCTGTATGTCAGGAATTGCAGGGTATCTATTGTTTTAAATGGTAGTATGTAGTGTCTTACCATTTTTAAAAGTACTTTTGATTGGGTAGCATAAATTATGACAACTCTTGATGGTCATTCATTCTAAACACAATCACCAAATATAGATGAAGTTTGTTAAATCAGGGTTAGTGGATTCACCTGCAAAAAAAAAGAAACTTAACATTAACATCTGCATTTGAATCATGTCAAAAGTTTTTTTTTTAACTTGCACCAGACTCTGAACTATAACATCCCTTCAGTAACAGAAAGTCCCCTCACAAATATTCACAAGATTCCCCCTTGCTTAAACCTAGGCCTAACAGTTGGAATACCTGGGAAATAAATCAAGTAGTTTTCAGAATAACCAGAAAGTTAATTATAAAAAAAACTCACCACATATAAAACAAGATCTATTTGTCAAAAGCGATTAAAAATTTTGCATACTAATAACTTCTCTGAACTGCTGACACTGTAAAAAGAATAATAATTTTTAGAATACAAACAACATTGTGTTGTGAATTGTTTCAAAAAGTAAAATTTTACTAAGTATTAAAGGGCTATCATCACAAGACAAAAATCTGAATTCTCACAATAGAAAGCTAGCTTAGATATGACCTAATTACCATCCCCACCTCCTAATTCGAAACCTGTCTACCCTCACCCCTACCTTAATATCTTGTTCTAAACTAACAATTATAGGACACCATCCCTTTAATACCTCCACCCCCCTATTTCTAAACCTGTCAACCTTCATCCCTACCTTAATGTCACTAAACTAAGAATTATAGGACACCATCCCTTTAATACCCCACCCTCCATAATTCTAAACCTGTCTACCCTCATCCCTACCTTAATTTCTTATTATAAACTAACAATTATAGGACATCTTCCCTTAATACCCCCACCCCCTATTTCTAAACCTGTCTACCCTCATCCCTACCTTAATACTATATTATAAAACAACACATATAGGCCACCCTCTCTAATCCACCCCCTAACCCTAAACCAGATTAAACCCTCATCTTTGAAGGGTACAAATTACTTTTTTTTATTTGCTTAAGTCTTTTGCTCTATGGGGCTAAATTGCACAGCGGTTTAACATTTTTTATAACACTTTTTAACGTATGAAGTATGTAAAGGTTCTGAAGAGTATCATTAAACTAAATGATTCTTGAATTGTAATTTAAATACCAGTGCAAAATATAAATACAAACAAAAGTTGGCCATAATGATACTCATCTTCCATGATTGTTATTTTTGAAGTCATGAGATAACTTATATTTGTCATATTTATTCTCGTGACATTGAGTTTAAATTGTCAAGGTCACGCGCGTAAGAATCTTGATAGAGAAAAGTCCCCCCCCCCCCCCAAAGTACACTTAAGCCCTGGCCTGACAAATATCCCTCCATTGTACACTGCATGGCGTTCACGATTATCATTTTTCTTAAATAATTTAAAGAGGTTGTTAAGTGATTTTTATGTGTATCGGGCACATTAATAGCATCGATTTGCACCATTTCAAAGGGACTTACGTAACATAATACTGAATACATAATATAAAGGGTCTTCGCTATGGTGACGTCATCAAAAACAGAGGTTTAGTGGAATTGCAGGAGTCGTACAGTCTGAATGAAAATTGGAATGTTGCAAATTGATGCTATCAGAGTCCCTCCCTTATACACATAGAAAATCTCTTTACAATCTCTTTAACAAAACGTTTGGTAGAACTAAATGAAATGAGCTATTCAAGTTATGCATGCTTCCGATTAACTTCTTTTTGTAACACTGTGCGTTTCACACAGACTGTAGATATTATTAGCAGATTCGGCAATAGTGACGTCAAAAAAAGTCTAGTTTTAGTGGAATCGGAAAAAATAAAACAGAGGTCTGACTTAAAATTGGAATGATACAAATCGATGCTATCGGTGTCCCTATTTCTAGAAAATCAGTTTATATTACTTACAAGTTTCCAATCAAAATTTGAATGAAGAAAATGGCTTACCTTCTTTTGAATAAGTGTCCAATATTTCAATATTTGTCACTCCTTCCAAAAGTGTCATCGTTGAATCCATTATTTTATAGAAAATCACAAAATAATCTAAAACCATCCAGAATAATACACATAGTATCAAATAAATCCCAATCCACAGATATTAGTCACAGATTTAGCACTGAATATATCGAAATAATTCAAAACCATCCAGAATCCAATATAGAATATATCATAAGTCATAAGTCACGACTGATAAGACCGAAATCCCGCTCAGAAATGCGCACCCTTGGATATGCAAACGGTGATTTTACGTTAAACTCCTCCCACTTTTTGACTGACAATTTAAATTTCAGCCAATCAGCAGCCACAATTCTGCATCCACGTGCTCGGCGTGTCAACTCTTCCCGCCAAAAAATTGTTTTGAGTTTCTGATGGATTTAAACTGTCACCCTCTCGTCAATTTGGTGAAAGTTGATAAATTATTAAAGGAAAAGGTCCACCAATATTTCAGAGTGGCTGGTTGAAAGAATTTTGAATAGAGGTACTGGACTTAAAAATCCTTTGTAAAGTCTAAAACCTGTTCAAAAATCTTTGGATCAACGAATAAAGTGTATTTCGTTATGTTACCGAGGGAAAAAAATTACCAAATTCACATGTTTGTGAAGTAAATTACACGGAAGGGGACCTTTAATTCTTGACAGAACAAATAACATGATTGCTAGATTCGCGCCAAATATTACCCCGAAATTTAAAGGGATATAGCGTTACTGTTACAATAAAATTCACCATTATTCAGGTTTTAGGCCTAAATCAGGCCTAATTAGAAAATTTACTGAAAAGCTTTGACTTTGTGACTACATAAGTGTGGCAATAAATTCTGGGACGAAAAAGTGCAAAAGATACAAATATGATTGCAATAGAACAGATTAAACCACAGTAAATTTAAAGATAGTGGATCAAATGTGGCCGGTTGGTGAAACGAGATCCTCATTGTTAGATCATTTAGGCCTGCCTACATACAAAATTCCGAAAATATTTTGAAAACTGAAAGAGCTATACCAATTTCAACATAGGCGTACGGGCCCAAGGCCTATTTGGGGGTTGGAAGGGGGGTGGGTTGCTACGATCGAGACGAGTACAAATAAGGGGCATTTATAATATTTATGTTTATTAGTGTAAATTATGTTAGTGAACTAAATGTTGGATAATGGTACATTGAGAAAAGGGTGACGTCAAATTTTAAGTTATAATAACACTGCAAAATCAATTGATATGATTTAATTATTAGTGGTCACTGACAAATAACCCATCAAGCTCATGGAATTGAGAGCAATATCAGAAGTTCCAGGAGGTTCTATCAGTTCCCATTACTCCACGGCTTTGGTTATTGTGTAGCTTGCCATTCAACAAGAGGCTTCTTACTACAGGCTCAGTGTTAGGCCGTTAGATTTTCATACAGTCATAGTCAGTTGGCTTAACTATATGCTAAGGGAAGTCTCTGTGGTAGTTTAGACACTGGTTGCAACGTTAGCGAAATTGGAACAATATGGAAACTAATGATTTGAGTATTACTGTATTAAATTATCTTTTCAAAGAAAAATACCGACATTTTAGGCCCAGACTTCAATTGAGGGCTCTGTGCCCCTTTTCCAAATCCTGGGTTACCCCCGTTTTCAGAATGTATAGATTTCCCTTTGTCAATCAATTTCCCCTTGTTGATGGTGATAATAAACTACTTAATAATTAAATCATATCATTTGATTGTCAAAATTAGTAAAATGACCCGGCTACACGAAATACAAAATTGTTTCGAATTATTCATTCGTCGTCATTCCCAAATTTGTGCACGGCCTTTGACAGAATTGAGTCTCGTTTTATGTCTTTCAGACCCAATTCGGACATAGTCCCTAGTATAAATTTCAAAAGGTTGCTATGACGGCTAAGCCTCGCAAATTGCCCGTAAACTCTGAGTAATATTCTGATATAGGTCATTTATATGTCGTATGGTGTATATGTCTTTAATGGGCCTCCGTACAAAAAGTAAGGGAGACAGCAACTTGGTGATTTGATATTTCGAATGAGGACTAGTGTGAGATAGCTTGATTTGACTTGCAATAAGTTCCTATGACGGCTAAGACTCGCAAATTGCCCGTAAACTCTGAGTACTATTCTACATAGGCCATATAATAAATCGATTAGAATGGGCCTCTAGTCCGTACAAAAAGTAAGGGAGACAGCAACTTAGTGATTTGATATTTCGAATGAGGACTAGTGTGAGATAGTATGGTATGAATTTCAAAAAGTTCCTATGACGGCTAAGCCTTTTAAATTGCTGTTTAACTTAGGTAATTTTCAGCTTCCTTGAAAAAAAATTATATCTTAAATGGACCACAGTGCAAAGACTAAGAGAGTTAAACATATAGGTGTTTGCGAAATTGAAAGAATTCTTATGTGTATTTGTCACGAAAATTTTAAAGTTATTTTAACAATATTTAAAGGTAGAAATAATTCAGATTTCATATCGGGTCGATTTGCCGCGAATGTGTATGCTGAGACGATTCGACCCGATTCGACCCGAATCTTTATGGTAGTTGAATGTGTATGCTAAGTTCAGCCCAGTCTTTCCAAGATGGCAGCCTTTTTGAAGAAAGGTTGCTGCAATCTCACTTATTCTGCAATTTCACAAATTTTTAAGGTTCGATCTTTACAAAGAACCACGCAGTATCTCAGTTTGCAGAATTATGCAACGGATGAACCTAAAAATGTCCGAGATATTTTGCTGGAATTAGATGAAAATGAGGTGAAAATAAAATATACAGAGGAAGAAATCGACAAAATGAGAAATGTTTCACGTTTGAATCCGCATTTACATGGTATTTTGCATCAAAAAATACCTGACATGACGATGAAAAGTTTTGATAATTTACATCTAAAAAGAAAAATGTATGCTAAATATGGAGAAGCCTCTGGAATAAACCCAAAATTATTATGGCCTACGAAATCAGAGATAGAAGAAAGAATGAAAGATGATGCCATTTTAGAGCGACCTTTAGAAGAAGCCGTAAGGAAGGCTTTCAAGAAACAAGCAAAAGATGCTTATAAGAGATTAAAGAAGTGAGTATCCATGCTTTTACATAAACACTTTTTAAAAATGGATGAAGGCCTAATGTATTTAAACATTGGTTTGTATTGTAGTAGAATGTAAATGGAGTTTAAGCCCTTTTCTGAAACTGATTCGGGCATTTTTGATTGTTTTTGTAAATGATGTTTATCTATCCAATCAAAAAGTCTGTGCCTAAAATTCTTGAATGTTACCTGATTGTATGACTTTTGTAGACGATTTGATTGGTTGTCATGAGATGCAGTGTGCAATGATGGAATTTCTTCATGACAATGGCATAAGCCTACTCTCTATTATTTCCGGCTGTGGAGAACTATTATAAGCTAGAACATAATGCATATTTGAGTTGGCCATGTCTCAGTCTATGCAGTCATTACCAGTGGCTTGCCATCAGAAGTATTTTTTCTCAACAAGTGCGAATTGACATTTAAACAAACAATGAATATGCCTACGCCTGCATTTAGTATACAGATAATTACTATGCTGCAAATCATCTATCTAGTTTGTTTCAGTAGAATATATGGATAATATAACCCAACACAGATCATTCATTCATTCATTCATTCAATCATGTATTCATTCATTCATTCATTCATTCATTCATTCATTTTATTTTTCAGAGAACAAGAAATAGATGAAAATATGAGTAAAATGCTAAAGTTGATCAGTGATTATAAATCAAAAATCAGAAAACATCGGGCAATACGGCGTCAAACCAAGAGAAGACACTTTGAGCTCAAATGTGAAGCTAGGGAGGTTTATGGGTACAACTTGGCTCCTTCTGATTCTAAAGTCAAGTCTGTTGTCAAACAACACAGGTCTCAAAAGTTGAAAGCTTATCGAGAATTCAAGGCTGAGAATAAGGCTCGTAAAAATGTCAAGAAGATGAAAATTAAGGAAGAGAAGCGAGCCAAGAGACTCGAAGTCTCCGCTGAAAAAGAGACTGAAAAAACTGAAGTTAGTGACACACCGTAACCCTGTCCATTGTACGTGTTGTTTTAATAAAATATTAGTTACTTTATTATTTCTATTTTGAAAATAACATCAATGCATTTGCCATATCGACTCTGTGAAATTAAAAAACCTGTCTCAAAGAGGCATTAATGGTTTGATGGGTTCTGAAAATTCCACAAGACAGCCTAGTTTTTCTGTCCCTATACCAGCTGACAACTTTCAAATAATTAGAGGCAGTGGGTTTGCTCTAGTCTACTGGATCACAATCCCTTTTGTTTGAATGTTTGTACTCCAAACTAATACTGAGAGTCTTCTATTATCTTTGGGTTCACGAAAAAGGCCCAATTATGAAAGAGTTATTATTTAGAAATATGAATTTACATAAAGTAAATATTTACATGACTGCACAGATAGCTAAAGTTGAACTCTATCAGATGGTAAAGTAAATATTTAGATGACTATACAGATAGCTGAAATTGAGTTCTACCAGCTGGTAAAGTAAATATTTAGATGACTATACAGATAGCTGACATTGAGTTCTATCAGCTGGTAAAGTAAATATTTAGATAACTATACAGATAGCTGAAATTGAGTTCTACCAGCTGGTAAAGTAAATATTTAGATGACTATACAGATAGCTGAAATTGAGTTCTATCAGCTGGTAAAGTAAATATTTACATGACTGCACAGATAGCTGAAAGTGAACTCTATCAGCTAGTAAATTAAATATTTAGATGACTATACAGATAGCTGAAATTGAACTGTATCAGATGGTAAAGTAAATATTTAGATAACTATACAGATAACTTAAATTGAGCTGGTATATAGCATATTCCATAAAGCTGTGTCTATATGTTGATATAAAACCACCCAACCGATGAAGATAAAACACTGTGAGGGTTTTGATATTTATATATGAATTACACATTTCAAACAACATATCGAATATAAAGAATTTGTAGAATAATCCATGACATAATAGTAATAATAGTAGTTGTATGTATAAAGAGCTAAATCACGTGGAGAGTACCCAAAACAAAATCAAATTTCTAAACAGCAGACATTAAAGGGATTTTAAAGAAGTGTATCGGGGATAGGCCTACTGATATCATCGATTTGCATCAGTCCATATTTTGGTCAGTTGTCTGTCGTTCTTGCAATTCCCTTTGAGCTAAGCGTTTAATTGCGTCACTATCGCAAAAGGCCTTATAGAAGTTTTTGTGATATTGACGTCACAAACGTCTAGTTTCAGTTGAATTTAAAAAAATACACATGCCTGATTGAAAATAAGAATGGTGTAAATTGCTGCTATCAGTGTCCCCAGTACACATTAAAACTAAGTTTTACAATCCCTTTAGCCAGGCAAACATCAGACGCTAAGCCTATGCCAACAGACGTTACACCTATGACAACAACAGACGTTACGTCTAAGACAACAGACGTTAAGCTTAAGAAAGCAGACGTTACTCCTATGACAACAGAAGTGAAGCCTAATCGTGTTTTTGGCTATTGAAAGGTAACAGAAAGTGGTCATTTAGGATCAGTCTCCGCTGGTTGTTTCCAACTAGTGATCTGAAATAGAGAAAAAAAGCCTTGCACTACAGCAAAAAACCCGGATGTAGACAGGGTTTGCAGGTCATCTTGCATTCTGTCAACCTAAGCGACCCCTCCCGTCCCCCGTAGGCTATATGAAAAGGGGAGGGGAGGGGGGTCTACGTGATCTGCAATGCGACAGTATCGACACAAAATGAAAACTTAAACTCATTTTTTTCATTTGTGATATTTTGTGGCCATTTTTATGTTATAAATAAATTGGTTTCTTTCCCTGTGTGAACCCTCGGAAACTCAGTCACGAGGGTGTTTATGCGCATTATTCAGACTTACTCGTGTTGCTGTCGAAGGTAGAGGTCGAACATCAGGGATCTGGCCATGAGAGACTGATCCGAGTAGGCTGGAGTCTCCTTCAGACGCTGCGACGAACTGGCTTCATTGTTACCACTATTGTAAGTGGAACTCACTCGACCCCGTGGCCATGGAAATGGTCCATACTTCTTTCTAATGTCTCGTCGCCATCTTGCCCGGCGGTTCTGAAACCAAACCTGAAAGTAAATCAGACCTAGAGAAATTTGAAGGTCGTCCAAAATAGAGGAAATGATACGTATATTATACTCTGGCAAGTTCCGCTGTGCTGCTCTCGCTCGACTGAATCTCTAGCCTACCAAAGTGGTGATTATCTTTGAAAGTCATAGAAAGCTGAGAAGCTGGGAAGGTAGACAAAAAGAAAGGCTAAAATTTCTTTTGCTTTAGCAAAACAGTGATGAAATAGTTATCTAATAACCTATATGTTGGAAATAATTTACCTGTATTCGAGCCTCACAAAGTGATATTTTCTGAGACAGTTCTTCTCGGAGAAAGATATCCGGATACTGGGTATGGAGAAACGTTTCCTCTAATATCATGACCTGAGACGGCATAAAACTTGTCCTCTGCCGCTTCTGAAAAAAAGTTAAAACGGAATTATATAGAGCAACGGAATGACAGGTTTAGCTGTTGTTCCTGAAAGAACTATTGGTTGGTTGGTAGATGACAAGTCAACGTCTGCTTCCAGCAGTTGCTGATATTGCTGACAGCATGAACTATTGAAATGAAATAGAGTTTTATATTCTAATGTTCTGAATCTTATGGACTTAAGAAATGAATAAACTAAATAAGTTATCACAGTTTATGCCAGATAATACAGAATGGCAGGTGCTCAGAAAGAATCGGCATTCACTATAACCTTATAGTTACCTTTTCTGACAAACCGTGACAACAAGTGGATAGTCCATACAATGTATCGGGTATCAGAGAGTTTCTTGTCGACATCACGATGCTACGGCCAAATAATTTCAAATCCCTGCTACAAAGAATATATAAAATTCTTATTTAGACGCTAAATTATGCAATCATGTGCCAGTAACAAATAACAAAGCAGTTATATCTCTGCTGGTTCTCGACAAACACTGTTGGCACAGATCTTTCCATTAGCTCAGTAATTTGTATCAAGTTAAATATCCGCCTGTTAGACGATTAGGTGCCGCGAGTTAAAATCCTCAAGGTGAGAAACATTCCGATGCTTTCGTGAGGCGTCGGCTTACACTCAATGCCAGGCCCCATCTACAGCTGGATGAAAAGGAATAATGTAATAGGGTATAAATACGATTCTTACCTTCTAGCTGGTTTCTTCATTCTGAATCAACCACAAGTTTGAAATTATATTTATTTTATATATTAGAATTGGTCCCATCTTATTTTTTTATTATTAAAACAAAGTGACACGAGTTTTTGGTATCTTAAAGTTGGAGTTCCACAATCTTTTGTGTTATGGCTTTCAAACGAATTTTGATGGACGACATGGATCATAGTACCCTCGAGTTTTAACCAACCATGATGCATGACTGAGGGGAAAATATGACTGAATGGCAGGGTTGGCACGTTTAAATATCTCCAAAGTTTAGACTTGGATAACCATGTAGCTTTGTAGGTCAAAAGCAGAAACGCGAAAATCTGCTTAGTTAAATTAGGCCAATCCGGAGCATGAAAGGAAAATCGTACACTTTGATTTTGAAATACCAAACCGAAAGCAACAATATAAACTTTACATTACAACCGAAAGCTACTTTTGAAATTACAATTTCTTTGGAAGTGGGAATACATCTTTAATGATATATGAACAATTAAATATAAATAATTCTGATCTGATTTTAATTATTTTCCAAAATAATGACAAGTTTGTCTAAATGTCTGAAAAAGATTTAAAACTTTGTGTATTTTTTTCGAGACACCTGAAACCACTGTCATTTTAGACCTGACGAAATAACAGTTTTTATTAACTTTATTTCATTTTATCAAATAACAAATCAACGATACAAATCTCATTTATTATTAGTTTTTTCCCAATAAAAGTTATTATTTTGTTTATGTTTTTTTTTTCTAATTTCGTGATATTTTATATTTTTTAGGGATGTGGTCCTTTTATTTAAGTTGAAATAATTCAGATATCCTGGTAGTCGGTATATTTGGTTACAGAAAACTTTGTTGATTGTGAGATGAGAGGAGGTATAAATTATGGACGGACTTGACGCCGCATTTTATTTTTAAAAAGTGATACGTTATCCCTATTTGACGATTCTAGACCAACGTACAATATCAGCCAGTAAGCGAATAATAACCCCGTAAAGTTACATTAGCTGGTCAATCAAGTATTTGATGCCAATATCTCTATATCCCAGCTTGCAAAGCGGCAACTACATCCAAGGAATCATCGAAATAATCACATAGCTTCGTCTTTGTTAAACAAAAACAAACAAAAACAAAGAAAAACAAACAAAAATCATAAAAACAAATACAGGCTGTAAATATATATATCGGATCTTGTAATTTCATAATCAAAAAAGGATTAGATATCAATGCTCAGAATACAGAAACTGTCGAGAGTTACCGATTGGTTTATATTCCGCAATGATTTCAGTGACAAACTCCTTCAGACTACAGTTAATTCACAATCGGGTTTCTTTATTTACTGAAATAATTATCGGAGTTATTTCCCTTAGTACGCAAATACAATAAAGGTTGTTTAAAATGGATGAACATTGTTCCCTACGAGAAAATATCGTTATTATGATCTGTCGTCAAAAGGATTTGAACATGTCAGAAAGTTTTCGAATTTTTTACAAAAATCCAAACACAAGACGAGATCAATGGTTTGAATCATTTTAACAATCGAAATTGCGGACATTTAATGGACTGTGACGCTACACGTGACTTCTACATTTTGCAAGGCTTGCGAAATCTAAAGATACCTCAACCCCCTCTCCGCTTAAAAAAATGAAACAAAACAAAGCCGATGTCCACGAGAAATTCTAGATATTGTGTTAGTTTAATATGGTAGGACGCAAAGCTTCATTTCGATTCATTTGTAAAGATGCTGTAGAACGATAAAGATAATTTAACTCTGACTTGTGTGAGATGTCGGGGAATATTAGGTCCATTATTGAGATAATGAAGGGAGATTATTAGGAAATGTTTGGTTGAGGGCACTCGAGGTCTGGAGGCTTGAATTCCCCCAGCGAATCTCGCACTCTGGTAATATAAAGAGACGTATTGTTTTGTTTTCCTGGCTCGTTCACTTTAATACTCTTTCGACTTAGTGAAGAGTACAGTGCCAGATAGTTCCAGAAATCTTCACCTATTTATAGTAACAAGAAGACAACCGGAAATACCTACCACCATTTTATTCCATTTCTTTTTTTACTGAAGCTAGAAGCCAAAACCGCGAATATGTTCAGGTTAATCGGTATCAACATCCGCTCCGGAAGTATCACATGGTGCAAAATCTTTAATATTGACAAATCTGAAGGTATGTTTTGTGTTTTAGTCAGAAACTTTGAGGAAGCAGCAGTCTGTGTGTCATTAACAGCCCAGGAAGTTTCTCTTTATCTTGAATATTCGGATTTCGACAACCATACACAATAACTGGTTTTAATGTCAACTGTGATGGGGCTCAGTGAAAACCATCCTAATCCTGAGTGACCACACAGTAACCACAGGCCCACTGTTCATCATGAAGGAAAGTAGAGCTAGAATATGGCGTGGATTAATTCGCTAACTAGATAATCTGTATTGACAGCTATAGTCTGGGAATCAAACGTCCGTTGTCGACAATTTTCATTTTCATTTTTGTTTTCCTTTTGGTCTTGTAGGATGGAAATCATATAGATGGATTGTAAAGAGGTTTTCTGAACCTTGAATGAGTATGGGTAACATTGATAATATCGATTTACCACATTCCAATTTCCATTCGAAATTTTCTTTACAATCTCTTGAGTAACTTCCTGTGGGTTAAGGTTGACAGATGAAATATATGAAATAAATTAACCGATTATAAGAACCTGCGACCAACGGAACGGGACCATTTGTACGTTTTGTTTTCATAAGTATGAACTTATGCTCAAAAGTCGTCAACTTCCTTTGTTGATAGATCTTTAGTCCTATCATTAAAAATAACCCGCAACAAACTGACCGTGCTGATGAGGATCTAGAATCCGAAACACATGTGGGTGGCATGGGATGAGTTCTAGTTACTGAGCAATGCAACAACAGACTACTTTCATCAGCAGTATTTTCAGTTCCGCTTTCCAATATTGTCTCTCGACTCCCCTCGGGATTTTCTTTCTCATTTGTAATCATTAGGCCAATTTCTGTCACAGTTGAACTGTTAAATGGCTGCCTAGAATTCCCGAGGGACTTTCAGTCTGACGTTTTCAGCAACTTGAGCCATCTGTCTCGATGTTTGTATTTTTAATGAAAACAATTCGATATCTCTCTAATATTTAAATTCTTATAATTAGATTTATGTCACACACTGGCGTTGTTTGCACTGTCAACTCTTAGTTTCCAAAAGGAATAAGTTTATATATAAGTTATGTATATATATATGTATATTCTGTATTGTGGAAAATCACTATGGACAAGAAATTGTTAGGACAATAATTACTTTCCGGTCTTAAAAGAATTAAATGTTTAAAATGTGTTTCACCTTACTTGTATGGAAAATTATAACAAATTACTGGAACACAGCACATTAGTGGGAATGTCATCGAAAAAGTATACAATATTTATATTTGACGACGTGATCGCAAAGGGTGATTAAATCAAGTACAATACGCAGTCATCGTTATTCAAATCAAGTGTACAGTGACGTCATCGTATTATCGTTAAAGACGTCAATTTCATAAGTGTAACGACGTCATCATAATTTGTGACGACACCATCGTAGTGGAAAGAAATCGAAGCTTTTTCCATTCCAATATGGCTGCGTAAGATTAAACATGGCGGCTAAATTAAGAAAACCACTTCAGGAGAAAACTTCTGAAGTGTTTTATTTTTCCACTAATTTCAGTCGAAACAGATTTAAAATGATAAAAGTTGATCTGTCTGACTTCGAAACAAATTACTGTTCTTATTAATTACATTTCAGTCTTGATTATCGAGTAATATAATTATAGCCTCGAACATCACACCCCCTTTCTTTACACTACAATAACTTATAAATATTCATTAGAAGAAACAATCTTTAAACGAGGCTAAAAGGCTAAAATAATGTTAGAAAATTAGATTATATTTCTCGCTTTGTTTAATCTTTTACAGAATATAATTTCGTTTGATGAATGGTGCAGGGATTAAAGGCTGAAAAGTGAACGGAGCCTGTCAATCTCGATCGAGTCTGTGACGTCATAATTAAATGACGAATGACCCCGAGGTCAGCAATATTGATATTGAAATCTCGATGTTTCTAAGCGAGTTGATCTGAATTAGAGAAAACTATTTAATATTTCTCCAATAGACGATAAAAGTGTATAAAAACTAATCGATAAATATGATGAGTTGCTATAAAATAGAAATTATAAGAGGAATATAGGCAGCCGAGAGGTGGCGCTACTAGTTTAATTTACCATCTATAGACCAGGGCCAGATTTATTGTAGTCTCGATAACCCAGACAAATTTCATTATATGAAAATAAAGGAGAGTATTATGATCGCGACTACAGATGAAGAAATAATTGAAATGAGGATTTTATTAGAGAAATAAAGATTTATCATTTCATCCAATCAAAAGTCGTTAATCATACTCAGTGCGGAGTTATTATTTACGTCATATTTTATACTTCATTTCCTTCGATTACTCAAAATCTTCAATGATTCATTTTAACTGAACCGGACATTTTATTAACGGAGTGGTGATCCTTTTGAACGTCTGAATGGAATCATACTGTATTACATCCCCACCACTTCCTACCTCCAGCGAGCCTGCTTCACATGGACCCTCTTCCACCAGTTGAAAATATAAACACAGTCCAGACAAAATTGCCCCCTTTGAACCCATGAATGGAATTACCCTGTAGAACATTCCCATCATTTTCGACCTCTGGGTAGCCGGCTTCACTTTGACCATTTTTGGTAGATGAAGTTCGAAAGAGAGTTGTGGCAAAACTGATCTCATTGCACATTACATGGCGTTTTCTATATCCATTAACCCGCAATCAGTATTTGAGAGCTCCATTTAACTCTATTTTCATTTATTTCTTGATTAGTGGATATATATTCATCATGAGCTCTTTGAGACTGGGCTGCTTCGTCCCAGGCATGTATGAAGCAGCCCCGTCACGCAGCTTTCCCGCTTTCTCTGTAGTATTGAAGAAAATCGCGTCATATTTGTTCACCAGCTATATGACACAAGATTATATGGTAGGTATCTATAGTTTGATTGGATAGATTTTACACGTGCATTGGCCTATTTAATGCAAAACATGCAAAATGTTGTTGATGCTCTACCTTTTAGGTCATCGAGGTTAAGTCTTATCAACATGGGTGAGGTTTCTTTAAAATCTATCTGTCATAGTACTTAAGTCTTATCAACTTCTAAACAAGCTTGCTTAAAACCAAGATGTCTGCCACAGTACTTTAAATGGCGACTCTATTAGTAAAATGTTTTAGTTAATCTCATTACGAGTAAAGATGGACGCTCTCTTTCGTCAAATTGTTTTCAGTACTACCAATTTAATAACCATGTCGCTTCTATCCTAAACAGCTTGCCTAATTTCATCCCTTGATTATCCACACGCAAACACTCCTTCAATCCAAGTTTAAAGTCCAATTGTTTTCTCGTTTTTCACGCCATTTTCCAGTCCAGTCCAAATTAGACCAGTTAGATTCGATTAACAAGACACTCAATCATTTTAACAAGCCTACTATCCCATAATACCATATTACAAGTAGTTCTGGTTATCAAGACTGACAGTCTCTAATCACTGGAAGAAGTACTCAATCGAAAACAATGTGTTCTATAACAGAATTACATGACGTCATCAAATTGTGTGTAGTTTCTATGATTGAATTGGCACTGTTTCTATTTGTTTCTAATGGAGTTTTAAATTAGATAATTTGAAGCGAGGCTGATTGTCTGTTGAGTGCTATTTTATTGTTTGATGGATTCCCTCCATCTTGATGAAACTTTCTGAGAAATAATGGTAATTGTTTTCCCGTCTCAGGTAGAAAGAAAACAAGTCGCCACTTCTTTTAGTCTGCAGTTTATCACATTCTGAGTGTTATAAGAACGCAGTCTACTAGAGCTTTAATGACGTCATTTGCTTGGTGATGTCAAACAAATGGTGGGTGTGAGTTCTTATCTCGGTCGGTGTGTGAAATTCTGGTGCAGTGATCCTTCTGCATTAACTCAGTCGAACCAGTTGTATATATCTACAGATATTTCCAAGAAGTTTGGTTAAGAACAAGCTGATGGACCGAATCCCAAGTGAACTTTAGTTTTTATCCTTGTAAAATATATTGTTTGATTTTTTCTGTGGATAAAACAGTTTTAAGAACTGTCGAACCCGATATGGACAAGATGATATTTTATAAAGATCGATTGATTTTAATTGATAAAAAAAAATTCTCCCAGACTCATTAAGATCTTTAAACAGATGTGGTAATATTATTCTTTAAAGGGCGAGTATACACCAACTTCAAAACAATCAGATTCGTGTTAAATTCTTTCTTTTATCAGTTTCTTTAACATAGAAAAATCATACTTAGCCTTTTTATTCGGTCTCATATGTGGTAATATAGGTCTTAGAAACAAAGATTGAACGAAAATTCACTTTCCTTTGTAGAAAATTTAAGACGTCGCATGTCGAGTGTAGTTGATACTGTTAGCTGCAATTGAACTCTTTTAACTGGTACAGCAAATATTCATTCGACCATACCCATCCGAAGTATGGATGGCAAAGAATGTCTATTTATGTAGCAGATGCGAGAATGGAAGAAAGGCATTATGGAATCGTTTGGAAGGGTGTAAGATAGGAAGAACCAGATAAAAAGTTTTATTTGTGGCATGAATTCCATATGGACCGGTATTTCCACGTCTTGAATTAAGATTTTATCAGCCTCAGACAGAATAAAGATGGAGAGTTAAGATTGATGCTGGAAGTAGAATTAGGCCACCAAGAAGATCTACAAGCTGATTGTTAGGGGACTTGATGATCTTCTATCTCGAGTCAGTCTTCATTATTTAGTTTTTAGCTGGTGTTTTCTGAAGAATATTGCAACAAAGCTGAGAAGAAGATACACTGATGAAATCCACAAGAGAAGCAGAAAGTGGACACTGGCGAGAGACGATAAAAATTGACAGCATACTTGAATTTTAGACCCTGCAGAGAAAACTTTTTTGAATATTTTTTCATATTATTACATGTATTTATTATTTGGAGTTTTTTCTGAAGAAAAGGCTTGCTTTGAGTTGACAAGAGCTCACTATGTTGTCAGATGTTAAAAGTAGAATCTCACCCAAGAGAACTTTTCTTTAACTTTTAAAGTATAAACTGAACGTCTAAAATCTTCAACTGGTATAAGTTACAGTTCAAAATATTTGAAAATTTATCCATTAACGCAATATTTTAAAAAATAGTTGCCATTCTGCTTAATCTCGATAATGTATTCCAAATCACCTTTTTCTTCGTGTCACCATTTTATCGTATCATCCTGTGAATAGACCATCGTTGCATGAATTCAATGACACCAGTTTTAATGTAAACACTCATACAATTCATGTCAACAACATTATAATGGCTTGATTAACTTGTTTACACTCAACGGCTAATCTTCTTTTATTAATTTCTCGATGGACCTTTTTCATCTTCCGTATTGTATAGCTTTAGAATGATATGAAATGATTTGAGCCGGTATATATACTTATTCACTTATTTCGAAATGAGGTCTTTGTTCATGTCCTAGCCGCAACATGTAATAAAATGTTCAACCGAAGAAAATCTATTGATATTACTTAAGGAAGTTTTGATGATTTGACGCACCTTTTGTGTGCTACATTTTATCTACGATTTTATATTTGTGTTAATGTTTGTGTGTGATTTTTTTTTTAGGTACGCTGTGTCTCGTAGGCCCTGGAGGCCGGATACTGCATACATTTGTTCTAAATGTTTGGTGGTTGTTTTTGCTTTTAAAATGTATTCAGTATGTGACACATTAATAAAGATATTTCTTCTTGTTCTTGTTCTTGTTCTTCTTGTTCTTCTTGTTCTTGTTCTTGTTCTTGTTCTTCTTCTTCTTCTTCTTCTTCTTCTTCTAAAGCAACATTTGCCTTTTTTCATATTCCATTTTGTATAGCTGTAAAAATTTAGGAGTCTTCATGCAGCATTTATTGCAATATGTTAAAATGGATTCATCCAGATAACTAGCCATAAATGTGGAAATTTCGGGAAGGTAAAAGTCGTGTTTTGGTCAATATGATATCGATTGGATCTGTTGGACTTCATAAAACTTCTGGTGATGATAAATCACGGTTGATTATCGATATATAGGAAGCGTGGAAGCGTATTTATATATTGATGCCGCCACCAGACTTCATAATACATAGTTTATTGGCAAAATAAAAACTCTTACATTCCAACAAGTTTCTGCAATCTGTTAAAAACGTCTGTATATTCTTTCAAGTTGGGTTGCCCCATAAAAAGCTTGTCTTAATAATGTTTAAAGTTGGGCTGCCCCCTAAAATGACTCTGTGTATTGTACACAATTTTTCAACAATTTACATTGCCATAATCAGCGTAAATTCACCTGATGTTCATTGTAAATTGTAGAAACGTTGTGTACTGTTACAAAAAGAAGTATATAATATAAAATGAGAGAAGTATACCATATAAACTGATAATGACAATGTAAATTGTTGAAACGTTGTGTACAATTAAACTCGGGAGTATCATACCCTTTACACTGATGACAATGTAAATTTTTGAAACGTTGTGTACAATACAAATGGGTAGTAGTATACCATACAGTCATGTTACTCTGTTTTATAATTTTTAAAAAGTGCTTGTACATTCTCCGAATGATTGGTACCACCTATCTTTAAAATATTGACCGTTGAAGCAATCTGCTATAAATTCCTAAAAGTTTATTTAGAAGCAAAAATGAATAGAAGGAGATTGGCAGGTCTTTTATGGGAATTTTAGTGGCAAATAACCCCTTTTAGTAGCAGGTCAATATCGGCTATACAGGCTTTGAATTATGGAATAATGTCAAACTAGCAACTGTTTGGTTTAAGATGCGGCTGAGGTAATTTGCCACGTTGACCATCAGTCTTACAGATTGAAGAGGGGTTCGAGTGCCGATTTTTTCAATAGGACTACCGCAGTATTTGATCAATGTGGCTTCCCAGCAAAGGAGATTCTAGTGTAACGAGATTCCGTATCTTAATCGAGAAATTGAAGCCTCTCTGCTTCCGAACTGTTGGTGGCTTGTGGAAAAAAGAAGGGGTAACAATGAAATCACAAGTCAGTCTAATGGTATAGATGTGTTTAAAATCGATGCGTAGTTAGCTGTTGAAATTAATTGGTTTGCTATAGGGCAAGACTAATTGACGATGGATTAACGCAACATGAAGCCATGGTCTAATTTGGTAGTCAAGTAGAAGGTATTAATTTTTTTTAATTTACCCGTTAAAAGGGTCCTATACGGAGAGTAATGTCGTTATACTGGTTATGACTTTGCCCAGGGTAAGATGGTACATTGAACCAACCGTCAAAACAACAGAGAGATTGGCAGACCAAAACTTTAGATTACCGGATCAATGCACCGGCTTGTGGGGTCAATACGGAAGATTTGGGAACCATGAGGGGTCATGTAAAGGAAGGAAAGGGTCAATAAGATCCGGAAAATCTGTCTGTATAAAATCACAATATGTTTAATGGACAAGAAAAATGATTAAAGGCGAGGAATTATGAGTGTTTGGTTTGATTAATTTTGTAATATTCCATGAAGACGCTATTTTATGGTCTAAATGGAATGATTTAAAGATTCCAGGGCGGTTGTTTCATCAGGCCCGATTGACTAATAAAGATCAGGAATGTGTTTATTAGACGCTACATTTCATTTTATATCAATAATGTATTCTGTATCTTCACGACATTTTGAAAAATATGTCAAAAAATCCCCAAAGCAGACTCTTTGTGTTTATATAACTTTCACTTAGAATCTTTTACATATGGGGTACTGAACATTGCCCACAGTCATCTGACCACTGTCAAAAAAGATTGGAACAGTATGTCGAAGAGATATATTTTCCAAGCGGTAATGGAGAAATATTGGCATCTGACCCTTGATATACCTCCCTTCCTTTGTAGCCTAAGCTTGCTTTCTGAAAACTGTGTCAACTTGTCTCTTTACATAGGTCTAATAATTGTTGTAATTTCAATGTAGCTGATTTGTACCCCAAGGTTTTATTTAGGCGTAGAAATTAATCAGTGTAACACACGTGTTGTTGAAATTCTAAATATATGATTTATTATTGACTTTGATTAGTTTCCATCACGATTCTATCCTTTTGGTCACACCAGTGAAGTCACGTTCTTGTTACAGCACACTTGTTCTATTTTCTAGGCAATGGTTATTCACCACGCCATCCTTTGTCCAACATGCAACAATTTACACCAATTTTTTCAGTTTGCAGAAAATCTTTTAACTATAAACAAAACCCTAAAAACTTGCAAAAAATGACAATTTTTTACTACAACGTTCCAACAGTTTTCTTCAGCCATTAAGCAGGAAGCCCCTTCCAAATGTCCCGAGAATTACCACTTAAAATATACAACGTTTCACCATTTTACATCAATATGGTTGTTATTGACCTCGAACTAAATGTTTTTCAGAAACCAGGTGTCATCAAATAAACAAACATAATTAAATGTTCACAGGTAGGGATATAAATATAGGCCTAGTTCTGTCCGGTTCACTTGGTTACAGTTTTTATTCCTATATACATCATGAAGTAAGTTATAGGTTATTTTTTTAGATTGAAAGAGAAGGACAAATGAGAAATGGAATGGCTGAAAGCAAAAGAGTTATCATCCGGGGAAAGATAAATGCCAAGAGGTTTGACCGAGGAAGGATGAGCTTGTAGACGGATTTCTCGTGAGCCAAAGTTGTTATCGTATGGAAGTAGGGCCTTTTGTTGATTCTCGTAAAACATAATTGCTCCAAGTAAGAATGTTGCCACTCTAACGCATTTACCATTTTTCACCAGTCTGTTTCATTCCAGTTCCAAGACATTGGCAATTTTAACAGTGGTGGCGCTGTTGTTGACCACAGCAGTAGTTGACGTCACTTCCTGGAGATTTATAGGACGAGGCAGACGAAATAGACGTGCGCCGTCTGGAAGAATTATGGTGCCTCTGATTGATGGATATTTGGGATCTGGAAAGAGAGACGCGAGTCTGTATGTAGACCTCACGGATTTTGAAGAGTAGTTACATTAGATGTTTCAACAGCAGGATTATGCCTCATTAGATAGACGAAGTAATTCAAAGTCTAAAAACAAATAAAGTTGTTTTGAAACCATTTTAATTTGTGAATTTGCCTTGTTTCCTTTCCAAAAGATTCATAAACATGGTTTCAGCATTGTGTAAAATTTCCTTGTTGATATACGAAATTTTTAGTTTGCTTAAAAATGTTTATGTTCTTTTGAATGCGCAAGATCTACAATTTAAAATCAAAATAGGCCTACCCTCTCACAGTTTTATATATTGTCAGAGGGTTTGCAAGAATGTATTTACAAACCAGGAATCCAATTGAGAACGGGATGCTACAATCACTACCGATAGAGCTCTAGCCTATTGGCCTTAGATCCACAAGTCCTTCATCGAGGTGCAGTTTTCTGTGATTTTGAGAGGCAAAACCCTTTTATATCATGTTGGTCTTCAATTGTATTTACTAATGGTAAAATTATCACCCACGTTCAGTAAATACAACAACAAAAGGACAGTTTAAAACTGTTGGTAATAGTCTGGGAGTAATGTTAGGGGTGTGACGATACTGCCCCTATCGTCAACCTTTTACATCTGTCAGCTTAGAAATACAAGATAGAGGTATTGAGGCGAATCTAATCAGAATCAAATTCTATCTCAATCTCGTATCTTAATGACGATTTTATTTCTGTCAAAGAATGGTCGCCTCCCTGCTCCTTATCTTAAACAATTATCTCCCTTTCACAGCCCCAACAAATATTGTTTCATACTTCATTTAACAGGCGGTAATAAAGTCACGTGATTGATTATACAGGCACGTGACCCTATGACGAGGTCGTGACCTCAAGCTTGATCCTTGACCCCCATTCATCTGCTTCACAATGGCTGGTAGAAACAAATTATTTTTAAAAGTAACTATTTTTATTAATCCACCAGTCGACTTCTTTAATGTTTTCGTCCAGCACTTGAAGCTTTCATGGTTTCTCTTTAATGTTTATACTTGATTTCATCTTCAATATGGCGTCGAGGTCAAGGTCAAACCTCTAGAGATATATTTCATCTTACCATATGGCTCGTAAACGGTCAGTTTTGTGGCTTTGTGCAAGGACAATGGTCAATTAATATAAACTAAATTCTCTTCGATATGGCCAATCTGGGAGATTTATTTACGTCCATGATACCTTTAGAGTTTGATTAAAACCCACGAGGCTTGGGTCGTGGTTTATTATATAGTTTAAACCACTGGGGTCGAGTCGGTATTGGATAGCAGTTGACCGAGAAATATTAAAACCTTTAACTCGGTATTGTATAGGTTAAATCTACAAGGGTCGAGGTGGTATTGGATAGCATTTGACCGGTAGGAACAACGGGCAATATTAAAAGCTTAAACTCGGTATTGTAAAGATTTAAACAACAAGGGTCGAGGTGGTATTGGATAGCCGTTGACCGGGCAATATTAAAAGCTAAGACTGAGTATTGCATAGGTGTATACCACAAGGGTGGAGTTTGGGTGGGTATTAGATGGCAATTGATTGGTAGAAATAACTGGCAATATTAGAAGCTTAAACTCAGTATTGTATAGGTTTAACCTGCTCTTCACATGAATACTCGATCGTTTAATTAAGATCTGTTTACATTTGTTTGTTAAATAGATATCCAATGAGGATTCAAAACATGATCTTCTCTTTTTTCCTTGAATAAAGAGTGAAGAAGTTAAAAGTGTTGGCCAAGGTTCTGAATATAGATGAGCCAGACTCTGTCCAGCGAGTACTATTTACTAGAAGAAAATATATATAGATTATGCATTTAAATGTTCTTCTCACACCATCAATTTTCGTCTCTTTTAAAAAATTGTCACTTCTTTACTAAACAGATCTATCAATTTTTGTAAAACACTTTTCTCTCAAGATATTTCTGTTAGACTCTGCTGTAAGACTTGTATATACATATTATTTCATAATAAACAATCCAACTTTAGATATTATACTGTTATATTGAATAGATATAACAAAAGTATTTTTGCATTCGTTGATCAAAATCGTTCTTTCTATCGAATAATTTCCGAATTAAATTGATGATGGACTGTATACAACATCCGAATATAATCGCTAAGCGACAATATTAAATATGAAATTAATATTTTAGTGGAATTAATTCGATTATAATCTAAATCATTTCATCTAATTTAAATCATAAATCATAAATCATAAAGCTGGGAATAAAAACCCTGCTTTTTAAAAATACATCCATCAATTTATGACAGATTCACTCTCTGCTCTTCGTTGCCTGGTTAATTTGTCGTCAAATTGCCATCGTAGATAAACATCAGAATTCTATAGATACCCACTGCTACAATCTGTCATGATTTACACTAGGCGGTGTACAATATCGAAACGTTGATTATAAAAATTATAAAAATTCACTGGTATAAGCTGTGGAAAGCTTTTGACTTAATTAAATAATTTTGGTTTATTGATAGAAGGGATGGGAGAACATCCTCTCACCTCTACACATCCTATCTCTAAACCTATTTTTTTTTTCTCGTAAATTTTGTGATTTTCTTCATTGAGAATTTACCCCGAATATAAAAATCCAAGGGATGCAAAAGATTTGACTGGAATCCTATGTAAGATAGAAACCACAGAGCAATAAGTTTTCCCGATACATATTAAAGGTAAAAGTTTTAGAAATTATCTTTTAAATGGCTGTAAAGTATCCCTATTCATATCAAACGTCCAGATTATAATAATAAATACCAGGCTAGGATTATGTTAATTTCTCTTGTTATTTTATAGAATATTAAAGCCATGTTAACACAGTGAAATCTGTCGGTAGTAATATTAAAATCATATTAATATTTCTATTGAATTTATACCCAAACATTGAAACCTTGTCATTTTTATTAAATTATTGTATAAAATGCTGTTTTCACTTGATTTACATTGTACAATACACTGTCAAATTTACATATCAAAGGAAAATATGTCAGTTATTTTCCTTTATGAGACACTGTAAAAAAAGATGGTCTTTTACCAATATGTAAAACTGCTTTGTTTGCTAAATCTTGTCACTTTTATTCAATTGTTTTATCAAATTTTGTCCTCGTTTGATTTACATTATAGGCATTAAAAGGGAATCTTTTATTCCGAAAACTAAACATGAGAAGTTTAATGGGACAGTTGCTCCATTTTTTTTTTTGACCAATCATACTTTAGTCTCAGAAACGGAATTTTTTTTATTGAGCCAATCAGTAATAGTGTTCACCGTCGAAATTTGAACCATCAAATTCATGTGTGTCCAGAATTATCGGTGATTGAACGTTAAAATGATGTATATTTTTAAAGAAATTATGTGATTTTCGTGCATTTCTAGTACTTCTGAAGACTTTTTACAAATATTCAAGACTAAAGTAAACCTCCCAAAAGGCGCATCTGTCCCTTTAATGAATTTATATTTTACTGTTGGTAATTTTCTCCTTTTTTTAACATGATGTTTTACAGTAAAAATTCCACTTTACATAACAAAGTTACATTCTTAGACAAAATGATAATAATTTTATACGAAACCGACATTTATCAATAACAAATATGAAAAGAATAAAACCACATTGCCTAATATTTTCAGATTAAAATCAAATCGTTGAAGAAAATATTAAAAATATCGTGATTTATTAAACTAATAAAGCGCTGGAGGTAAAAACATATTTGTAGATTATTGGTCTGTTTTATTGCTCACGAGATGAAATTGAAATGAAATATTTTGTTTGGTTAATGGAAATAGAAAATGATAGAAATAATATTGGACGATTCTCTACACAATAATTCATCTTGTAACGAGGCTTCCCGGAGACATAAAACTTCTCTACTATAATGATATAAGATTGTTGGTGTCTATAATTTGTGGAATAACCGACATCTAAATAGTCATATTGTTAATTGAGAATTTTTACTGTCAGAAGTTATTAAAGTGGTAATCAATAAGAGAAATATTGCCAGTTTCCCTCGAGTAGAAACATTTAACTGTCGTAAATTCATTATAAGATTGGACAAAGTCTGCAAGCTACAACCGTTGATCTCAGACTCACGATTGACTGAATATATATTGACTAAAGTCAACTGATGGAAAACTTTCTTGTCATTAGTCCTAGTTTTCTAATACATTATCAATGTAATGACGTGACGTTAAGTTTATGATGTGTGACGATGAGACGTCGCTTTTGATGACGTGAAGTAGCGTTTGATGACATGACGCTATGTCCGATGACGTGACGTAGACTTTGATGACGTGACGTCATGACATTTTTTTAATGATAAAACGTACTTTCGTACTTATATAAAACAATGCCTTGAAATATGGTGTACTGTTATAGGCTACTAAAAAACCGGATTGAAACAGAACTAGTATGAATAATAAAAACAACATTCTGTGAAAAAAATGCAACAGTCTGTATGGTCCCAGAAGATTTCTATAAAATACAACAGTCTGTTTAATATTCCAGTACGAATGTGAATTATGAGAGAATTTTAACGATAATAATAATATTAGGTCTTTATAGAGACTAAATTACATTAAATAATTGACTCAAACACATCAGATCTTCTTTAATCCCTCGATACAATCTTTCAAATTTTATTATCCACAACTTTCACCAATTCCTTCCAGACACCATTATCTCCCCTTATTATTTTATTACATTCTATCAATTTTCACCAAATATCAGTTAGCTTCTGATGGTTGAATTATATTAGCCTAGGGCTAGAATATTAGCTACAAACACAACACATTTCAACAACAATTATAGTACCAAAATAACAATGTTTGATGGAAGAGGAAAAGGGATATCAGAAATGGTGGACGATTTGAGAAACAATAGCTACAAAATCCTTCAGGCCTACGTCTGTCGAAATGGAACAATTTCGTAGATATACGCTGAAGGAAGTCGTTTAACGCTTCGGTGGAGGTCTTTAAACGTACGTTACAATTCGACAATCCCATGAGAATGGCCAATGTATTGGATCTCGTCCGGTTCTCATCATCATGGCAGTCTGTAATTCGTTCAACGTGAAACATCCATATGAATTCAATTCAAATTTGCGCTCCAAATACAGTTAATACAAATTGGTTTATGGACTTTGTCACCGATTGTATCAAAGTGAAGGTTTAGTGTAAAATTAGATTATGGAGTATTAAGTTTAAACTCCAGGGAGGTTGCGCTTAAAACTAGTTTATGGAATATGTTTAGTGATAGATCTCCTTACTCTTATTAAATTATAAACACGGTTTATTGAGACGCTGATTGAATTAAGTTGATGTTTAGACGATCATCATTTCGGAGTGAGATTAAAATGTGATACAAAACAGCACTGGTCGAGGACAGTCTCCTGAGGTTTTCTGTCTCAATAAATTGACTCATATTTCTAAAGATGCAATTTGGTTTTGATACCTAGGTTCGTTTATGTATAATCTATAGTTCACTGATATAAATAAATAAATTGGATGCAATACACAGCTTTTAGGACCACGGAGAATTTCAATAGAACAAGCATATCGAGTGGTGATTAAAATCAACGACCAAAGCTCATAAATCTACTCATCCAGAAGAAGTTTCTGAAAAAAATCGCTGTACAAATCCTGAAGTCTACCATACCTGAACTCGCGATATAAGGCGTTGGCATAATTGTATCAATTGAGGAAAATTTTCACTTTTCACATATAATATTCTATCAAAATATTTCAGAAACCCATACTGAGAATCTTTCAAAAGTGCCCTTGACCCATTTTAACATGGCCTTGTTGGGTCAGCAAGAAAAATATTACAGTAACACGTGTACGTGAGTGTATTGAAGACAAAATAGTCCAGTAGCTATCAGACTAGTTAAAAGCCAGTTGAATGAGCCCATGATTTAATTTACGTGTCGATAAAACCCAGTAAAGTGACAGCGATGACAATTTTAACGGTTTGTGGTATATGCCTGTGTGCCTTGGGGGTAATTTAAACACCTAATTAAACCTAATATGTATATTAATATTTACGCATTAGAAAGTAAAAGATAAACTAAAGCTAAAAAAGTGACCAAACTTCCACACACTGGCCGAGTTTAAAACCCACGACCACTATATCTTAGACGTTACCATGCCATCGCCGTCATGTAAAGATTCCAGTGCTATTGCCAAATGTGCTACAGTTCGTCCTGGAGGTTCTATCTGATTCATTCCTAGGTTAGATATTTTCTTCAAAATACATTACCAGATTTATTATTTTCACAAGACAAGAACAAGTTTCCAAAATATCTTTTCAAATATGAAGGTACACTTTCAAAAAACGTTGGCAGTCATTGTTATTGTAGGCTGACCTGGGTTAATTCTTTACGATGGGCATTTCACACCAAACCATTTCTAATCGTTAGTTTTATTAACTTATGTTTCTGCCTCAACTCAATGTCGTTGTAATTTGCCTGCCCTTTTAAAAATCTGTTGGTTGTCATTTCCTATCTCATTCTGCCTTAGTTCCATCTCACTGCTTGTCAGATCTTTTCTATAAAATTTCTACTCAATCTATAAACTAATTGTCTATCTCTTTTATTCCACAGTATAAATATTCTCTCATACTTTATCTTACTAACTGTAAACATAATTCATACATTCGTTAACTACACGTTTATTCATACAATGGTAATATGGTTGTCACCTATTTATAAAATTACGTCATGGCATCTAACAACGTCACCACGATTACTACGTCACGTTGAAATCAGCTATCAACTTAATTACGTCATGATTGCTAACTGTAAATATTTGTGGTTTCATCATGACGTCATCAACTTCATCACGGATGTTACGTCACGTTGACATCAACATGTGACGTTATGTTTTGTAAAATTTCTGATTCACTGTAACTGGACCGTAACGCGAGCGTGGAATGACTCTTTTAAATTCGTCACAAGATTCGTCGACCATCTGGATGGATAATAATTAAAATTCGAATTTTAATTTGGGTTTAAAGGTCAATGAGTTGGGGGTCTTGGTTTGTTTACGTCATGAATTACAACTGTCACGTGATATTTAACGCAAACAAACCAAAGTGAAAAACGAGCGCAAAAATCACGTAATTGATGTCGTCATTGCGCTTTTCGTATGAAACCAGACGATATTGTTGTTTGTAACAGACGATTGAACTGATTGCTTAGCCTTGGTCTTCAAGTCACGTTCACAAAACTAACATGCGAAAACCGTCTCTTTGATCAAGTCTATCTGTGAACAGATGGGGAGGGTGAATTTCTGAATGAAAGAAAAATACGAAACGAATTAAATTATGTTAGTTAATTCATCGTCATATTGTCTGGTAAAGTTAATTAATCGTTGAATTGAAATCTCAACGTCCGCTATTCAACTTCTGTTTTGAAATTAACCAAAGAAAAGCAGAGAAAATCTGTTGTAGTTTTTAATTGGAGTGAATTAACCAGAAAGCTAGAACCTCTCACCATATTGGACTCTCTTTATTTTAATAATGGCATGCATAAAGGTTTTGGGAAACTATAAATACACCCAAAAATAACAAGTATACTAACGATCGATTTTCTATTTTCTTCGATCTACTTTTAAACGTGACGTGATATTTAAATGTTTTGAAAGCTCATTTGCTCATTCGCTAAGTTCAGAAAGTTTAAGGGACTGTATTGGAGAAGTGCATAAAACAATACATAATAATCATTGAAAAAATAATGAATTTTGTCGTTATTTGACCGTTGATATCAAGGAAATCAGCGTCAGTTTTCAAATTTTTTTATTTTCTGAATACTAAGTATTGAAAATCAAACGACAGATCTGTTTGTTTTCAGGCAAATTAACTGGATGAATTCTTGAAGGATTCCGTTGTTTTTCTCAATTAAAGAAAATCCGACTAAGTCTGAGAATGGTGTAAGTGAATTAACGATATTTTAATAGTTCTTGATATTGACGTGATTCTAATCCTGATATTGTCGGCATCTTTGATCAATTGTCGGCATCTTTGATCAATCATGTCGGTATCTTTGATGTTGTTTTTATCAATTCTAGACAAGTTATTTAGAAGGTGTTTTAGTTAAAGACTAGAAACGTGACGGGTATTCAGATGATGATGGTTACCGATTGAAAAATAACATTCTCAGGATAAATCAAACTGACAAATCGCTCTGGTAAAAAACAACGGTAAATCTTCAAGGAATATAATTACCACGAATTTTATACTAATTGCTTTGACGTCCAGGTCGAAAGGGAAACGGGGTTGGGTTGAATGAATATGAATATCTACATAGAGTTTTAAAACGGATTTTTTTTAGGATTCTCATTACAGCTATTAGTATTTGACACGATTTCGTCTTCGGGGGATGGTGACTGTATTTCAACCGGGTCTTTATGACAAACATTTTGATGTTTTGATCAATTTTAGCTCAAGAACTAAGTTTTTCCTCCAAAGTCAACGTTGAGAACATTTTCCTGCTATTTGATATTATTACCATCCTTCCTATTGATATTAATTGATATTTATAAATTTAATTCCCTTTTTAGCCACCCAACTGTCCAACCACAATGTTCACAAACTTGCATATTGAGAATCCTGTTCGTTCAAATAATAAATCCAAGATATAAGATTGTTTAACATTGTCTTTAGTTTGATGATTGAAAGCGTCCACCAAGAAACAAATATTATTTGGACGGTCTGACTAAATATCGCAATTTTGCAGAAAAGAATTTTAAATCGAATGTGGGCCAATTTCATTGAGAATTATTCAGAGAGAAGTGTAATTGATAAAAATGTAAAATATTTATGAAATGAAGATAAATCATTCAATTCTGAATTGACTGTGTTCTGGATTGTAATTTTTATACATAGGACCATTACTAGTTCACTGAGTTGTAAACTCAGGATCAACTGGCAAGACTAATGACGTCATTGTCTAATTATCCCTCTTTAGCAAATATAAAAGGGTATAAAAAAAATCTCCAAAAGTTTACTGTCACCCGACTTTCAAAATTTAAAAAAATGTTTTAACTTAAAACTTTAATAATATTAATTCTAATAATCATAATAATAATAATAATTTACATTTTAAACCTTTACAATTATATTTACAAAAGAATTATTTACAAATAAATAAACTCGGCTGATATCAGGAGAAGTATTTATCAAATTACACAATTTCCATCCATTCTGATATCTTAAGAAGAGCTGAAAGTCCAATTATGTATCATATAGACCTATTCTGATTTTATTTCCTCAAAACAGTTCTGCAAATACAATACATATAAAAAGCATTGGTAAAAATAAAAAAGAAGTTTTGACTGAAATCAAATTCAGCTAGAACTCATTAACAATTAATAAATTCAATAAATAAAGATAAAATTAAAAATCAAACTTTTCATCTTTCCACAGGTAAACCATCATTCAAACAAAGAATTAGCAATGTGCATATACAATACATCGTTTCAATCTATGATAGCATCTAATATGAGCATAAATTGAGTGGCAGGTTACCCATATATTTGCAAACTTTCAATACTTCTCTAGTACTATGGGGTTAACGTACATTTCATTAACAAAAAAATGTTTAAGCTCTTGTCAACGATTAATATAATAGTCCAAAATAAAAAAAATCTGAAATTCGTGTAAATCTGTTACTCCAAAAATTCAATTAAAAATAATAAAAGACATGCATGTTCTATGAAATATTGTTTGACATCAAAGCAATTTGATAATTTATATTTGAATAGAAATAGATTATTTTCATCTGGTGAAAAAATCAGAAATGTAACAAGAGCATGTAATGTATACAATATTAATAAATTTGATTTCAACACAAAAATCGACAAAACAGCATGTTTTACATTTATTACGTATTTTCCCAATAATTTCCAATATATTTTACTTCCCTATTGACAATGAAATTACATATTCATCGATTAGAACTTAAGAAATATCAAAAACGATGACAAACGTAACATATGAGATATAAATATAATCTTCGATCTTTTTCTGAAATTATTACAAATAATTCTTGAATAAAAAAAAGTATATGAAAAATTGACTTGTTCAGGTTTAATAAAACACATCTATAGAAATGTAAATGACAGTAAGCGACGTTTCAACAATTTACGTTACATGCAGGTTATATAGTGATGCATTCAAAAGCATTGTGTATTTAAACCTTGCTGCAATGTAAATTGTTGAAACTTTCCTGGTAATTACAATATCATACTCCGTAAGAAATATACCGATATAAAAAGAAAAGCTCCAAGCTCCAAATATAAAAAAAAACAAAAAACATAAATAAATCAATATATTATGAGTTTAATATTTGTAATCTAGATCGATATTAAGAAATAAAAAGCCAACCAAAACAGAAATAAACCTAATACCATATTAATAATAACTCAAAATCATATTTTATAAGATAAACCAATATCAATTTTTACTAATTTAATTCATTTTCCTCATTTTCTTTTTTCATCAGCCGGTAATATTATCTCAGTGATGTTCTTCTCGGCGCGTGCCTCACTGTTAGAGAATATATTATCACGTGTCAAATGTCATTGATATCTTCTTTACAGCACGTGACTTGACAGTTCCGCTTCACGTACCCAAGTCCTTTCAAACTTTCACTTCAGTAAAAATCAACATTATTAGATTAAGTGGCGGTCTTCCGGATTGCGAACACAGTATTTAGAAAGTTTTTAATTAAATATTCAAATGAAAACTGTACACTGACCAATTTTAACGAAAAGAACATCTTATAATATGAAGTGGTAGTTATTGTAAATATATTGCGAAACGAAAACAATATTATACATTGTAATTACAAATTTAAGATTTGTCACATCTCGAATTTCAAACATACAGACGTTTCAATGCCTAAACTTTACATCTCCAAATTAGCAGCATATGTTTTGTATCATTTCTTTCAAAAAGAAAAACAAATATAACAATTGGAATTGAAACAGATTGTATAGAAGCGATTATGATCCATACAAAATCTCAAAATTTTCTCTATATTGATTTCACAGCTTAAAAAAAAGAGTCATTCATGGATTGTTTCTATGTTATCTCTTATCTGATTTTTAAAAATCATTTTTTGTACAGACCACAATAAAATGACGCTGTGAGTTCACAATATTTTCACGGTGCAGAAAATTGTCATATTGACCCACTCAATACTAGTCACGTTCATGTCCTCTCAATGGTTTTTTAATTCTACATTGTTAAACACTGTTAGTGAGATAAAAAACATACACACTTCTATTGTTTTGTGTTTTAGAAATTATCTCAACTCAAACCAGCATTATACTAGATTCTCAAATCGCTCAGTGTCCGTAGTAGAATTTAAGATGAAAATTCACAATTATATACACACAGGGACCACAGTTTTTGCACCTTTTCGTTTGGTTCGACGTCGATAATTGTGTCTTAATTCGACCACAGATGTTCACAAATATCGTCGAAGTCTTATTAAACACAAATTGTGCCATCAAACAACACAAAAGATGATATACAAATGTACACATGTGTACAAAAGTTCATAACACAAACTGGAAAAGTTATTTAACAAGTCAGTTTTTTTTAGACCTTTTCGTTTGGTCTGACGTTCATGGTAGATGTTGGTATTTGCGGGCTGTACATGGGGTGGGGCATTGTGTGGGGTTTATCGTGAGGGGAGGGGTGGGGCAGACGAGAAAACGAGGAGGAAAACGTATCTAAGTATTGCGGCTGAGTTTGGTTTAAATAGTTAATTATTCTTCTCATCTCTTCCAAAGCGTTGGCCTGCATTAAAATATAATTCTTAGCTAGTAACATAGTGGCTATTTTTGAGAGTTTTCTCACCGATGGAGAATGGGCGTAGGGAATAACTGATCGTAATTCATCTAAAGCGTCATTTAAATCATGCATTCGTCTTCTCTCACGTGAATTAACTCCAAGACGTATCACTTTGCTTTCTTTATTTTTGGGTTTTGATTTTCCCGGAAGTCTGTCTTGAGAGTAGTCTTCACCTATTTTACCCAGGGTTGATTTAAAATCACGTTCTTCTCGGTCTTTGAATGTTTCTTCTCCGGACGAAAAACTCGAACTCTCGGCACGCTTTTCCATAAGTTCTATGGGCGTTGACGGGTCAATGAAGTCATCTTCACTGCTCTCAGACGGTTGGTATTTAGTCATTCTTTCTTCTTGCATGGACATTGTGGGGTAATCTGGAGAGAGGGGCAGACGACCTAAACTTGGACTAGGCATTTTATTGGTTCCTAAAATAGTAGCGATATCCATGGTAACGATTTTAAATTAATTAAAATACAGGATTAGAAACAGGTGCTTGTTAGATGACAATTGGTGACATTGATAGAATACTTCTAGTTGTCAACAGCAACAATACATAATCTCTAAACCAATGT
>NW_008707797.1:2662634-2663567 GCF_000327385.1 Lottia gigantea | reverse complement strand
GTTTCATCAAGCGCATGAGCATAAGTATACTTACTTGAAACCATAATCCACCATGAAAATAATGGTAGCTCTCGACAGCAAGTTCAGTCTATAGAAACTGTCGAGAGTTACTTATTGAATAGAGCTTGCCAAAAAAACTGACTGATTAGTGCTGGGTATCGTCAATCATGCCACGATACGATACGTATCGCGATACAAGGTTCATGATACGACACATATCACGATATGGGATAATTGGATACAATTGATATTTTATATTCACAGTTTCTATATATACAAGTATATGATGTCATAACTTTATAACTGTGATATTTGGTAATGTAGTTGATAGAAGTGGTTAGTGTCCACACTGTCTTATAAAAAGTTTCTATATATATTAATTTATAACTTTATAACTGTGATATTTGGTAATATAGTTGATAGAAGTGGTTAGTGTCCACACTGTCTTATAAAAAGTTTCTATATATATTAATTTATAACTTTATAACTGTGATATTTGGTAATATAGTTGATAGAAGTGGTTAGTGTCCACTGTCTTATAAAAAGTTTCTATATATATTAATTTATAACTTTATAACTGTGATATTTGGTAATGTAGTTGATAGAAGTGGTTAGTGTCCACTGTCTTATAAAAAGTTTCTATATATATTAATTTATAACTTTATAACTGTGATATTTGGTAATGTAGTTGATAGAAGTGGTTAGTGTCCACACTGTCTTATAAAAAGTTTCTATATATATTAATTTATAACTTTATAACTGTGATATTTGGTAATGTAGTTGATAGAAGTGGTTAGTGTCCACACTGTCTTATAAAAAGTTTCTATTTATATAAATTTATAACTTTATAACTGTGATATTTGGTAATGTAGTTGATAGAAGTGGTTAGTGTCCACACTGTCTTATAAAAAATTTCTATATATATTAATTTAT
>NW_008707797.1:2630584-2654790 GCF_000327385.1 Lottia gigantea | reverse complement strand
CATATTATAAATTTGATTTCACACAAAAATCGACAAAACAGCATGTTTTACATTTATTACGTATTTTCCCAATAATTTCCAATATATTTTACTTCCCTATTGACAATGAAATTACATATTCATCGATTAGAACTTAAGAAATATCAAAAACGATGACAAACGTAACATATGAGATATAAATATAATCTTCGATCTTTTTCTGAAATTATTACAAATAATTCTTGAATAAAAAAAAAGTATATGAAAAATTGACTTGTTCAGGTTTAATAAAACACATCTATAGAAATGTATATGACAGTAAGCGACGTTTCAACAATTTACGTTACATACAGGTTATATAGTGATGCATTCAAAAGCATTGTGTATTTAAACCTTGCTGCAATGTAAATTGTTGAAACTTTCCTGGTAATTACAATATCATACTCCGTAAGAAATATACCGATATAAAAAGAAAAGCTCCAAGCTCCAAGCTCCAAATATAAAAAAAAACAAAAAACATAAATAAATCAATATATTATGAGTTTAATATTTGTAATCTAGATCGATATTAAGAAATAAAAAGCCAACCAAAACAGAAATAAACCTAATACCATATTAATAATAACTCAAAATCATATTTTATAAGATAAACCAATATCAATTTTTACTAATTTAATTCATTTTCCTCATTTTCTTTTTTCATCAGCCGGTAATATTATCTCAGTGATGTTCTTCTCGGCGCGTGCCTCACTGTTAGTGAATATATTATCACGTGTCAAATGTCATTGATATCTTCTTTACAGCACGTGACTTGACAGTTCCGCTTCACGTACCCAAGTCCTTTCAAACTTTCACTTCAGTAAAAATCAACATTATTAGATTAAGTGGCGGTCTTCCGGATTAGCGAACACAGTATTTAGAAAGTTTTTAATTAAATATTCAAATGAAAACTGTACACTGACCAATTTTAACGAAAAGAACATCTTATAATATGAAGTGGTAGTTATTGTAAATATATTGCTTTCAAGGCTCAAATTGACCAGTTTGGAATAGCGAAACGAAAACAATATTATACATTGTAATTACAAATTTAAGATTTGTCACATCTCGAATTTCAAACATACAGACGTTTCAATGCCTAAACTTTACATCTCCAAATTAGCAGCATATGTTTTGTATCATTTCTTTCAAAAAGAAAAACAAATATAACAATTGGAATTGAAACAGATTGTATAGAAGCGATTATGATCCATACAAAATCTCAAAATTTTCTCTATATTGATTTCACAGCTTAAAAAAAGAGTCATTCATGGATTGTTTCTATGTTATCTCTTATCTGATTTTTAAAAATCATTTTTTGTACAGACCACAATAAAATGACGCTGTGAGTTCACAATATTTTCACGGTGCAGAAAATTGTCATGTTGACCCACTCAATACTAGTCACGTTCATGTCCTCTCAATGGTTTTTTAATTCTACATTGTTAAACACTGTTAGTGAGATAAAAAACATACACACTTCTATTGTTTTGTGTTTTAGAAATTATCTCAACTCAAACCAGCATTATACTAGATTCTCAAATCGCTCAGTGTCCGTAGTAGAATTTAAGATGAAAATTCACAATTATATACACACAGGGACCACAGTTTTTGCACCTTTTCGTTTGGTTCGACGTCGATAATTGTGTCTTAATTCGACCACAGATGTTCACAAATATCGTCGAAGTCTTATTAAACACAAATTGTGCCATCAAACAACACAAAAGATGATATACAAATGTACACATGTGTACAAAAGTTCATAACACAAACTGGAAAAGTTATTTAACAAGTCAGTTTTTTTTAGACCTTTTCGTTTGGTCTGACGTTCATGGTAGATGTTGGTATTTGCGGGCTGTACATGGGGTGGGGCATTGTGTGGGGTTTATCGTGAGGGGAGGGGTGGGGCAGACGAGAAAACGAGGAGGAAAACGTATCTAAGTATTGCGGCTGAGTTTGGTTTAAATAGTTAATTATTCTTCTCATCTCTTCCAAAGCGTTGGCCTGCATTAAAATATAATTCTTAGCTAGTAACATAGTGGCTATTTTTGAGAGTTTTCTCACCGATGGAGAATGGGCGTAGGGAATAACTGATCGTAATTCATCTAAAGCGTCATTTAAATCATGCATTCGTCTTCTCTCACGTGAATTAACTCCAAGACGTATCACTTTGCTTTCTTTATTTTTGGGTTTTGATTTTCCCGGAAGTCTGTCTTGAGAGTAGTCTTCACCTATTTTACCCAGGGTTGATTTAAAATCACGTTCTTCTCGGTCTTTGAATGTTTCTTCTCCGGACGAAAAACTCGAACTCTCGGCACGCTTTTCCATAAGTTCTATGGGCGTTGACGGGTCAATGAAGTCATCTTCACTGCTCTCAGACGGTTGGTATTTAGTCATTCTTTCTTCTTGCATGGACATTGTGGGGTAATCTGGAGAGAGGGGCAGACGACCTAAACTTGGACTAGGCATTTTATTGGTTCCTAAAATAGTAGCGATATCCATGGTAACGATTTTAAATTAATTAAAATACAGGATTAGAAACAGGTGCTTGTTAGATGACAATTGGTGACATTGATAGAATACTTCTAGTTGTCAACAGCAACAATACATAATCTCTAAACCAATGTCTTCTTCAAATATTTGAATTTCAGAATCAATTGATAATCTCGTCAAATCTCATCAACGAGTTATAATTAATGATAGCCACTGTCCGGATTTTGAAATATCACTTGAAATTGAGCCTCGGACAATGGAATTTGGTGAAGTCCACTTCTGATTGTATGTCCCCTTCCTCTCAGAATACTTCAACTAATTTTAGATTTTAAGATAAATCACCGAATACTTCAAGTTTTAAACGATTTAAATTCAAACGGCTTTATTCTGTGATAATCTTAAATCTCACACCTTCAATACGTTGTCCACTTCAAATTTTCAAAATCACCTTTGTTCCACTTTGTCAAATTTCTGTAGTCTTTTCAGATTTCAATTTGTGTACCATTCAAAGAGTTTTGTAAATCACAAAATGGTCCACTTGATATTAAATATTTCAAATACACAGTTTTACTAGAGTTTTAATTCTCTGTAAAACGTCTTTATGATAAACCAAACTTCATAAAAAATTATGAATAACGGTTCCAAATTTTTCAGGAATTATCCAAGAAAAAATCAAGCCTGTGGCACCATGAAACCAATTCCGAAAATCATCCAGTGATCCTCAAAAACAAATCTGGAACTGTCGGAAAATGTTGGACATCAGAGTTAAAGAGCTTGAAGTTTAAAATCAATTAATTTTAATTGTTTCATCAATATTCCGGAATCTCCGGACACTTCAACTTCCGAATTATTTTCCTGTTAACACAAATCTCTTCCGTCTCTATCAACTTCTCTTGTGAAAATCCTTCTAATTTCTCTGTTCTTTTAAACACAAATTTAGCCTGGAAAAGCACAAAGCAGGAATTGATTTTCTCGGCAGAGTTAAAAGCGTATGCTCGGTCCTTCTTATCCGCGGACAATCTGTTAAAACAGTCAGAAAATAAAGTCGAAATTTTATTAACAAATTAATTGAGACATTTTCAAAAGATGGTGTGAAAGCTGTGTATTGATTGGTTGAAATGTGTGAAGGCTTAACGCTTATTGGATACAGAGGTGTGACGTCTTATTGTTGATTGGTTAAAAGCGTTTGATTGACAGTAAAAAGGGGAAGTAATTAGGATCGCTGAAAACGGCACGAGGGAAGAAATCGGCGAAGAAAGTAGCATGATAAGGGTAATTGTGTGTATTTGTGAAAGTTACTCATCGACAATACAATAAAGATTAGTTAGAGGATACTAGCCACTTTGTAAGGGTTTATTTTATCACGCGACGGCCGTTACACTGTTATTCAATCAAGTCTTTAGATAACGATCGCTTGCTGCTACAATGTATCTTTCAAGTCGGTATAGGGTATACTATTTGAAGAAAAGCTGTTTGCAATGGATGAAAGTCTATTTGAAATAGATAATGAATTGGTCTATTGAAGTTTTTTTCAGTGGTAATTGATTTTGATAAAATTTCGTTTTGTTTTGTAAATTTTACAATTTTTGTATATTATTCGGAACGGGCTCCGTACATCAAACTTGACTGTTCCTGTTGGGTTACTCCAAGAATTCCACCTATTCGTTCTATTCAACACTATTGTCTCTGGTCGCCTTCAAATGGTTAAATATTTCTGTTGGGTTTGCATCGTCTCATATTGTTCCAAGAACGATAACTTATGTTTTTGAAGAAGATCTCTTGTACCTGTCATGATGAAACCCCTTGGAATTGACCACTCCCAGATTTTCTGTAATAGTTTTGTCAAGAGGAAACAACTAAGCTTTCGCATGCTACCCGAGATGAAATTCAATGATCACCAGAGTTCGACGAACTGACCAAACCATAGACGCCGTAAGATTCCAAACTTATTGACACGTCCACTTGTGGGCTTTTACTTATGGTTTGCAATTTGGATACGCAGATTATAAATCAGTTATTTTCTAGAGATTCCACACAGTTCCACCTGTACCGGCCTGACATGGTTAGCTCATCAAGAGTAAAAAGTTTGTCAATAAGTTTGTGTGAAGGTGATAGAGACGAATTGAAAGTAAAGTAGACTTGTTAACCATCTCTCGACTAATCTACTGCTTATTGATCTAAATACACACAAATTCCTCCCAATTTACCGGCAAAAAACCTAAAACATTTCAGTCTCTGACGACCGTTCTAACCTTCACGACCCCGAGTTCTTTAATCAACGCTCTCGAGAATAAATGAACAGAGTTTCAAAGCAGACAAAACAGAAAAACAAATCTTCATTTAATTCTGTCTAAGATCTATTTGTAAATAAAATGATTGGAAATTAGTTAGAAATGTCGTGAAAAATTCATCGCGACTTTCTAAAGGTTTTAAACTGAACAATTTTCTCTTGAATTTATCAGGTTTTCGACATTTTTGTTTAGCTTGCTAAAATACTTTTAATTTTTAAATTTCCACCGATGTATTTATGAATTTTTCTTAATTTTACAATATTTCGTTTCAGAATATTCGTCAATTATTTTTTTGTAGAGCCGGCTTCCCTAAAATTTGAAATTAAACAAAAAACGAAAGACTTTCAAAATTAATTAAAAATCATCAGAGGCAGAGATAACGGAAATTCTTGATAAATGTGTTGGTCAGTTTAGCCGTCTGTCTGTTGTCAATGGTAACAGAGAATAACAAACACATAGAATATGTTTAATACACTCTAGTGACTATTTATTTTATTCTTATTTAGATAAGGTCGTGTTTGTTTAGTAAGAACCGATAAATCAGTCGCCATATTGGTTATTTATCATACATATGTCTCCTTTTAATATTTCACTCGTACCAGAAGATGGAAATCAAACAAACCATCGTCGTTAAAGAGGCTAACAGTAGTGTTTAAAGTACGACCACCATGTTCCTGAAGTAGCCAATAAAATGACTTATAGATTGGATGTGCCATTACCGATTAATAACTAGTAATAAAAATCCGTACACGAAAGACATTTCCGTTAATAGAAACCAAAGTATGGCAAAATCGAGAGTAAATGTTGCATAGTAGTGAACTCCTCCGAAGAGAAGTATCATCAGGTGTTTGAAAAGAGTAAGATGGTCTGCTTTGCACACGACATCGTGTCGTTCAATGGGGTGCATTTGAAATTAGGCTTTCCTTGCGTCAATTCATTTTTGAAACATTGTTTTTTTTTTAGGTCAATAGTTGTATATTGCAGAGGTTAGACATTATTATAGCCTTTCCTCACTGGTAGAATACGTTTGTCTGTTTTCGGTTGTTTGTGGTCTATCGTGGTACATCTCTTGATTATGATTAGTCAAGTCTTGCTAATTGGTGAGATATAATAAAAAATACAATTTTTTTAGAGTTATAATGTATTGGGAAAGTAGTGTACACTTTTTGGAAGGTTTAATTCAAGTCTCATTTATTATTTGATACCTTGTCCATTTTCGGTTGTTTGCGGTACATCGTGTTGCATCTGAGATTAGTCTGCTAGTGATTAGTCAAGACTTGCAAACTGGTAGAATACTTTGTCCGTTTTCGGTTGTTTGTGGACCATCGTGGTACATCTGATATTAGTCTGATAATTATTAGTCAAGCCTTGCTAACTGGTAAAATACCTTGTCTATTTTCGGTTGTTTGCGGTCTGTCGAGATACATCTGAGATTAGTCTGCTAGTGATTAGTCAAGCATTGCTAACTGCCGAGATATTGATGTCTAATAAAAGGCATCTGTTTTAGGTAATGAGTGAATGGAGTGGATAATGAACTATTGAATATTACAGGATAAAAACAAGACGAGCAATCTGTTTAGTTCTACATCAGGTCTTGTTTCTGGATAATCTAATTATTATCTCATCCTTGGCTGTAGACTCGATCACTACGAAAATGTAGCTTGAAAGGCAACAGTGGTAAGCATGGACGGAAACCGAGGTCCCTTGTGCACAAGAAGCTTGTTAATACCAGAGTAATTTTACCGGAAGTAGAAAGATTCCCCGTTCTACCGGGAGTACAATGATTTTCCATTCTACCAGGAGAAGAAAGATTTCCCATTCTTCCGGAAGTGGAATGATTTGGGAAGCCTGTCTACTTCCGGAAGTAGAATGCTTTCCCGTTCTTCCGGAAGTCAAGACTTTGCCATTCATTTGAACTGGGAAGATTGGTACAATGTGTATATAGAGTTGCAGATATACAATACCCATAGAAAGAGCGAATACCCAAGGTTAATATCGGGAGACTACTCCAGGCTTTGTGTATGTTATTCGCTTCTTCTATTTTTTATCCAACATCATACATCATGCACCATTTCCACACCGGACACCGTGCCACTTCCAGTCGCAGCAAACTGAGTATTTTTAAAACAATGAAGTTGTTAATTATAATGAGATTTAAATGACTAGCGTAACAATTTGATTGTATCAGAACGAATTGTTTCTGGTTTGGTAATGTGTTTAAAATTGACAATACTTAATTAGAGTTTAATATCAGTCAGTCACTTCTCTTTTATGATTTAAAGGGATAACGACGCGCCTATAAATTTGCCTTTCCAGTTGATATAGCTCGATTTATATGCTCTGATCTCTTTTCAGTATATTTTCGGTCATTGGGCTTGTTTGTAAATAAAAAAGGCGGAGAGTGAAAGTGAAGACTAAAGTCTACATATCCAGGAAGTAATTTATTTTCAAATAATGCATTAACCAATTTAAAAACGATTGTGCCCGATGCTCGTTTTAATCGTTGAATAAATTGCCCTGTGTTCTCTAAGAGCGAGGAGAACCAGGAAAAAGAAAGTTTAAATAACATTATATTATGTTAAAATTGTAACAGATTCGTTGGCCAAATCTGGTACAGAATAATAAGGCGCTCAACTCCGCTAGAAGTAAGACAATGCCAAAGAAAGTATGACACAAAAATACTTTTATATAAAGAGTCAAAGTTATAAGTTTGACTGGTGTTTTAGATCAAAATAAGAAGTAAGTTCATTCTTTATAGAACATGGACAATGTTTCATCAAAACAATTGGACGACTTAGACGAAAATACTATTATATAGAGAATAAAAATGTTATCATGTATTGAACTGTTTTTTGTAATGGTCGTACAATATCACCCGGATTGTCCAAATCATGTGCAGAAAACTAGAAGCAGGACAATGCCCAAGACAGAATGACAAAAATACTATTATATAAAAGATTAAAATGTTATTTTGTATTGAACTGGTGTTGTAATGGTCGAACAATGTCACCCGGATTGTACAACCACTTGAAATTTCAATGTAACAATTTTATGTGTTCAGTAATCATATGCTACATTGCCTGGAGTACAATGACCTATAGTAATGACTGACTCGCGGGGCGGAGAAGGGGGTACTTTTATACCCTTTTTATGATATTTTTGAAAGAACTAGTTATTTTGTAATACAAATACAGTATAAATTATTGTCCACTTGTTATAATGACTGAAGTTATATCTATTGTGTTTTGGTTGTTTTCAAAAAAAGACAAAATGTACAATGTACGGTGAGGATTTTCGATATAGTATTATAGAATCGTGTCCGACCAGTTCCTCGTATAATCGTACCTGTAGCCAACATGATGCCCCCATATTTACAATATTTTAAACAAAATATTTTCATTAAGTACCATATTTCCAATTGGTTAAACCTATAATTACATCCAATGGTTTGGTTCCAAAAAAAAAAAAAAATCACAAACTGTTGAAAGGAAAAATCAGGACAAAGCCACTGTTTTGCATCACCTGTAAAATTTGTGTGGGGAATTTCAGCAATAGTGGTTTTATGTATTAGTCGCTTTTAACTATTTTCAAGAAAAATCTCGAAACCGCAATTAAAAGAAGAAAGAGTGAGAAAAAGTTTTAATATAATAAAAACGAAATGGAAAAGAGATTTAAAGGAATAGAGCACATGTTAGATTGAGTTGAATTAAACACAATGAAAAGAGTGAATAAAACGAGGGGCGACCTCTAGCGACTGGTGTAGCTAAAACATAAAAAGAGTTGACTCCGCTGACTGTCGTAACCAATAAGACGACCATATGGCACGTACTGAGAGCTGAAAAGACGTGAGCTCTGGTATAACTGATTAACTTAACTTAAATTGGTCTTAAATTAACGCAATATTTAATGAATTTTAATGTAAAAACCATTCTCATGCAGATTTCAAACAACATTTTAACATTTGGTGTGACTTCAATTATATTAAAATAAAGTTATAGTTCGTGTTGTAAAGCTAGAATTGGTATTTTATTAAAGATATTATAATCATGAAAGGATATCAGGGATAAATCTCGCCATCTCTTTTCTTATTGCATTGTATTACAGTCTTCATCATAAAGCTGTGTTTCGGTGGTTAAAAGCAATATTTTTAGGATTATTATCAAACATATAATTTGATTACCCAAAAACGATGGACCCATTTTTATCTTTTAAAAAACAACGACACCATCTGATTCAAAAGCAAACCACCATATTTTCTTCCCCATGTGGAAATCAATAGTAAGTTATCAATTATAGTAATTGAAAAAGACGTATGCAAACATATTTCTTTTTCTAATCTTTTCATTTAGAACAGCAAATATTTCGTAGACGAGGCAATCTTTTCAATTTTTAAGGTTTTAACTAAAAGAAGTGAAGCACATAATCAACAAATATGTTACCTTCGTCGAATTGGCTACAAAATGTTTAAAAATCTGGCTACTTGTACCGTCTTGATTTAATTGTTCAGCCATCAAAACATTTTCTCGCTTTCCTTGCTATAAACCATGTTAAAAGATCGTTAAGTTGACAGCAAATGGCTGACGTGAATTTGTTCGAAAATGGTGGTCAATTGTTACTCATTCACTCTGATCGTCTGCTGACTGAGTTTACGCGGGAAATTTTATTGTGTCTGCTCGGTGTAGAATTTAATCGTCTGTCTCATTAGTAGGATTAGTTTCCTTGGTGAATTAAGGAGAATAGAATTGATGGTGTTGGAAGAAATTCAAGAAAACATCTTCTAACTTTCTGTTCGCGAACCTTTTTATAAAAAAAAAATTGTTTAAGTATCTGTTAAGGAAACATTTTGAATTTCTGTTCAGGAATATTAAGAGCTTTCTGTTCAAAATAATTTTGGCTAAATGTTTAAGAAATATATTTAAACTTCAGTAACAGATAGAGAACATACATGTATATTGAAATCTTAAGAGGGCTTATGTCAGAAATTGAAGAAATATTCGAATCCTCATTTAGGAACATACATTGTTGTATTTGAGCTTTGTGGCTAGGATTAGACCAATTCCAATTCCTTCAAGGCGCCAAGTTCCAATCTGTTTTCTGGACGGATATCAGACGGGTAGGGTTGGTTCTTGATAAAGAGTAAATAAGAGGAATCAATAATTAGTAGAGGACAACTGATATTCACCTGTAAAATCTGTAATATTTGATTACCCCGGACTGACAGAAGATAAACATAACATCCACGAAGCCTGGGATGAAATATGTTTTTTTTTTGGTTCAAAATAATATAAAAGCTCTTTGAACAATCCCACCTCCTCAACGTATTCAGCATAATGACAAAAGCGAGTTTTTACTCTTGATACAAAGCCTTTCTTTCAGTTTTTATCAGCAATATTCAGATTTACCAAGAATGATCTCGGACACTATGACGTCTGAGGGTAAACTTTCGAAATTATTTTCAGACAATTTTGGTCTGTATCATAACGGCATATTAAATGGTCTTTTGGAATCATGAACAAGCTGCACCGTCCTACTTGCGGGTAGTTCTGATTGTTCTGTTTTAGATGTATAAAATGTATAATGGACATTCTGACTCACGCCAATGTTGGAATATTCTTCTTTCAAATCGTTTGTTCATCTGTTTTAATAGATTTACATAGGTCATTCTGAATGTTACAATAATATCTTTCAGGGCGGTATATGAAATTTAACAAGTAGAAATGAAAGAACTAATCTGTTTTCTCTCTTTCCCTTGATTGATATTTATTTTCAATTTCTGACTGACCCCGGGACTAATAATTTTCTCGGTAAAATGATGTAAATCTAACTTCCAGGAATCAATTCCAGATTTGATTGGAATCGAGTAATATGGTTTAATACTTTGACCCCGGTTTTCTAGAAATGATTTCACCAAATATCAAAGAGGCAAAGCTGTGAATAGACGAGGTACGATATTCGGTTAAATGGACCCCTTCAACAACAACAACAAAAACAAAACCCCATTAATTTTTACAGGAAGTTGGTAGTTTCTTCGGACAATATAGGGAAATTGAGGTGGTTGCTTAATGCGGGTCCAAGCTGTACCGTATACTTTCCGGTTGACAGTGAAACGGAACTCGACTGTATATGTTGTTCTTGTAACATTGATAACTCAGTCATGCCCAGTCCATATAAGGAAGTTTCCGTAACTGGTTTTGATTTGATAGGTATGCCAGTTGATCCTGTATGTAGTTTGTTCGCTCGCAATTCTGTCATCTTCAGTCCATATTCAACCCTAGAAGAGAGTTTCTGTTCGTTAAGCGACTATTGACTGATGTTTCTACACCAGTAGGTTTCAATAGCCTGCAGATTGGCACTCGCATTAACCCCGCATAATGTCGTAAAATCAAACTCGTTCCGTATTAGCGCAATGATCTGATAATAACCTGAAACTTGTTCGGACAAAATAACTTTCAACTTCTGTCTTCTTACAAATACTGGCAAATAGAATTTTGAAGATTAATTTTATATGAATTAAAATATCAGCTCCAAAAGTTGATCTAATATAGATGGTGACTGACGATCGTAGAATAAATATGTTGATATAGAGATGATAAAACTCAGCAGGTTTCAGATATGCTGAAAACGGACTGTAGTTCAGTCAGCTAGAGCTTAGGAATCTTTTCATGGTGTCATCTGCTTGGTTACGTAGAGAAAAATGGTCGTGGATTCTAATGTCGGCCGACGTGTGTTGACCTTTAATAAGTCTTTCCTCATTATTTTTTTTAAACAATATTTCCTCAGTATTCCAGTCGTAATTTGTACAGATAATTCCGGACCAATGCAACAAGGTTTGGCCATGGATCAGTTTGTAGAAAGGATCCTCATGACCATAACTTGTTATCCTTGTAAAAATGGTTGTTCCTAGGGACTTCTTGTCTTCAGCAGTGGCTTATCTACCATGACATGAAATGAACTACCATAGGGACTGATTGAACAAAGTCAACGGTTAACGTTCACCCTTCATCTAGTTGAGCCACCGGTCTTCTGAGTTTGGATTAATCATGAAAAGTACCGATTGACTGAACAGACTGTTAGAAATTGTCAGGGAGATTGTATTCTGGTAAAATAGTCTTAATAATCAAATTATCTCCCTTTAGTTAATACTCTGATTGCCTCCCTTGACAGGTCAATTTTCTTAGTTAACAAGCCACATCATCGAATTGTCGCCTATTTACCAGGATTTCACACTCGGTTGATCCTGTACACAGTACAAACAATTACTAAAGTCGGGGTGCAGTGAACTTCGGCTGTCAAAAACATCTACCAACATCTGACAGGCTCTACAACGATACATCGAGCACTAGAGTTGTAGGTTTACATCTTAAATTGATTGGTCAAAAATGACATCATTAGAACGGGATTGGAGTAGAAAACTTTTTAGATTACAATGGAATCGAAAAAATTAGAAAAAAGAAATTTGTATCTAATTTTGATAAGATTGCTGAGATGGCTACATCAAAACAAATCTGACTGAAAGTTAGAAAGGGTTAATGGAAGCTATTAGTGTATTCTATACACACAAAGACTAGAAAAAACACAGTATTACCCCTTTCACACCCTACTGTTGCCTTTCACCATCATTTGCCAATTGCGCCCCGCCCCGCTACTGAAGATTCCACGTAGCGTAACAGAAATGAATACTTGTATATTTTTCCATCTGGAATCTCTCCAAGATCAACAAGAATTCCAGAGTGTCAATGGATGTCGTCCAGTATTAAAACTGACATGGAAAATGAAAATGCAAGACTTTAATTTCAAGGTGCCAGAAAATGTAATAGGAATATTTAACATGAACTTGACGAGTGTCAACTGGCGATCAGAGTTAATGAATCTATAAGGCTACTGTCGAGTTTGACGACCAGAATAAGCAGTTCTCATTATCCGCCATATTGAATGACTTGTGAAACTGTGGCATGTTTAATTTTCTTGGTGAGTGAAAGCGTCACGATACTGTCATCTCCCTTCACACCTTGGTATGATTGAAACACTCCTAGCTAGCTCTTCAACACAGGGGCGGACTGAGGGACCGGAGCACTGGATGCGTTCGGAAGGCCCAGACGGACAGGGGGCCCTACGACTAAAGTCACAAAAAGATTTGTGGGCGATTATATTCATTTTTGATTTTTTTATTTGTCGCTTTTAGTTTATTAAAATATAAAAATCCGATCAGAAAAGAAGATCAGGTAGTATGTGAGCAAGGAACAAGCTGGGGGAGCCTGATTGCGTATTGAGCTTGGAACCCTCGTTGGTCCGAGAGCTCAGGATCGCCCCTATTTCAATAATCTCTGGATTAGAAGGGCAGCTTACTTTATTACTGTATAGTTACCATTAGAACACTCCCAGCTAATTTTCAACAATCAGTTAAATTAGCTCATTGCCAACTTGGCATCACATTCTTAGACTCAACGTAGCTAATCATAATCTGCGATCATTTATTGTGCACCAACGGACCTCCGGATGGAATGAGCTGGGAACTACTAGTTATTACAATGTTGATAGGATCTGTAAATTCAATATGAATAGGTCAATCGAGTTGACCCCCTGTATTTCAATAATATCTATTGGCGCCCATTGAACAGAACAATTATATTTCATACAGAAACTTGGCAGTTCCAACATGACGTTGCTGGTATTTAAAGGATCTGATACTGTAATAGGCTATGTTTTCTCTAACCAGAGAGGGGGAGTTATATGCGACAAATCAGACCCAGTCAGTTCAATATGAACTGAGTGGTAGCGGTAGGGCGGGTGCTCGATACTAGGGCATCAACTGGTCAAGCGTGAAATTTGAGTGCAAAATCTGGTTTTGAACTACCTTTGTTTATGATTCTGCATCTTCACAATGTCAAGCTATTACGAACTACTTAAGTGACTACTATAGTGACTACAACAGTCACTTTTCTTGTAACATGGAAGTTTTAAATGAAGCTATGTAAATGGAATGTACGGCAACGAATACAGCCAATCAGTGACCTCGACAGAAATCTGTGAACATAAAGCCTTATGGTTTAAAGCGTGGGCTCTCATTGGCTGTATTTGTTAGCGAACAACCCAATCAAATCACTCCAATTCTGGAAACTAGAAAGATGGCTATTGCAGTCTAGGTATAAGTCTAGGTATTATTGACATTGTGAAAATGATGATTCTGACGGTGATCAAGATCGTCCATGAGGTTATCCTTCTACCAGATATATAAAGAAAATTATCTATAGAAAGGGGAAGAGTCAGTCAATGCGGCGTGACAACCAGACTTAACACCGGCACCTCGTAAACTAAATCTCACAACACCAAATAATATTCAAAATAAGTCTCCGGAACCTGGAACTTCTGATTTGCATGTTTCCTGAAATTGGTTCCAAACATTAACTTTTAATTCCCGCCATGATTTTTATTAATTTAGCACCTTGGATGCTAAGTTCTTAGATTAAACTTCTGAAAAAGTTGACGAGTTTTAAAGCTGTTGATCGTAAATGGGTTGAAACGAAATTTAACATTTTATACCGTACGTTCAGAGCTCTGTTTAGTTGGCAAAAGGCTGTCGAAATCTTGCCTTTAAATCAGTGATGCTAATTCAAAAAACTCAAATTAATACCATTCATTGCTGAAACAGTTGACGAATTTTGAAGCTGTTAACTGGCTTGGTCGTAAACGAAATTAAAAATTTTATACCGTACGTTCAGAGCTCTGCTAGTTTTGTACAAGACATATAAATACCGATTGGAAATGAAGTTATTCATGATTAAAAAACTTTAGAACCTCTTTTGATCCTTTTGATTCTTTTTGATGTGAAATGGAGGTATACGTTTTACCTCTATGCAGCTTATCAATGTAAACAAAAATTTAGTTCTAAAGATATGAATAGCTAAAATGAGCTGTATCAGCTAGTGAAATATATATTTAGGTGACTTTTTCAGAAATATAAAATAAAATGCCCTAAAACCAGAAACGTCATGAAATATATTAATTCTTTAAGAAATATTGGATTTGGGATCTCAATCTTCTTTATGATTTCGTTATAACAAATTTCTCCGCATTCGGGAACATGATGACAAACCTTATCTGGTCAGAATCTTTCGGATTATTTTGATGAAGTACTAATGATGATAAAGTAGCAATTATTGTAAGTGTCTGAGTTATCGGATTATGTTGATGTGAGACGAAACGAGATGATGTTATCTGTTACTTCTCTGTAATCATCTGAACTCGGATCTCGGAACTCACTACACGCGGAGCAAAAACACAACGGTGCTGAAATAGTTTTTGCGTTTCATCAAGCGCATGAGCATAAGTATACTTACTTGAAACCATAATCCACCATGAAAATAATGGTAGCTCTCGACAGCAAGTTCAGTCTATAGAAACTGTCGAGAGTTACTTATTGAATAGAGCTTGCCAAAAAAACTGACTGATTAGTGCTGGGTATCGTCAATCATGCCACGATACGATACGTATCGCGATACAAGGTTCATGATACGACACATATCACGATATGGGATAATTGGATACAATTGATATTTTATATTCACAGTTTCTATATATACAAGTATATGATGTCATAACTTTATAACTGTGATATTTGGTAATGTAGTTGATAGAAGTGGTTAGTGTCCACACTGTCTTATAAAAAGTTTCTATATATATTAATTTATAACTTTATAACTGTGATATTTGGTAATATAGTTGATAGAAGTGGTTAGTGTCCACACTGTCTTATAAAAAGTTTCTATATATATTAATTTATAACTTTATAACTGTGATATTTGGTAATATAGTTGATAGAAGTGGTTAGTGTCCACACTGTCTTATAAAAGTTTCTATATATATTAATTTATAACTTTATAACTGTGATATTTGGTAATATAGTTGATAGAAGTGGTTAGTGTCCACACTGTCTTATAAATAGTTTCTATATATATATTAATTTATAACTTTATAACTGTGATATTTGGTAATGTAGTTGATAGAAGTGGTTAGTGTCCACTGTCTTATAAATAGTTTCTATATATATTAATTTATAACTTTATAACTGTGATATTTGGTAATGTAGTTGATAGAAGTGGTTAGTGTCCACTGTCTTATAAATAGTTTCTATATATATATTAATTTATAACTTTATAACTGTGATATTTGGTAATATAGTTGATAGAAGTGGTTAGTGTCCACTGTCTTATAAATAGTTTCTATATATATTAATTTATAACTTTATAACAGTGATATTTGGTAATATAGTTGATAGAAGTGGTTAGCGTCCACTGTCTTATTGAACGATTTCAGAGGTAAAAAATTGTTACATCATAAAACAACTTATAAAAATCTCGACTTTTGTTTGGAATGAAACGTGTCGTCAAGTATCGATACACGACGTCGCGATACGATACGCGTTTCGTGGCATGTCGTATCGCGATATCAATTGACCGATATATCGTGCCAGCACTATCCTGATGGCCCAACACCCTTTCATCACTTCAAATGAACATCTTGGACTTCAATGTCTCGGGGCAATGACTACCAACTTTCGAATGAACAGGTTGACGGTGGTATCAGTTTACATTTCACGTTGTCAACTATGTTTATTTAGAGATCTGACTACATCCGAACGACATGAAAAACATGTGAAAATTGACAACAAGCGGATTATACATTTACTTTAAATATCAGGTCTGTTTCATATCGATTGAAGCTACACTTAAATTTTTAACATTTGATGCTGGAAAGGTCAGATTTACCCAATTGCCATTGCTTCAAAAAATATCTGGAAATTCAAACTTTGATCTTTCGTTATATGTTTTTCTGTGGGTTACTTCTCACTCTTAATCGCATTTAAATCAGAATAAACTCTTGGAAATAATGTTTTTTGCCGAATAATTACTTTATTTTTGAAAATTGTTAAAATGGTTTTCCTTTTAATCAAAATCACTCTTGTAACTTAAGAATATACGATGGGGAAATCGGTTCTGCTAATCCAAAAAAACTAGAATTAATACCTTTCGTGGCAGCGTAAAACCATACAGTTTCATATCATTAATTCAGAAATTGAATCCTTATCCTTTACATGGCTTCTTCACCCCAGACGGTTTGGCAGATCTCACCAATGTTGTAAAGGGTGACAGAAGCAAGAAAGATTGTTGAGAGGTTCAGCCACGCCCAGTATAAATTATATTAATGATCTCGAGATACCTGATATTATAATTTGATCGACAATAGTATGTTGACTTCCATTAGGAAATCCTCGGCGGTTTCCATAAGCTGAAAATTGCAGAACGACAGCTTAACTTTCACAGTAGACCGCCTGGCGAACTTCTTGTTTAAATCTTTTTAAGATCGATTAAAGTCGAATGTAGGGTTATATTACATTTTTATGGAACTTATAACACCCCCTTTTCTCAGATCCAGAAATAGGATTACGTACCGCCCATCTTGGAGGCGGGGTAGTGTTCAAAGAAATTTGTTTAGGCCGTTGCATGTGTTTTCGGAATCCCATTTTGATTTCCAGTTTGTAGCAAGGTTGTTGCAGCTCCCGGAAGACTTGGACAGCTTATGGCATTACTATCGCAAATGCTTTTCAACTTGAACGATAAAATTAAAAGCATAAAACATACATACAAAAAGACTTTTTTTGAATCACTGTCATAGAAAAATTTCAACGGTTTCGCTCGTTTCATATATAGAATGAAAAGAGTGATTTTACTCATGATGCTAGCTTTTTTAGTGCTTTCCTCATAACAGTTTTAATGGTTTAGCCAGAATACGAGAGCTTCTTTACAATCCCTCTGAATTCGACAGCTATCTGGTTACTAGAAAATTAATTTGTGTTTCTTGTTGGCTTGCTGAAAAGTGTAATATTGAAACCTGTTCTGCTCTACCGAGTCTTTTAAAAAGTTCTAAATGAATTTGTAACCGCAGTTCCTTAATAAAGTCGAACAGATTTGCTCGGCCAAACTTCAAGATGAATTCTTTTTTCCAATCTTAGTTTTGATTTATTCAACGCTACGCTTATGAATTTACTATGTTAGGAAACGTTACATTTTACTTTATTAGGCCTACCCTTGGCGTAGAGTCCAAAATCTTTTAGGGGGTTAAAGTGATTGTAAAGAGGTTTTTTTATCGTTGAATGTTGTCGGGTACAAATAGATTCTTTTTGCATCAATCCTATTTATTGTCCGACTTCTGTGGTTCCTGCAATTACAAACATCATGACTAGCTTAGGACGTCATCATCACAATGGAGCCAAATGGAGTTTTTGTGATAGTGACGTCATGTTGTCAAGTGTTTTCTCGAACTCCCAGTCGTTAAACGAGATATCGGAGTGGTGCAAATAGAAGCTATAAACTGTACGCCTACTCGATACTCATACAACGAATTGAAAACCTCTTTACGATCTCAAATTTCTGATCAGAAAGCAGTCACTTACGAAAAGAAGCTGAATTATCGCCCCTTCCTTGACAACAGAATTGCCATTGAAGAAAGCATTGTTCGTCTTCATTATCAGAACGAGGTGTAAAGCAATGGGACACAGGATAAATGCCGGGTATCACATTTTAATATAAACAGACACCAGAACACAAACAACTGGTAAACGGTGTCACTTATCATCTCGAATATCCAGTAACAGATGACAGCGTATTGAAACTTGTCATCAAAACAATTCAGTATCGTATTGACCTATTGTCTAGTCACGTGTCGACTGGATGAGCGTGCATTTTAACTCAACGCCAATTAATGAATTGATTAAGTCGTTTGAAAATTAACTAGACGCGATCATCAAGACTTTTATTATGTTTTATCATCCATGCAAACAAATTAATCTGGATGATCGAGTTAGAATATTATTTCTTTTTCAATGAAGCCGTACAATCTGTCAAAATGGTTACATGGCGAATCACAAACAAATGGCCACTGGCTGAGGTGTAATTCATTTACAAAATGCAGCTTTTTAGATTAATCAAATAAGCTTTATGAATTTCTTGACATTTCTGATATGAATCTTGACCTCACCGTCTAAAACATGTCCATATAGACGACATTTCTTTTTTATTAGCCTCGTTCCCAATATTTATTTTGATCAGATCTCATCAACGAATGAAGATGAGTGAAAAATATTGGTTTTTGACACGAAAACAGCTTTCAAAGAAATGACATTGTGAGTAATAGAATTTTATTGAGTCAGTTAGTTTCAAACAATACAATATTTTAGTTATTTTGATTTTACAATAATGATGAGAGAGAGATAATCAGATTTTATTAGTACAGGGACTTTTTCTAGAAATTTTAACCAAATGATATAAATATTTGGTCAATCACTAAAATTGATTTTATTTTTTGTTTCAACCAATTAGTTTATTAACAGTATCCTTAAAAACTTGCATTTTTCCAAATTAAGAAACCTTGATTAAAGCTAGTGTATTAATAAGATATACATTGTGGGAATTTTTTTATTAAAAAATAATTTATGATTTTATCGGTCAGACTAAAAAGCGCAAACAAAGCACAAAAAGGAAACAGGCGCCGTATGATATCGAGTGATGCGAAGCGATTGCCCGCTATATGCTTCAAAGAAATCGGCCAAAAAAGGGATAAGATTCACGTATTTTATAATCTTTATATTTTCAATGCATTTACAGAAAATCAGAATTTTAAGCACGTTGTCCTAAAAATAATTATTGCAATGATTTACCTTTAAAAACAGAATTTAAATCTGTTTCTGTTAACAGTTCAACTGAAACCTCAATCTGTAACTCAAGATTAAATTCTCCGATTCTCTTCAATTTGTTCATCTTTTTTTCCTATTAATTCAAACAGATTAGGATGTTTGAGTTTTTATGTGATTTGTTTTAATTTGTAAGATGTTTGCTTGCTGTTTCTTACGATGAGAAGAATAATGTTAAAGTGAGAGCGTACAACGAATTACTTGGTGTATATTTTCGAAATATATATGCATAATTTAATCTAAAAGGCGATTAACTGAAAGCTATATTTAACAAAAATAATACTAATTTTGAAGTTATACGTTTTTGAAAATGAAGGATCATAATTGAAAAATAAGTCAACACAATAACTTCAATTCAGTTCATTTCAGCATCAATTTAAATTTCTATAAATATGTACAGTATATAATGATTATAAAATTCTTTATAATGGGTGTTTCCGGTTTGCCAAATAATCCCATTAAAATATCATTTATATGCATAATGATCAGAAAATAGTTCGACAATACGACTACAGATCTGTGGAACAGACTTTTATCTGGTTGAGGTCAGGAGGTCGAGTGTCGTTTGATTTTTTCAATAAAAACACAGCAGATAGGATGCTCATTTTATCTCGATAAATCACACGTTACTTACACTCCACCTCACAAATTAGCATTGAATAGGCAGTAATCAGGGTGGAATAGACACAACACGAGGGTAGCAAGTCGTTAAAGTTCTGGTAATCAACAGATTCAACACTCTAAAACACAATATCCATCCCTGACAGCCTCGATAGGGAGAAATACGGCTACAGATGGTTCGAGATTACCTCCACATCTTGCTCTCCGTTTTATCAAGTGGCTGAACAAAGCTCGAGTAGTTTGTTTTCAATACGAATATAATCAAAGCGGAAACAATAACACTGTTTGTGTTTAGCGCCAACAATAGGCGTATCATCTCCCGCCAAATTTTCTCCTCACATCAGAATCAAATCTTGTGTTGAGGCGGAAACGATGTTAAACGCGCGAGATCATGTCGAGGTTATTAAATTATATTTATTTTAGGAAATTGATATTTTAAAAGTTATTCTACGCATACTGCATGAAATGGTTAAATTTTACCGACGTGAAATAAAAATACAACGAGTTAAAATAAGATATATATTTACATATCAATAAATAATAAATAATAAAAAAAAAAAATAAAAAGTGAAAATATCGCGTAAATATTGAATGAATAAATATTTATTTTATATTATCAAACGTCTTACATGAATGCCAATATTTTTTTTGAAAAATACATCAAATATGGGATGGGAATTTCAGAAAAAACGCAAAACTTTGATTTCTTTGATACTCCATTGAACGTTGGCTACATTGGTAACAAGGTCCTTTTTGAATAAATTGGAGCCATTGGTAAAAATATCTATGATGTTTTCAATTCTAATTAATTAAACCAAACTGATATAATCATTCCTGTTGAGAATCTACTTAGAGTTGAACAGGTTTTGCGCACAACGAATTCCTCAGTGTTTCAAAAATCGTGGGCTCTAAAATTCTATCTTTTTATTCAACTAAGTGATGTTTTCTGTAACGAATTCACTCACCCCAAGACATATTCTAAATGTGTTTTATGTATAATAAATGTAAAAAGAGGGACCATTGTTGAAAGGTATTGTTACGTCTGACAGGGGAACACAACTCACGGTCCAACATCACAATAGCGACTACAAACCACAAGTAATGTATTGTATTATGTACATACGTTACTGTCAGAACCAGACTAATGTAGTAACCCTGGCTATTAATATTCACAGATTACATTCATCACACTGTCACAATACTCTTGAAACCTGTACGGTTTTGTAAATATCAGAATCATACAGCTACGATACTCTGGAAACGTGTACGGTTTTGTAAATATCAGAATCATACTGCTACGATACTCTTGAAACGTGTACGGTTTTGCAAATATCAGAATCATATCAGGTCCGCTAGTCTAATACACCTATTGTTCGCGTTACATTATCCCGTCGCTGGAAAGGGCAGTCACGTGATTGGTTAAAACAGAGGTCAAGCATAGGTCAACAGACTGAAAAGTCAAGAAGGACAGTGTTGGACCTTACAGTAGTGGTTACGTACAAAGCTAATAACTAATAAAACATTCGAAACGAAACTAATAAAATACGAACGGAAGTTAGGTCTAATTTTCCTTGTATGTTGTTCGCAATCTAAGGACTACTTGAGCTGAGATTTACATGTACAGTGTCTTCCTCCCATTTAAGAAATATGATTTCAAACCGTCGAGGGATCTTAAACTGTATTTAGTGTGAACTCCTATTTATTTCCAATTTCCGTACACGTTCATTTCTTGAAGTATCTAAGGAAACCATTTATTTAATTTTCCATTAAACTGAGTTATATGTTTAATATCGTAGCAATTCATTTCATACTTCCACTAACAATATTTTCATCATTTGTCATATTTTTACACTCCAATAAATGTGAAAAACTATTCATTAGAAAAAAACAGATTTTGGCCACGATTAATAGGAACGTGTAGAAGAAAATAAATTCGATTTTAATAAAAATTTATGATTTTTGACAGAAGTGATCAGATATTAAGAAAATATCATAATTTGGAAACTAATGAAATAAAAAATAAAACTTCGTCATCCGTTAAAACGTTATCTTGTTACAGTCTTATTTATTTTCATATTTTGGCTTTTTTGCTCTATCTTTTAAACAGCTAATCTTAAAGACAAAATTTGCCCGCCAACACCTTACACCTACTCGAGATTGTCTTCGATCATTGTCATTTTCATAATTTAGTTCATTTTCATCCAATAAATTTGGACTCATTTCATCTTTCTGTATTTTTTTTTATCGTAAGTAGTAATTGTTTTCCCTGTTTATTCTTAACCATACATTTAAAACGGACGTATTCCACACATTTCCATCTTTTGAAATATGTCACACAAATAATTAGAACTCAATGGAATAGACTACAAAGAATATGTGTATGTTTTCAAACATTACTTCCGGTTTTCTGAACTCGGGCTGTGCTTTTCTTTAATATCCAATGTGTCGGTTTATTGTAGTAAAAAGTTAAATCAAATTTAATTCGGAATGAACGATGTTTGATTTTTCTTTGATAAAAGGAATTGAATGAAAATTACCACACTTCATGCTTTTTGAGGTGATTCCGTTTCGCTTCGCATCTGTACAGATTTAAAGTTAAAGGGAAACAAGTTAGACGGCATCATGCACCATATTGAGCCTCTCTTTAATTCTATTTAATTCCATTCACCGCGTTCTACCTGTTAATACCCTCAACATCCATGTTATTCACAAATTTCTATAGAATTATGCTAATTTTACCACCTTCTGTCGCGTGCGTCTGTCATATCACGTGCTTGAAGACACGCGCTGGCTTAGAAACGAAACGTCATAACATCATTAGCTAAAATTAAATTTATGCAATTTCATTAAAATTTTTATATCTCTATGTAAACTATTCTCATTTCATCTCATTTAAAATACGAAATAAGTTTGAAATATAATTTTCTTCTTCCGGTTGAAAGATGCTCATGCGTGAAGACAAAATGACTTCCGGTGCTAAGAAGATCAGGCGTGAATTTAACACAGACGATACCAGATTCAAATGAGAGTTAACAAACGACCACCAAGCACTGTGATTGATTCCAAACAAGGATGATTACCTCGCAGTGAATTGACTGAAAATAACTCGAAATTAATTGTCCTAAATCTATCGTTGATTTGTGGTATGTTCATTTAACGAGAATTGAATGAGTCTAATATACGTCGTATCAAGAGATGAAAACTGGATTGAAAATATAAAGACGCAACAGCTTCAATCACATTGGTCTACAGATGAATAGGTACGGCTGTAATGAGCCAATCGGACATTTCAGTTAAAGGCCAAATTTTTGGTTAGGTCGGTGAAATGCTGCATATTCTAATATCTTTTTTTTACAATGGTTTAAGAAATTAAAAAAAATTAACGAAAATATGAAACACTTTAACATCCTCTTAATACTCCTAAATACTGACTTCCTGACTTCCTTTCAAATCTTAAGATAAATCAGTGATTTAAGAAATGCTTGCGGATACTCGAGAACACAATGCACATGCATTTCGTGCCATATGGTACGTAAATTTCACGACTTTCCAGCTCTTTCACACCGAAACCATAAAGACTGACAGAATCCCCATTAGTAAAACATCTACTCGAACAAAACAATAACAAATTCTAAACAGCTTTTGATGTGGTAATTACATTTTTCTCAAGTCAAATTTGTTCCTTTTTAAAGAAATTGAAAGTAGAACCTTTAAAGAAAATTGAAAGTAGAACCTTTAAAGAAAATTGAAAGTAGAACCTTTAAAGAAAATTGAAAGTAGGATTGGTATAGTAAATCAGTGAAGTTTTTAAACTCCACTTAACAATCTGTTCATATAATATGTCAATAAATTATCGACCATAAATTTTATGAATTTATTTATTCATTTTTTTAATTCTAATTTATTTATTTATTTATTTATTTATTTATTTATTTATTTATTTATTTATTTTATTTTATTTTATTTTATTTTATTTTATTTTTATTTATTTATTTATTTATTTATTTATTTATTTATTTATTTAATTATTCATTCAT
>NW_008707797.1:2588183-2589311 GCF_000327385.1 Lottia gigantea | reverse complement strand
CTGTCAGTGAAAACTAAATATACTACAATCATGTTGATTGTGTTGATACATCAACCGAACAAAACACCCATGTACCGCATCACCCCCACTGTAGCCCGTCCTTCTCCGTACACACACGCGCACACTCCTATTCTCACATCAAATAAACTGTTGCAGAAAACAATCTTAAAAGTTAATAAAAGCTCTAAGATATAAATTGGCTGTGTATGTTCAATATCTCAGAACGGTTTTTAATAATAAATATGATGGAAAGTTAGCTAGGGAGACGAGAAGCTGGACCAGACGATATTACTAGGAGATGATAAATAGTTACCAGGGACTCGTTATGATTCATTGTTCCTGTTTTAACACAGACCAGTGTTATTATCACACTTTTATTCTTATATTACATGGAGGACTTCATATAATAAACATATTAAATAATAATAATAACAAAATGATAATAATAATAATAATAATAGTGATAATAATAATAATAATGATAATAATAATAATAATAATAATAATAATAATATTAAACTAATAATAATAATAATCACGTTATAATCACACTTTTATTCGTATATTAAAGCTAGCAGTGCTTGATATAATAATAATAATAATAATAATAATGATAATAATCACTCTATCAGATTAAGACACTAGGATCAAAAGCCTTTCTTGCATTTCGCTCAAGAGGTTTTCTAAATCTTTTAAATTGAGTACACTGATAGCTTTTGCCATAAAGATGACATTAAAATCTGGGTTTTAGTGGAACTACAAGAACCACAGATATTTCATAAAAAAAAAAACCGAAACAATGTCCATTAAAAATCTTCCATTTCGTCACCGAATAGCTTCGTTCCGTGGTATGGAATTTCAGAATCCATAATATTGTCATTTTCGTACATGGACGTTCTCTCTCTTATTGACTTCCTCTTTATAAGTGTTGTATACACATATTGATCAAGCGATACTCAATACTATAGCAAGCTGACCTGACAGAAAAAAGGAATGAAGTTTGAGATTTTTAACATATTTTTTTTGTTTCCTATTTCCTTGTTAGATTAGAGGTAATATTTTCTTTCGAGATTTCTGAAATGTCACAGTATCTTTGCTTTATATATTTTGAAAGTACATGTAAACTAA
>NW_008707797.1:2563854-2565152 GCF_000327385.1 Lottia gigantea | reverse complement strand
CAATTTATCTTCCTTTTAACTGAAAATATAGTTCAAAGAAAGTTTTAAAATCTGTATTCAATCCACGAAAGATAAAGACTGTTTGTATTGTAAGATTGTTATAGCCAGACTTTTAGAGTATCAATTCATGAACATTTCGAGAATTCCGTATCACTATCAGCGTTTTTCTGATCCACACGATAAAGTGCATTGCTGTAAATATTCACAATCCAGCTCATGTGTTCATCGTATTTGTTATGCCACATGTGACTCAGTGAGTTTGCAGGGTTCAATGCCGACAAAGGTCGAGATAATACCTTGGAAAAATACATGGAAAAAAATGCGTCTAGTCGTTCGGATGGGACAATAAACCGAGGATAATACCGCTGTCCTGGCAAAATTTCCCTCATTGCACCCTGCATAGCGTTGCTAGTCTTCATTAGCCACATGGTGCAGAAAATAAGGACATAAAACTCGTCATTTTCTACTTGTACCGGTGATCGTTTTGATACATCGTGGTAATTTATGGCTATTACTCAGACCGAGTTCATGGTGTGGATTTTTTTTAAGTAAAACAGTCGGTGGCTCAATCGCCATAGGGTACGGTTGAACTAAGTCAACCCCTCAACCCCCTCTTCCAGGAAACAAATGTACCAAACTATAATTATAAGGCTGAATTACGTATATTAGTCGAACCCAGTCTGTTCATTTCCTTTTAAGTATTTTTGATCCACGGTTGCTTTGATACATCGCTGTAGTTTATGGCCATTAGTCAGACCCATAAAGCCTATTAAAGCTGGTAGAAGTTCTCCATCACCTCTAAGTGCTCATATCAATTTAAGTGAAAGCCAAATATGTTCCGCTTTCTGGTTTATACTTTCTCGTATAAATCACACTAAATGTTATAATGGAGAATCGCAGAGACGCGAGTAGATTCTTCTCTCCTGGGAGATGAAAATATATCCCGAACTATTGACTGTGTTTGCCTCAAGGGACCACCCGTCTTAAATAATATTTCTGTTCCACTGAAGGGGCGGGACATTTAATGGAACCTTGCCAAAGACGACGGTAAAAGTCTTCTTACAAGATTAGGGAAAATAAACCAATTCCAAGTTATTAAGTATCTGGAATCTTTATACTGAGAATTAGAGAATTGCTATTTGCGGGAATAACAAACAGTTTTGTTTTCAGTTTTCTGAATTTAGTCCATGAAGCCTCAAAATCGTTGCTTTGATGACTAAAGAATATTGATGAATAAAGAATTCTGAATATTTTCCATATAAAATATTAAAGAGATACCTAAACGCATTCCATATCCA
>NW_008707797.1:2440456-2563804 GCF_000327385.1 Lottia gigantea | reverse complement strand
GTATTTATTTATTTATTTATTTATTTTATTGGATTTTATTTTATTTTATTTTATTTTTATTTATTTATTTATTTATTTATTTATTTATTTATTTATTTAATTATTCATTCATTCATTCATTCATTCATTCATTCATTCATTCATTCATTTTTTTTATTTTCAAATGAAACTTTATTCATTCATTCATTCATTCATTCATTCATTCATTCATTCATTCATTCATTCATTCATTCATTCATTCATTCATTCATTTATTTATTTATTTATTTATTTATTTATTTAATTATTCATTCATTCATTCATTCATTCATTCATTCATTCATTCATTCATTCATTCATTCATTTTTTTTATTTTCAAATGAAACTTTATTCATTCATTCATTCATTCATTCATTCATTCATTCATTCATTCATTCATTCATTCATTCATTCATTTATTTATTTATTTATTTATTTATTTATTTATTTATTTATTCGTTAATTCATACATTTGCCACCTAAGAATACACATACCTGATCCCAAAAGATGTATTTATATAAGTTGTCCCCATCGCACAATGATACGTCGAAATGTCAATGAATATCGCAGTGAAACAAAGAAATTGTTTGAAAAGGAAATCGAAAAAATATACACTAAGATCTGTGTAATTTCAAACTAACAATAAACGTAGTGAGAACGACACGGCAATGACAAGTTAAGGATTTAAACTGTTCACTGAAAGACAGAAAACATTTTGATTTTTTGATTGGAGGGTGTTGAGAAATACCAGCTAACAAATTAACTTTATATTGGATTTTAATCACATTTTTACTATAAATTGAAACATCTCGAAATAACGATTGTGCTCAAATGAAACTCTGTAAAGTTTTGAATTCATACTTAACAAATAGATATGAATTACGTATTACATTACATATACAACTAGTATTATATTAGTATGTCAGCATAACACTTAAGCACTTAAAATTGCACGTCGTGGCGTACTATATGTCAACCAGAAAAAAAGGCTGGCCCGGGTTTGCCTCCCCCCCTCCCCTACACACACGCTTTCAAATTATTTTATTATTTTTCATAGTGAAAGAATGTCATATGAGACCCCCGGGAGTATTTTGTGGCCCCTGTCCGTACCCTCACTGAATGTTTCCTAGAAATTCCACTGGTTTTACGTCTAACTCTTAAAGAGGCTGTAAATTTTTATTACTTATTGTAAATTATACATGAGGAGATTTTTAAATAGAAATTTTGTGGTCAGGCACCTGTATATGTTAATCAATGACCATGATAATCTAACTTATTTCAAGAGCTTTGGTGGCTCATATTTCATGGATTATAGATTAATCAATTAATAATAACTGGGATGAGCCAAATTCTCCCAAAAATATTTTTATCACATTTTTTTCAAAAACAGTCTGATTTTCATTTTTTAATTTACCATAACATTGAGTTTTAACTCTGTTTTAGACTAATATACCAAAATATAAGAAAAATTTAGCACTTACTACGACTGTATATCTTTTGCTTAATCTTTTTTTAATGAGCCTGTTAAAAACTATAAATGTTCTAACCGCCAAATAAAATCTTAGCAGCTCCTGCAAATCAGTCAATCCGAAAGCCCAATTAACGATGTCGTTAACTTACAACAAGACGCGTGCGTTCGATTGGTTTCCCCGTCTCGCCAAATATGGTGAAACCGAGCGACACGTGTTGGCATGGTGCTCGACTCTAGTCAACTCGGAATGCAGATTAACAAATCTCGGTGTTTGGTAACAAGTTACGTGTATCGGTGTGTCGGGGTCAGCCAGGGTCGAGATATCAAACCGACACCAATGTATTCTAGTCACGTGACACAAATCTGTTGAATCTCAATCTCGTGTGTATCTTAGTTGGAAATAGTCCGAAACTTGTTTCCTCTTAATCAGATCAGCCAAGAAGACATTGTTTCTTGGCGAAGCGATGGTCTACCAGAATTTGTTAACATGATATTTGAATTAGACATATCATGTTGGCTAACCCAGGGTTTAGGGTTCGATCCTGACATTGGTTGAGATGATCCCTTCAGATGGAAGAGTCGTAGCGTGTCGCCGTTTAGGGGTGACAATAAATTGAGGCACTGTCTTGCTCTGCCCGTTTTCACTAGCCCAATCTGGAAAAGAATAGTAAGACATAAACTCCTTTTTACCAATTGTATTAATATCCCTCTTAAATTTGGGGAGAGGTGGGGTGGTTGTGGTGTGTGGAGGTAGGTTAAGAGAGAAAAAAACCGTCCCAGGCGTCCCTGTCGCATGCATCGCTTCGACAATTTCCGAACTAGAAATATGTTTCGAGATGTAATTTTATCACAAAGTAACACTTTGTATTCCAGCCAATAAATTCACTAACATAATAGATATGTTTTCTTTTCCATTTATCACGTGAAAGTCTTCTACTAATTTATTTCCACGACAACTACCAAATTAATTTTCTTATAAACGACATTTTAAAATACACTTTCTTAACCTCGTTTTCATTATCTACACAGACGTTAACCTCGTTTTCAATTCATTGGCAGACGATAACAAGATGAATTTGATTTTAAAAATTCCTACTAATTCAACTTTTTATAAATTTGTCCCGTCTACACAAGTTAATGAAATTATTCGTAGAAATAACTGTTACAGTGGCTGTTTAAAGCGATGGTCTAATCTTTCCAGCTTCGTAGAACATCCAGACCTTTTATAACAATTTGAATAGGCACATCTCTGATAACCTTGCGAGTGCATATATCGTCATCAATTTTTATGATTCAGGACCTTTCTGCAATGTCCTTTCCAGAGTTTTTAAGCCATTTGATTTTAAAAAATTATAACACATATTAACTATATTTTGAAGTAAGTGAAGTCATTTGTGCTCGTGAGGGCATTCTGGAGACTAAGGAAAATCGTTCGTTGTGTCTAGCTTAATATGGCTCCTCTTGGACAAGATACCTAAAAAAAACATGATAAGTAAAACGGCAAATGAATATTTAACATAACTAAAGAATTTGTATGCATGATGGGCAATAACTCTATTTTAGCCCTATTTCCCTCTTCTGGTTATAAGGGATACAACTCCACAATAATTAAATATTTACAGACCACAAAGAATTGAAATACAAAATAAATTTAGTCCAGAAGTCATGAACATACGTTAATGTCTATAAGAATTTGACAAATCTTTTCATACTTAAACTGAAAAAGGGACGGAGAAAGTACAGATATATTTTGTGGTCCGAGTCTTTCAATGCCTGGAAATATTGGAAACTGTAGTTACCCCCCTTTATGTGTTCTTCTATCTCTGTGCTGTAATTTGAAAACTAGAATGTTAACTTTCTGTCAAATATTAATGGCTTACTTGTTTCAGTTCCGATGCTTTATCTTTGAAAAGAATCTTTTAAATGGAGAAAGAGAATTTTACTGACTGTAGATCTTTGTATCGAAAAGAAATAGGCCTATGATTAAAAAGAGTCAATGTGAAGCAGTTGCTTTAAGAATGAAAACATTGTGGTCTGAATCACACTTTATTCGTGAGTAGCCTCCCTTTGGTCACATTTCTATACAGGACATACAGAATTTCATTTCATTAGCCCAATAAGATACAGAACAGTAGGATATAAATCTCTATTTCATTTCATTAGCCCAATAAGATACAGAACAATAGGATGTAAAACTCCATTTCATTTCATTAGTTCATTACTGTACACAACAGCAGGAAATACAGAATTTCATTTCATTAGTTCGATACGGTACACAACAGTAGGACTTAAAACTGAATTTCATTTCATTAGTTCAATATGGTACGCAACAGCAGGACATAAACCTAAATTTTATTTCATGTTCGATATGGTACACAACAGCAGGACATAAACCTAAATTTTATTTCATTAGTTCGATACGGTACACAACAGCAGGACATAAAACTGTATTTATTTTCTCGATAACTTGAATCAATTTTAAACCTTATTTTATAATCCAATCAGATGACTGAATCTTTTAAAAACCTGGATTTTAGCTGAGGGAAGTTTTTAAGATGAAGTTAAAAATCAATTCATTAGCCCAAAATGTTGGAATACAGTTGGACGTAAATCTCCATTTTAGTTTATTTCCGGTTGCGTTATTGACATGTCAAGGCAGTTGATCCAGAATCGTCGATTAATCACAGGTCATCCTTTCTTCAAGCTAATGGAAAATTTAAATCCGATGGAAGTTCAATTTAACACAAGACATTTGAAAGCCTTGACAAGTAGAAAGTGCCATAATTTCCAGCTGAGGAAGTCCTTTGAAGAAAGAGATGAATTGAGAGACGATTTTAATGCCAATGGTAAAATTGATAGTTTAGTCTAGTTCGCTAAAACCTGTATTTTCTCGATGATCACCGCTTTGAGAACGTGCCTTGGAGGCACCTCGTCTTGTGATTTTTAAGATGTTTTGAGAACTATTATGTGGCCAATATTGAATGTGCAGTGAGGTTTATTCATATTGTTATTAAGAAGTTTTCGTGTTGCTCTGTAAAGAGTAAGTAATTGATTCACTCTATTTTTACAGAGTGAAAACCAAATTATCTTGGTCCTTACTTCGTGTAGAACTGGTAGAACTGCAGGATCAAGCAATGTCGTGTAGTAACGTCTTTAAATAGTTGTTACATTTTATATATAGATCAAAGAATACAAACCAAAGGGAGGGAAGTCGGGAGGAACCCGAAAAATTGATTGATGGCGATCAATTACTGCAACTAAACACATACATCCCCTCTCCCCCCATCCCCCTTTTCCAAATAAATTACTTTCCCCCCTCTTGAAATTGCTTTCATCAGTTTTAAAATGGACGTAAAATTCAATCTCATTTCATTATATATCGTATGGTTACTATAGCCAGTATGAATCGAAAATATCAGTGGGCTATTTATTATCCTATCAGGAATTTTAAAATATATTTCCGATACAATTCAATCTCTTGAGTGATGTTTCATGTCTCCTGGGGTAAAAAGGTCACCGAATACTTTATTTCTATTCATGCCAGTATCGATCGGCGCCATTTTAATTAGATCACGTGATTGAGTGTACTTCCGGTCCTGTATAATGGAATTGATTGTAATAATAAAGGGATGTCCTGTAGCGTAACTGCACGTGTTATAATCGCCTGGACTTACAGACTTGTCATAATTGAGTCTTTTCTTTTGTTCTGGGGTTTAAGATGGTAGAATCCAGCTTTATGACTGTAGGTCATTTCTAAGACAGTGGTCAGTCAATTCTTATATACTAAAGCTGAAGTTCCTAGGTTATTTCAATCATTTTAATGATTAGAATCAATAACAATAGGTCCTGAGGTGCTGAGAAGTCCAGGTCAGTCAACTCTTATACAGTGAAGCTTAAGTCCAATCGAATTACCAGATCCTTTTTAATGATCAGAAAGATACACTAGTCATATTGCTTTTTCAGCCGCGTCAAATAACTGTATAGCACTAAAACATTCATCCGTGGTTTTGTCACTAAAAGGATCTATTTTAATGACCGGGAAGCTAGATCGCTATGATATAGCTGTGTAGTTTCGTCCTTTGTTTTGAGATCATTGGGTAAAGGTTCTTAATGTTATTAAGGATCGAGGCTTTGTGCAAAAGGCAATGAACAATACTAATTTTAAAAGGGAAAATCTTTAATACAATAACAAGAAATAATAACAAGTAATAATAATTATCAATAACAAGTAATAATAACAAGTGATAATAATAATAATAATAATAATAATAATAATAATAATAACAAGTAATAATAATAATAATAGTGATAATAAAAATAATAACAAGTAATAATAATAATAATAATAAAACCGAAGCTTTAGACTTGTTCTTGCGTTCACTCTTATGACAACCGATACTTAGTTCACAATATTATTTTAACTGAGATAATAAAATGGTTTTTAGAAATACGGCTATTTAACTGGTCGATAAATAGTGATTTTAAATCGACTGTATTCACCGACCAAACTGAGACGCTTAAATCATCTTAACAGTTTTTGTTAAACGAGCCCCTGTTTTGATAGATCTAGGGAGTACTCATCTTTACTGGTAATAGAAATACTCACCATGAATCACTTGAAAATCAATGATTTGTCGTTGTTCAATAACCTATTGTTCTGTATGACCAAGCTGATTTAAAGTCATATTTTTGACGGGAAATATCATGAACGTCTGCAGATTGTGACTTCCCCTTGGCATTCACCGCGTGCCTTAATACTTTTTAATGACCAAGGCTTCCACAGTGAACACGAAAAGGCTAATAAGTCAATTTGTCTATGATATCTTGTGTATGAATCTGTTATCAAGTATAATTCTTGAATTTGGTGATAATATTTGTAACATCTGCTTCATCATTAACGTGATGAAGATATGGGATTATTTAACTCTCGAGGGATTCTTTTTTTCATTCTCAAAGGACTAGATTTTTTTTTCAAAGATTCAGAAGCTGTTAGGTACAGTTTTTGACAATGAATTCGAATATTACCGAGATCAGATCGCTCTGTGTTGGTTACTTTCAGTTTAGCAAATTTCTAATAACGCAGAATCTCCTCCGTTATTCACTTGACGATCTGCTAGTAGTAAACAAGTGTAAACAAGTCGTCAATGGAGCCAGGGTGGCCTTTAGTCTAAAGGTCAAACAACCTTCACGGACAGTCAGCTTCCGGCAAGGTTTAAACCAGATAAGGAAAAGGGTTGTTTTTCCAGGAATAAAATATCCATCGGGAATATCTTACAGCAATATCAGGTTAGCTTGTTCCTGAGTCTCAGATGGCATTGTGCGAATGTGTCCGCCAGCATTTTGTAGAGTCGACATAGCTGATATTCAGCTGCGTATGGATTGTCGATATACCACCCTTTTAAAGGGTCCACATTTCCAGTTAAGTATTATTTAGCGATTGAGCCAGTTAGAATTGAAAGTCCTTAAGAGAGTTCACGTGTTAAATTTTAAATAGACAACACCAAAAATATAATCAATTACCAATCAATATATTAACCAATCAGATTTGCTTTAAACATTCAATTCCTAACATTTGTAATAAACGGTGCAGGGTCAGTAGTAAAGACCACCACTCTAGGTCAAGGCCCATCATGGAATTTTAAGAACATCATGTTTCATCATAGTTCTATGGTTTCATGCAGGAAGCAATGGAATATATCGCCAAGCATCCTGTATCTATTTCCAAGCATTAATATCTCGAGGCGTTTCATAGCCTTCAATATAATCTAATAAAATCATTCCACACAATTATGACGTCATGACAAGGACAAAAATCGTGCACGGTTTGACAAGTTAACCTTTCCTTGACGACCAGAACGTCATAAAAATGGCACTTGTCAGAAACAACTTTGTAAAGAAAAAAAAAGAAAAATCACCACGTTTCTGTACTTAAAGAATTAATTGGGCAACGAAGTGTACTTATGAGCTCGAAACGAATCGAATTGTCGAATCATTCGCTACGTAGGTTTGGACTACAACATTAATGTACTTTAGATCTCAAAGCTAAAATTACCGATAGCAATACAGCCAACTGGAAACAAGAGAAATACAACAGGGAAGTCAGCACAAGTAAAGCAGTAAATGCTCCGCAGTCTTGATTTAAAATACAAAAATGGCAACTTTAGATACAGTTAAGTCAACTCCAAATAGGCATACAAAATTTCTATTTACAATTCCAGCATCGAATTTTTCGTGAAAAAAAATACAAAAAAAATTCAAACCACTGGAATTAACCTTCTCCCTTCCCACCCTTAAGCCTATTCATTCGACAGGATTCAAATTCTGACTAACCAGGAAGAACATGGGTCGTATCTCATACCAGAAAGAGTCAGCAAGTGTCTAACTCAAACTAACTATTTACGTGACACTTTTATAACAGTGATTACTTCTAGTCTAAGAATTTTAAATGAAATTGCGTGTCGCCATAAGAACTAATTAATTTGAGAGAACTGAAATAAAATTTAATTACAGACTAGAATATTGTGGGTGAGAGAAAAACAGTGGTAAGAGAATAACAATAGAATGTCACCGCCAAACAGGTCAGACCCTATTTTGTCTTTGGTTCTGTGGACTCCAAAAAGCTTTTGATGTTTAATGAAATTTTTGTTCTGTCAAATTCACCTCTAACCCCGTTTATTTGCTATTTAGGTTTTTGAATCTCCACCCCACGCTTATTTGGTGTTTTTGTGGTTTGTCACCTTGGCATGTCTTTTCAGAGAGTCCACATTATTGCTTAAAATTTGTGTCGAATTCACATGTCTTTCAGAGAGTCCACATAGCTTATAATGTTTATTTGGTATTTTGTTTTGTCAACCCCAAACCTCTTTCAGGGAGTCCGCATAGTTAATAATGATATTTGGTATTCAGATTTGTCAAATCGGCATCCTTTTCAGAGAGTCCACATAGCTAATATTTGGTACATATATTTACATTTTGTGAACTTCACCTGCCTTTCAGAGAGTACACATAGCTAACATTACAAATGTGGTATCTAGGTTTGTTATTTGAATTTTTGTGAACTATTTATGAATTCATTTTCAAGATAAAGGCATCGTGATGCAATCGGAAATAAAAAGCAAAGTGACACAGCAAGGATTCAACAAACTTATAAATTCATTTTCAATATTCAGAGACAAAAATTGACAATTACGATTTGAAATTTTGAATTAGCTTCATTTACAATAAGAGTTTCTCTCAGTTTTCCATTTCTTGTCAAATTACAAAAAAGACAGTAAAACTGCTTGAGGCATGTCAACCTAGTAAAGAGTTATAAGTTCAGTCATTCTGAATGATTCTGTGAAGAACTGTTAAAGAGGCAGTCTGTGTATATTTATTGGGAATAATTTTGAATATCTATAGCATATCATAGTATTACTGATCTGTAAAACCAAGTTGAAGCTTATATGAAATGGATAACTCGCTTAATTGACATGGATATATAACTAATCCTACTCAAACCAATCTCGTCTTCCAAGTTTGTCCACGTTTCAATGTTGTTATGACTCCATACTCTATCGAAACCCTATCTCGGGCATTTAATTAAAACGTTAACCTCATTGTACAACCCAGTTACTAGTAAAGATCTAATAAAAGAGAATATCATCGGAAATACTACTTCTAAGGTTATATAGAATTATATTTATGGTTAAGACATCGTAAAAGCTTCTTTAAGAAGATATTGACGACCTATTGGCATTCACCGCGTGCCTTAATAGTTTTAATTACACCAAGGCTTTCACAGTGAACACTAACAGATCCGCCATTTTGGATTAAGAATGGCCCAATTGGGCGCCATTTTGTAACATCGAAGGATTCAATGTTTAAACCAATGGACAATGAGGTAATTTTTCTCTCCACCTTTTTCGTTTACTCTCTTCTGTATCCCTGACGCCATTTTAACCGATAAGCATACATCGTCCTCAAGCCCGATCCAATGAACGCCATTTTGTTTTCGTACATGACCCAATGTGACGTCATTTTGTACTTTCGAACGCTTGCCACTTCACTGGTTGTCGCGACAACGCACATTTGGTTATTTGCGAAAACAAAATAGTGTCTCATTGGATTGGTAATACCATACCTCCATAATATACATGTATCTTATTTACTTTCCAGAAAAAAACTTTTCTTCCTTCTCACACTCAAGTTTCATTCTCTCTTACATTAGGATCTCTTCTTCTGCATCTGAAACCTGAAATATATAAACAAGCGACGCCATTACTGGATTGTCAGGGGTTCTTTTTGCCAATCTGCTGTGGTCAGAGGGAAAACTTTCTCGACCTATTTGCTATGAGCCTAAGGTACAAGTCTTTTAACTTCCTGTTCGCATTCGATCTACGTCATTTGATTTAAGCATCGCCATAAATAAGTACCTGTAATTTCATTTCGATTGGACCAGTTATCTTTTGGTACAGGATTACAGATAAATTTTACAAATTCAGAAATGTTAATACTTAGTCGACGTTTTGAAACATCAATTTGTCACCGTAATTGGTGCTTTCACATAACAGACCAACCATTGCCCAGGATCTAATAACCGGGTTTTATATCGACCAATGGTATGCGTTGGTTAATAATCTGTTCTATAAAAGTCTAATCGCACCATCTTAGACTGACAGAATCAATAAGCTTAGCCGGGAACGACAAAACGAGCAGTACTTCAATCGCGGGAAATTATCACTCTCAATACCAAGGAATTAATTTCGTTTCAGAATTTGTCTGCTGATGGAATTTAGACAGAAATTTCCTCTTCCAGGCAATTTCCCGTTCTCGTTTCCATGGCAACCAGTCCTAGACAGTTCTTACAGTCCAATATTTGGTGTAAAAGATGATGAAAGCGCGGGCTAAATTTCAGACGGTCCGTGAGAAAGCAAAAGGATGATTTTTATGATTTTAGAGAACTTTCCAGCAAATTTATTTTCTTATCACATGTATTGACATACATTTGCCGCCCGTACCAGGGATATATAAAAGTCAAGTATGCTTCACCTTGCACAGTCACACCAACAGCAGTATTCAATTGAAAGAAGGTAATACGACGTCATTGGTCCTCTAAAATTTCCTCCAATCATCTTCATAAAGTAGGAAAAACGTATAACACCATTTCATGTTTTTAGAAGCTATTTAACGTCTGATACTTTCATTACAACACAAATAACAAGAGAACTTATGACTAATTTGCAGGAAAATTGTCTTTCGAAATTAGTTCAGTAGGGTATTTAGTTGATAATAACCAAGACTAGCAGATGGGAACACAATACATCCCTTCGCTATCGAGTGATGGATTAAGCCAGTGGGCAAATTACGACAAACAATCAGAAATCACGCAACTAATAAGTGTTTTTAAACATCTTTAATCCAATTTTTTTTAATAACGTTTACTTTGTATACGTTTTTTTCAACTTGCTATACATTGCGAAAGTATACATTACATTAAGCAATATTTCGGCTTGGTTTTCTTTATAAGAGTCCACATAACAATAAATGTTTACTTCGGATTTCGGTTGGTCAACTTGGTTTCCCTTATGAGAGTCCACACAGATAATAATTTCGGGTATGTAAACCTGAGAGAGTCCACATAGCAAGTAATGTATGGGTTAAAACCAAAGATTGTCCGTTAGCTAATAATGTTAACTTCGGTTTCTCAACTCAACGTCTCTTTTAGGAGAGTCCACAGAGGTAATAAGATGTCCGCCATTTCATTACTTCATTAGATCTGAGTTAATTAGATGGTGGGTGACCCACTTGTCAATCTAGCCTGCACTCTGTATTATTATTAATATATCCTCGATAATAACTTCCCCTTCAACTAACTTCAATAATCTCAGAAACCATGGAAATGTCAGATGACTTTATTTCGTTAAGATGTCTGGATGAGCGAGTGTAATATAAGAATATGAGATTACCCAGACGTATTAATGATGTGGACAAGATTAATATTTGACAAGCGTCTGATGTCTTAACCACAAAAACAACTTCTACGCCTACAACTCAATTAGTTCTCCAAAATAAATACTATAACGGTTTTAGAACCAATTTATCGACAGTATCTTGAGAGAATATCACTTACATCCGGTCGATGGTATGACAATGCCACAGCACCAAATGGTGACAATGTGCCAAGCTGACCGAACAAAGTTTACAATCTGCTAGTTGTTTAGAAACAATAATTTAGTATGACCAAATCGTATCACCAAATAAAACCATCACAAACTTACACAGCCAATGATAGTTTGACACGACCGTTTCGTATCAGAAGAAAGTATTATGCCAAGCACAGTGCAATTTTTTTATGACCAGACCTCAACACCAAAGAAATTTTTAGAGCAATTCACAATCCAAAGTCTTGCACTTTCAATGATAGTTTGACACCGTCAGTAATAGTTTGACACCGTCAATGATAGTTTGACACCGTCAGTGATAGTTTGATACCGTCAATGATAGTTTGACGCCGTTAATGATAGTTTGACACTGTCAATGATAGTTTGATACGATAGTTTCGTTTGGCTTACACAGGAAGAATTATAATTTGAACACATTTTAAAAGCAATCAGTCTCGATGTACAATTCTTAAAATAGCCCGTAGGAAACAATTCCATTATAATTTGTACTGACGTCACAGTTGAACATGTGTAATTTATAGAACTGTCTTTAAACCGGAAACCAGCAATTTCCCGCGTAAATTCACATCCGCTTGTGTTACATTATGTCACGTGATAGAACTCCATTTCCCTAGGGTAATAAAAATACGGCCTAATCACCCGAACATTGTACGGGGGCGGCTGAATACTGAATATATATATTATGCAAATGGAAAAGAAATATTGAATTTCCGCAAGAACCTCATAACCCACTCTCCAATGCCATATTAATTCAGACAACTGGAAGTAGGAACTGAGTAGACATAGACTGAGTATGAAAGTAAATAAAACGTTTTTATCTGTAAATGAAATGGAGTATAACATCATCATTTTCTGATTCAGTTTGGGCTAATAAAGACGAACAACGTAACGCGGTTGAGGGCAAAACTCTAATTTTAACAACCCGAAGCCCAAATTATATTAGCATTCAACAATTTGAAATTCAAATATTTGCTCTGGTGTCTGACATACTTGCATCAGCCTGGATGAATGATTACGAGCATCGTCATGAGTTATTCAATGAAGGCAAAATCGAATTACAACACCAGCAAAATTAAAGTTCTTTTGACCACAAAAACTCACAACCGTATCATTAATACATACATAATCACAAAATCATACAAGCTTTAAAAAATTGAAATTGACACCATGGTGCTCGCGGCTGTCGGCTAAATATTCGTGTCACAATTCTACTATCACTTAACGCAGGTTTTATAAACTATAGAGCTCTAATGACATATGCTATCGTCATCTTAAAAAATCTTTTCACAAAGCCTAGTGAAACATGAAAATGCATTAGGAAAGTCAACTCGACAAGTTAAAACGAGAATTAATCGATACTCCGTGAATATCTTCTGAAATTGAAACCTCAATTAACGTGGATGTGTGGCATTAATGGAATTTAACAGCGTGAAAGAAATTCAGATGCATCGAGTGTTTTAGCTGACATGTGAAAGGGACAGCGTCATCTAAATATTATATATGTATTATAAAAGTATATTTTTCAAAGTTTTGAGGTGGATGTGAAATGGTCGTCAACACTAATAATTGTTCGAGACAACGACTAATAAAACATATACATAGAAACATCGGCTTTAAAACCAATAGAATTCTACGTTAGGTATTTAACAAACATTAAAGGGGTGGTGGTCAAAACTGAAGACACATTCGGCAAATCTCGGCAGTTTCCATAAAGCTAAATCTACATCGAATATGAATTAAACGTGGGTGGTGGTGATATCGAATTTCAATATAAAACTGGAAACATAAACACATTCAGCAACTCTCGTCCTTTTCCGTAAAGCCGAATCTACCTCAGATATGGTCGGAACGAATCCTTGTACGCTCTTTTTCTTTCATGTTTTCCTCCTACAAATTTATTGGTCTGGATCGTGTCCTTTTATCAACCATGAATCCACAGAGCGCAATGTCTGTCTGCGAATCAACGTCAATGGCTAGACATTTTAATTGTTATTTATTTTGGAAGATAGATGACTGTCACACCAGTAGTTTGAGGAAGTAATAGCAAGTAGGTAGGTAGTTAACCTCCGCTTCCTGTGATGCAATGTTTCGAATTGCCTGTGTTTAGTTACTGCCTATCCATAACTGGTCTTAGGACCACAAAACATTCAGCATGCTTAGTTAAGATTTTACTCAAATTAAGTCTCTCGCATCACGAAAAGTTAAAAGTTGAAGATTACTGTGACAGTGCCTGAAATATTGTACCCTAAGAAATAGATTGATATATATTTTTTTTTGATACAATCAGCTATTCACCTGTAAGAGCTGCTTCAAATAATAGTATAATTTCAGCCAAGTATGAAAAGTTTTGTGGCCCGGGGGACACTTTATTTTTGAGCTACTTAAAAGTGATTGATAACCTCTGAGTAAGCCGTTCTCAATCATTCCAATGACAAGCAAGGCCACTTCGACAGCTGAGATTTGATTTCTTACACCAAAAAGGTAGTGGAAAAATATAGATTGTTGAAACGTTTTGTACAATAAAACTAAGGAGTAATATAGTGTTCCGTCAGGCGTTAGAAAGTTGCATTTTCTTCTGATAGGCGATTAGGTGTCGTGGGTTCCAACGCGAAGTAAGATATGAGATTAACAAAGTACATTGATACTAGCACGAGACCTCGGACCAGTATAGAGCAGTACTGTGTCAAACTGAGTCCGCTTCAAGTTAACTGAAGACCATCCTTGACAAACTATAGTATCATACAGCAAACGTCTTACTTATATAGAGATAGTTCAAGACTGGTTCATTTTCAGAAATTCCAGTGACAACCTGATCTATGTCTCAAGGTCAAACAAACCAATGCGGGTATCGATTGGCCAGACAAAACCCCAAACGTTACTGAAATACAAGACCTATACCTATATATTAGTTCATTCCAAATTTCACTCTGTCCATTCCAAGATAGCACTTCAGAACGAACTCTTGTTACAATGGGTACTATTAGAAAGCAGAGGCAGCGATTGACTAGAAGACAGAAAGATGTAACCTCAGGTAATGGGCAGGCCCGTAGCCAGACTTGATTGTTCGGAAGGGCAAACAATATATCTGAAGGGGCAAAGTTGTTTTTGCCCCTTTTATCAAAAGTATCCATGTTAACGATTCAGAAAAATTGAACGAAGCAATAAACAAGTAGAAAGATAGAATAGGGACATGGTCCTGCTGAAGATGGTTTGTCCCTGCTACCGAATAAGAATCCCGTAGATGGAAGCAGATCAAGAGCTGTATGCCTTCAAAACCAAGCCTTATTGACTGAATACTACGGTACTAAATGTCATGTCACTCTCCTTCAAAACGCCTTTGTCCAATTTTATACAAATCGAGTAAAATCTTAATCATTTAAGAGGCAAACCGACACGAATTGTCCATGAAATGTCACGAAGGAAGAATTCGAATATTTGTTCCGTATACTGAAGAAACTCTATCGATAAAACCAACTCTTAAATACTTAAAAAGAACCAAAAAGCTACGAACTCTCCATTCAAGATCCACACGAAATCTATTGAAACAATGAGTCATATCCTTATATCATAGAATAAGATCGCCTTCAAAACTAAAACTTAAAGAGCCTGCGATTCCTGCCAATTCCATTGAAAAAGGGAAATACACTGAAAATCAAAATATTTTCGGAATACTACCGAAATCAGATCGTAACAGAACCAAGCTCCACAACCATATAGTAAAGTATTATACCCAAGCTACGCATCTGCCTTATTTCAACAGCATAGAAAAGAGAAAATCCCATGAACTTTCTTCAGATGCAAACGTAAACTCGGCCAAAAAAGTAATAAAACCTGCCTCGGAATATGCCTTATTCCGATTCCATAGAAAAGAGTCAATCCCATAATTTACTTCCAAATACTAAACTACGGCAATAAAATTTTTGATACTACAGAAAACCCACGGTTAAAAAAACTTAAAGGACCGATTCCATAGAAAAGAAGAGGTTCAGTGAAAATCTATTTTTCCCCGAATACTACAAAAATAAATCAGATGGTACCAGAATTAAACTCGACCGTCAAATCAAACATTAAGAGAACTTAAAGGACCTATTCCACTTCCATAGAAAAAAAGAAGTTCAGTGAAAATCTAAAACATTTTCCAAATACTACAAAAAGAAATGAGATACTAAAGAAGTATTACTTACAGTCACGGAAACCATTTAAACACAACCAATGTACAATGTAAACCTACCTTAACGAGTCCTCTATTCCAATTCTTTATAAAGGAAGAAATCCAGGGAAAGTCGGTGATAGTTCCAAATACCATAGAAAGGAAGGCAGATGCTATCACGAGAACGTTCAGTGGCGGGTCTGGTGGAATCAAGTCTAGCGTCCCAATAGAGTTCCATATTAAGCGAGATTGTAGTGTATTGGTTTCCATATCGACCCGTTCTACCACTATACTCCTTTCAATTATACAGGCATTCGTATCGATTTTTATACAGCCAGCCTGCCACCGGAGTTTTCTATCCCCAATTCATAGGAACTCGACCAAATTCCACGTCGTGGGGTCAAATAAACTTCTGAAGAAATATTGAGGGTCTAGGAATGAGACGAGCTAAAGAAAGAGTGGGCTAAAATCGATAACCGGCGGAGAAAAGGAAAGAAAATTCCAATGAGAGACAAAAGATAGTGGACCGTTCTCTCCATATCGTTATTCCAACTCGACGTGTTAGATTAAATAAATTTAAAGCCAATTTACTGATAACTATGGCAACCGTTTGAGAAAACTATCTAAATATGCAGTTTTGTTATTGGATAAAAACCACTCTATGTCTCGAGATGCTCATTCGTAATGTACAGACTTCAAACGCTGCTACTTCTTATCAAATTGGAATTTTCAGCTTCGTTTTTCCTTCTTTTCAAAAGGCATCAAAATTAATCAAAATGGCTTGAAAGAGAAATAGCTTTAAAAGAACACATTTCGTTGCTTTATGTGGAAAACGAGCCTTTTCAGAAGAATTCTTGAAGGAAAAAGTCTTTATGCTTTATTCATGAATTCCAAAATAGCCATTTTGAAAAGAAATATGGCCGCATTGAATCAGTTTTAATGGTAGCTTCATTCCGCTTATTCTTTCGTCTTTGTTCAAAAGAAGCATTAGTTCAAATTGCCTGACAGTTTCTAAAAGCATTTCTGTATATTTCACTCCGATCAAAGGAACAATTCCGAGGCGTGACACTAGCGGAAAATAAAATTTGTTCCGAATTGAGTGGTTTATGGGCTTTGAAAGACTCTTTTACGGGGCAACTTGAAATATGTTAAATGTATAGCTTTCAAGGGTAAAATTCTTTGATAATGAATGAAAATATAAGATTCAAATATAAGCCAAATCTGGTTATTAATTTAAAGGACATTTCTTTTGACACTCTGTTTTCTAATGAGCCCATACAAAAGAAATAGCTCCGCAGAACTTATCTGCGCGAAATGAAATGAATGGAGTTTTATGTTCTACTTTTCTGCACGATGTGTTTATCTCAGGGAAGTCAACTGACTAAATAATCTTGCTTAATTTTGATATGTAAAATCAGAAATAAATACAGAACCGACTGATATCATCTGTTTAAGAATCAACAACGATGCAAATGGGCCAAAACCAAAAAGCAGACGACAATTTTCCTTGAAATTAAAGATGGCGTCGACAATCAAGATGGCGGCATAAAACAATCTGTCAATTTATAACTGTCAATACCAATATCATTTAATCTCTAAACAAAAGACTTACTGAAATAAATCCTCTAACCAAATCGGCTTGGCAAAGTTGATGAAAGGATTCACTGAAGACCTTCAAGTAGGAGATTTAGCAAAGGCATCATAAAGCCTCGTACTGATATTCAGCTTCTGTGTAAGAAGATGGCAACGAAACTCTATTTCTGACTAATGGAATTGACTTATAGTGGGAAATCTGAAAATTTGAATATGATTGAGCCATACGTGTATAACGAATGGAGATTTACTAACAATTGATATCTGAAAACTTAAATTTGAATGTGCTCTGTCGAAAAAGAACCATGAGCTTTAATAAGAATAGTATAGAAAAAAATTACCTGATTGAGAATTTGGTTCTTGAATTCTCTGCCACTGGTTCCTTGTTTACATTGTCAGGTTTTGGTTCCATGGTTTCCAAGTCTCTTGTAAAACGTCTCTGCTGTTGGTTTATTCTAAACTTGTACTACAATGATAAAATACAAACATAAATATTTTTATTTTGATGCCAGTACCACAATGAGAGAATAGCCAATATAGAGGATGTAAAGGGGACAACAAACACTGATATGACTTTAGCACCATAGTGAAGGATTCTCAGTTAAAAATTAATCACAGAATTGAATAAACAGTATAAATATATTATCCAAGAACATGTTGACGATGACTTCAATTTAACAAAATCAATCACAAAATCTATAACCTACATGTACATGTATATTCAAAATGTTTGATAAGGAATATGATATATTCCCGAATTCACAAAAAAAAAACACACTTCAAAGTCATTAAACTCCTTAATACGCTATATTCCATTGTTAACATTCATCCTTAGTAATTTTTAAGTTCTGATACTACATAAGACAACTTCATTCACAGTGACTGTATTAATTATGTCATGTTACAAGATCTGTTTTTATATATACCCAACATTATAGAACAACAGACTGGCCGGACACTGGACAGATGTCCGAATAAATTGACCACTGTAGCTACAATCACATGAATTAGTAATGTAATTTTATTTCATCGTCTTGTAATTAGGCATATGTTGGGTTTAATTAACTAATTAACTTTAAGACCAGACATGTTTTGATGACGATTGGTCTGCAGTTTTTGTGGCAAATAGAATTTTTCATCCTATAATTCCAAAACCATCACATAAAAAGAATTCTGCCACTTTTGCTCAAGTTTTAATGTTCAAGTCCAAATATTACTGCAATAGTACTGTGTTTCAGAGGGGGCAGTCCATGATCACTCTTCTGGTACATCAAGTGCCATACCATAATATAATAATAATATACTTATATCTATTCCAATAATTACGCAATGTTACTCATCAATATGACGTCACAGGAGATAGCTACGATAATATGGTTTATATTGGTATAATTGAAAGTAAATTTATATTATAACGGCTACTCTGGGACTGGGATTGTCAACTCCAAGCAAATCGGAAATTCTGTCGCTATTATTGATATCTGAACGCAAATAACATAGCAGATCTGCTGCCCAAATTGAGGTAGTCAACAGAGAAGATATAAGGGACCCTAGAAAAAAAATACAAATAGAACACAACAGATTCCTTCCGTCTGAATTATAGTATCCAACAATAGGATTCCAGTACAAATTGGCAAATCTGTAACAACTTAAAATCGTAAACAGATTTCTCAACTTAAAAGTAGACAACATAGAAGATATAAAGGATCAAAGTACAAGTACATCAATTCATTGTACAAATCGGTAATTCAGACCTCATTATTGATCTTTGAACACAAACCTAACAGATTTGTCCTGCCCCAATCAGACAGCTGTCAGTTTTGAAGACTGTCTTTTGTTTCAGTGAAGGTTGATACAGATAATGATCACCTTCTATATATTATTAATCAGAATTATAACAATAGTCACATATCGATTCCCACTAGATCGATTCCTACATACACTGTTAGTTTTTTATTGTTAAAAAACGCCAGAAACCATGGCAAGGTCACTGCCGAACACGAATTTAGGCATGCAATCGCCTTAACCCTAATAGACAGACACTGTTAGTTTTTTATTGTTAAAAACAACTGAAATACATGGCAAGGTTACTGCCACACCTAGATCTAACAGAACTGCACCAGATAATGCCAAAGCGTATTTCAAAATAACACCGACATTATAAAAAATACGCTATAAAGAGGTATAAGAAGAAGAGGGATGGCTATTTGGCAGGTAATATGTTTGGGACCAGTTGAACCCGTTTTCTGTTAGAATATTCCGCTGGGACTAAATTTCCCGCATCCAAATGACGGTGACTACTACAGTTTTTTTGGCAACTAATTGTCAACACACGGATATACACGTATACAATAACGGCCTGGTGAAATTGATAATATACTAATATAAAATCTAATAATTACGTAATGTCTCTCATCAATATGACGTCAAAGGACATAGCAACAATAATGTGGTTTATATTGGTTTAATTGAGAGTAAATATATATCATAACGACCTACAAAGATCGATATACTATACTCAGATATATAATAGACAGTTTTTTCATTCCAGTAATTATCTACCTGACATCTGCCATGCTGTGATTGAACCAGGTAATGTCAATGACAGCCAGTCTTTAAGATTCCATCATGCCGTTCTGTGACTATGCTTTTCAAATACAGCTCTTCAGAGAGTTCACTTTGCTAATATTGTCTTTTTTATGTGGAAGGAGGGTGGCGGTTGGGGTGTTAGGGAAAGGGGGAGGGGCCGGGGGGGGGGGGGAGGGGGGGAGCTGTACGTTAAATACTGAGCCAGGTATTGAGACTGACATTCAGAGTTATGAGTCGTTTAGTTCAACTTTAAACAATTGCATTGCGTGAGTTACATTTTTTTTTTATTCGTTGTAGGCGTTGTATAATTTCAGTCTTTTTACAGTTAATACTGTAATATCATCTTTCTATTTTGGAGTCTTTGGGGTTTAGTAAATTATAATCATTATGTATTCACCTTAATTTCAATTACTATAAGTGATGATATAATACTATATATATATATTATTTCCACACAGCTAAAAAAATTGTGTTATATTTTCAATTTAATCCCTATAATGTGAATGATACCAGATTTATTGTGTAAAATGCATGTTCTCTTCAATCTTGTGATCTAGGCCAGTAATAAGTAAGATCTTTTATAACAACCAAAAGTAATACTAGATGTCTCTCAGCGATTAGGTTTGTCAAATACAGCCCTTATAGTTCACATTGTTAATATTGTTTATAGGGTTATTGGATTTGTCAGCTCGTTATCCCTTGACGGTGTCTCGAAAAAAACTACCATATTGCGAAAACAATAGGTATTCGATCATGTTCATTTCAGCTTATTGATATTTGACAGGGCATTACCTGTGGATGATAGACACGGGCATGTCACGTGCCGTATGCTTACTGTCATACAACAAAAAGCTTGTTAATGCAACCTGTATTATAGCTTATTGGCAGATTTAGACAATGGTTAAGAGAAAAAGGAATATTTTGATTATTGATCATACCAATTAGTGCATCTCTCAATCTATAAAACACACGTCATTGTCAGATGTCAGTTTTCAGCTGTGAGTTGGTGTAATCCATATTATTGTTATAGCTTAAATCAGGTTGAAGCAGTTACTGATGCCACAGCCTGTGCTTTCGCAAACCCTATTGTCGGTCAAGGAAAGAAATTCAGGAAAACCTCCATGCTATGTCCTGTCCAAGAAATATGGAACCAGGGGTCAATATAAGAATATAATAATTTAATGTATTTTGATTGTGAACGAAAGGGCACTATTCGACACCTTCTCCTCCAGTATCAAATTGTAATTCAAAATAACTTGAACAAATACAAAGCAAAGGACAAAATAGGACTTCTCCGACTACCAACAAATACCTAGTCTGCGGTATCAATATTAGTTGCAAGCGGATGTTAACTTTTCACTCCCCCCCCCCCACCGTTTTAATACTTTAGCTTTCAACAGTGAACAGTTCGACGAATAGTCCTTATACCAAATATTCAGTAGATAAACAGTATATTCCAGTGCGATAAAAAGCAATGATATTAATTTCACTGTAGACGGAAGTCAATAAGAATAGCCTGGAATTGATTTGTAATTACCGGTTGATCGAGAACAATAGGGCGTTATGAAACATTCTCATATACTGGAAATATCAAGTGAAAGATGTCTGCATTGTTATGGCGGGAAAAACAGCAGGGAATCGAGATCAGACGACAATATAGAGTTAAATTACTAGAATATTGCAAAGCAATTCATTTTCCACGGACGTGAACAGTTCCGCAGAAACATGCAATCTTAATTAACATTTATTCTGAGTATTTTGATTGGACAAAGCCCCGGACATTTTGAATGAGTCAGTCTCAGTAGAGGCAGTGCTCTCTACTCGGCGGTGAAATTGCGGGTCAGTAATTTTAGGTCAGGTCGATATCCGCCAACAAATTAAACGTCTCCAGACTCTAACCATGAATATTTCAAAGTGAAATAACTTAATCAGGAATATTCTGTGTTATTTTACAGCCGTCGTTCGTAGACAGAATTCTCGCTTCTCGCCCTCGCATGCCACCATCTTGATTTATTGACAGAAAGTTTAGAATTAAATACATTATTATTTTTGTTTTATCATAAATCTCTACTTTATGACCCAGGCCAGTGTTTTGTGAGACTATGTTCTCATCACCATCTAGTACTGATATTATTCAAAGAGAAATGGGAAACAAAAGCAAACTGGAATCTTAAAGTATTTTAAAAATGAAAATGTTAAAAACGAAGTAATCTGGATTGAAGTTTCTAAAAGTAATACTGGATTTACCAGAAGATTGATCGGGTAATGATTGGTTCACAACAATTCAAATCTTTCAATCAACAACTCAGTATAGACAAAACAAACACAGCCTTTCAATCTAACGTCAGGCATCGTTCCTGTCAATAACAGAGAGCTGATTATTGCTAAAACCTAATAAAGAAACATGGAGCCAATTTTCGACCAGTCTCAAATCATATCAATTCGCCGATAAATTAATCCGCCAATTTACCAAGATGTCCAGCTTTTGATTAATATCGTTCTTAACGTCAAGTTTAATCCCGGGCCCCATCCATCACAGTAACGGTCCTAATCACAGCCGTGACCCCGGATTGAACCCTGATTTCCACTGACCTCCCCTAAGGTCATGTCAATGGAGCAAATGAACCACACGGCCGCCTGCTGCCTGAAGGGACCTTGAGACGCTCAGACGTACTTCAAAAAATCTCCAGGCCATTCAATCAGAAATCTCAGTAAATTGCTTTCTTAATAAGCTTAATATTTACACGCCAGACTCAGGGTAAACTAATTTTCCGTGGCTGTAATCCCTCGAGCCGATTTTGACCATGCGCACTGTCCAGATATTTGAAAAATTCGTCCTCCAGCCATCTCCGCGAAGCTGAATCCCAACTTTACTGTAGCCTATTAAAGCAGGGTTTCATAATGTTAAGCAGTTTACTAATGATATATTGAGAAGCCGTCTAAAGATCGATTTGGTCTAATTAGACTCTACTGACTATGTCACTGGCAGGCTTCCGTACATTTTTTTTTATCTATTTATAAGTCAAACCGCCACGCCATCGCTCTATTAATCAAAGCCGAAGCTAATTCCAGAGCCAGATTTTAATTAAGTTGGGAGAATTTGCATGTAGTGTTGTTATTTCCCTTCAGGCTAAATTCCTTCAAGCTAACAACTGCACTTTATCGCGGCCAGTTTAATGGGGAAAATCTCGTTATTCTATTATAGTTACCATGACAACCACACGCTAGTCTCAATATTGCCTAACAAAGTTTCAAAGCAATTTCAGCCGACGCTAATAAAGGCATGTAATAAGATTGGACGAGGAGTTGTGGAAAGAAAATGCCATAAATTGACTAAAAATTGGGAAAATGGACGCTAATCGCTAGAGGGACTATCTTACTAAATGACTTGTTAGATATTAATACGCCAGGGAATAAGCCGAGTAATTAGGTGATTATTGAAGTAGTAAACTAGTCAGGGTTGTAAAATATATTGAGAAACGTTCATTATACTTGGACTGTAGGCGGTAAACATCAAACAGTGGCTGATATTAGAACACAAGACGAGGGGATAATGGATTCGAAAGTGAGGTTTATCGATTTTCCCGCCTTAAACTTGTTATAATACTTCACAAAAATCATCTCTTTTAAATAACGTCATCGACACTAACGATACAATGCAGTGATTTGATTTGAAGTGATTGATGTCACCCGACATTTCTACAGAGGGTACTTGCAGGATTCCGACTGACGTCAAACAGCCGGCGATTGATTATAGTCGTTGATGTGAAAGTCTGCAAAAATTTCTAATAATAAAAAAAGAAAGTTGATTCAAGGAAATAAAGGCTAGTGACAATGAACACCCATAACGTCATTCTAGGATCGTTGCGTCTATGTCTATCTGTGACGTCATTGCACACGCGTGACGTCATTCAGGATCAGTGACGCCATAATGCATTCGTGATGTCATTGAAAAACATTAACTAAATCGCTTATCGACAAGGACACATTTTCCAGATTCCATGAAACGCCTTGCCTTGACTCACGGATTTGGAAGCAAAAATTACAGCTTTTTCTCCCCCTTTCTTCATTCCAAACCAAGAAGTATTTCTCTATAATTACCTATTAAAATGACAAGTAAAGACCGACTAAGTGTTTAGAAGAAAAGTAAAGCCATCAAGCAGACACCCCAGGGATTGCTCGGGACACAATTACGTCCAGAATACAATAATATTTGGAATAACGAGGTAGATAATTATACTATAGGGTATTGAATGATATGATTGGGTGTTTATTAGAAACTCTTAGTTTCAGATATTGGAAAATAATTCGTTTCTGTAACTGTGGGTCAAACAGTAGCCAACCTAGAGGGTGTAGCGGTGGAGCTGATACTAGAGGACAAATATAGTAAAAGTAAGTATATATTATATTATATATGGTAAAATTATACACAGAAATAGGGAAATAGACAACAATAAAAACCGGTACATGACTATCTGGCGTCTCTCAACAAAGTATCCATTTTTGACAGTTGGTTGTAAAATTGAATTGAAATCCCAAAGAAGTATGTGCAAAGCAAAGTCGATGTTTACGGCAAACAGATGTAAGGATCTTCAACAGGAAGGATTCAGAAAAGGAGAAAGGTAAGAGGTTATGTCCAATGGAAGGGTGAAGCCATGTGTCTTAGTGTATGTGAACTAAGAAAGTAATTACATGTGCTTTAGTTGATCATTTAGTGCCAAAGACCACCTCACTAATCATGCCACTACATGCAGACCGACATTCTCTTAAACCAGCGTCTTATCGAGAACTAAGCCTCTACAAGGTTGGTTGGTTGGTTGGTTGGCTGGTTGGTTGGCAGGTTGGTTGGTAGATGACAACTAAAAGATATCAGAGACTTAAGCCTCCACAACTGTTGAAGACAATTATCACCTAATCAATCTGCAGTATTTATACCGAATCTTTAATCTGATTGGCCAGTTTAAATCTCTGTCGACCAATCTAATGCTACTTTATCAGTCTCAGAACGTCTTAATGTCAACCTCTGGTCTTTAACAACAAAGAAACCTGTCCAAGACAATCTACCTCGAGTTGCTGAAAGAATGACAAATGTTCTTTGCGCCTTATCCATATTTATCAAAGCGGATATTGATATCTTAAGACACTCTGAGGTCAACGGTTCCTGGTATTAAAAGACCATTGCTAGTGATTATATGTTCGATTATTTCTACCGGTAGATTACAAAACTATTCCATTGATGCACAACTCCACGAAGACAAAAAATTCCACTTGGTCTATCTATAACATAAATTAATCAGATCAAAAGTATCAGATCAAGTATTAACTTGCTAACAAAATTGAGATAAAAGTAAGGATGAATATTTTTTTCCTATTTATAACACATTTCTTTTTTATGACGCCTTATTTAGGCTTCAAACATTTCCAAGTTTTGCACTGATTCTTGCAACGTTTCGACAACCATACTCTGTATATCAAAAACAGCTGATGGTCATTACCGATATTAGAGCAATAGATGGAGATTTGATATTTGAGTGACAGACTGACTCCATCACCGGATACTGGCAAATGAGAAAATGAAAATCAGACTCCAGATCAGCTCGACATACCTTAATGGTGGTTTTGTATTGATCACGAATGTGTACTAACGAACCTTCAAGCTACTTCCGGCTTTCTGATTAATCAGTAATAACTATACTCGGGTTCAAAGAAGGAATCGAATACTGTTGGAAAAGTCATCTTCATGACTCTATAATCTCATGTGTTTTCAAAAAGTTAGAGACCTGTCTGTGTGTCGATTACAAAGTTGTGAAATGTGAAAAAGGCAGAATTTATGAATAATTATACTCTGGTTCAAAGAAGGAATCGAATACTTGTGCAAATGTGCAACTTCGTGGCTCTGTAACCCCCATCGTGTCCAAACCACATTCGTCATACATAGTTAATAAGACCATGTCAAAACCAGTATTCGTGATGCCTCATGTGCAAAACAATGAGTTTTCAAAAAGTTCGCTACTCTTTTGGGGATGGTCGGTTAAAGTTGCGGACAACATGATAGAAAAATCTATTTGAGTTTTATTGGTACACATTCACTTTTTAAATTTTATATATTGTATTACAAAAAAAACCTTTTTTCCCCAACTAATATGATATTTGTTTGAATGATCTATTGATATTTAGATTAGGGTCTGTATTAACTGGAAAGACTGGAAGAAAAGAGATATTCTCAAGAGGAATTTATGATATTGCAATAATAATACATATAAAAGAACGACCTACAAAACGGCGGCCAGACAGTTTCGTCAGGTTCAATTAAAATTACAGATTGCTTTTCAAACGAAGCGATGAATTATAAATGATTATTATCGATTGTTTCGTTTTCTGTTCAGATTATTTTGGACTCTATTTAATAACTTGGAATTTGATTGAAAAATAATTCGAACAAATTTGTAATCTGAAATTTTATTTGAATGTGAAATAATTTCACAGTCTATAGTCTATCTATCTACGAGGTATAGTTTCAATAAAAATCTTTTTCAAGCAAGACAAATCTGTCAATCAAAATCTCGTGAAAAGTATGACGACAAAGTCGGAAGTAAACGTTTTATAGTAGTGAACTCTTCCGAAGAGATGTACCCCCAGAGTAAGCATGGTCTGTAAAATCATGATCTGTAAAATCATGATCTGTAAAATCATGATCAATTCATGCCTAAAATACAACTTCATGAAAACTTTGACCTCAAATAATTATCAATGAAGCCTTGTATAATATTGTATTTCGGTAACGTTCCATACATAGGCTACAATAAACCGAAACATCTGTCTCTATTCCAGCCTCTGATTGATATTTAGAAAGTTGAATAACTGTCCAAATATATATCAGAAGCTAGAATAAAGGCAGATGTTTCAGACTCGCTACAATTTACGTAAACATTTATATCGACTATATTATGTTAATTATGACGCTATATTGGACAAATCATGAACACACATCGAGGCTTTCCTGAACATTAATCGCAAAATGGTATATACCTTTTTTTAATATCAAGGGATGCTCACTCATGTCGTGTTTCCATGTAGTTATCTCTCTAGCTAGTTGTTAACGATAATTGCGTATGTATTGTTTATAACATAAGGATTATTAATACATAATATATCGAAATTCAAACCTTCTACAATATTTTATATATCTTCTATAAAAAACTGTTTAACAATGATGGACGGCAGTCTATATTTATCGTGCGTAATTGTCAGTTTGATGGAAGAGCCTAGCATTCTGTTTAACTCCCTAGACATTAATTTTCTTCGTAAAAACCTTTTAATCGAAATCTCGACAGGTAAAGAATGTTCTATTCTCTTTGAATCGGGTGAAAGTATTTCAAAGCTGTCTAATATGTGTCGAATAGTTTTTGGGGCGATCATTGCGAAGTTTCGTTGCACAAAACGCCTTACGATATATATTTGTCATTAGTGTGGAATTATTCTTGGATAAATACAATATTTACAACCAAAATGGATCAAAAGCTTTTTTGTGAAACGGGGCGCGCCCGGCCTGGTACTTTCGTTTGACGTGCTCTTTGACGTTTCTGATGATAAAGACCGAATATACGGTGAGCGAATATCTAATACCATTATGCTCTGTCGATTCCAACTCTAGATATTGTGTTAAGCTTTGTATAAATCAGAGAGAGTCAATAGAATAAATTGCAAGCCTTTTGTTATCACTTTCATCAACTCTTTATACTAACATCAACAATACGACTTATTGATCCAGTCTTAATGTAATTATAGTCTCGATTAACAACTAATCAATATATTCCATTTATAGAAATATTGAGTATACCATAAGATAAATTAAGAACCCTATTGTTCGAGTGAATTGATCCTTTATTATCCAGTATTATACTTTGTTATTGTAAATATAAGCTGAAAGCAATTTAACTTATTCCTATTATTCTTAGCTTAATTCAAAGAACTTACGGTATTTAATATTGAGTATTCTATTCTATTCTATTCTATTCTATTCTATTCTATTCTATTCTATTCTATTCTATTCTATTCTATTCTATTCTATTCTATTCTATTCGAAGTTTTCTGGAGGTTTTACCGTATTACTATCGTGTTACCTTTGTACTCAACACTCACTCTTGAATGTCTGCGAGGTCTATTCTATTCTATTCTATTCTATTCTATTCTATTCTATTCTATTCTATTCTATTCTATTCTATTCTATTCTATTCTATTCTTTGCGAAGTTTTCTGGAGGTTTTACCGTATTACCATCGTGTTTCCTTTGTACTCAGCACTCACTCTTGAATGTCTGCGAGGTTCCGTAACGACCCATGACTTGGTACAATACCCAAAGGAACAGATCAGCAAACTTAGAATATCTCACCATTGCTCTTCTAATTCCTTTCATCTTATGACGTCATTAGCATGATATACTGTCGCGTGCATCAATTATAGTGTCTAACCTCATTATCTCCGCGCGTTCGTGGGAATCAGCGTCACAGACGACAGAAAAGTATCAAAATTGACAGGTCTGGACATCCGTGAGGTGAATTTGTCAGTTTACAAATAGAGGGTCAGACGATCGCCCGGATAATCAAGTCTCAAGCTGAATTCAGACGAGATTTGAATTTTCAACAGATGATAGTGACATATCGTGACGTCATGAAAGTACAGACGACCTGAAATGAAAGCTCACGTTCTATATAGAAGACTGATTACTTTGGACCCGAGAATTACAGTCTTATCGAATTTTTGAATCGAAATCCATCAATTGTAGAGCTATATTACAAGAACGTCTTCCTGGTTGTACTTGTGCTTTCGGTCGGAATAGATTTGTGATTATATTTTATAAAGTTGGGAATACACAAAGTACCATGCCAGGCCTACGGTTTGGGATTATCGTTACAGTAGAAAATATATGTGAATCGATTGTACCGTGTCAGGACCCGACCTTCCTGTTCACTTATCCTACTGTATTGATGATCTCTCACCGAACACAGTCCCTCGTCTATTCCCGACTAATACCAGACACCCGAACCCCCCTCATCCACCTTATAAAAATTGCAGATAGGTGGGGGGTGGGTAAGTTAGATTAAGTTAATATTTATGTCATCGGATAGGGTTTCACATCTTCTTTAGCCTCATTATGGGCAGATATTTAATATAAAACTCCATTTCATTTAAATCTGACCAAACAGTGTGGTATCTTACTCAAGCGTTAGATATTGGACTTGACTTGAACTTAGAATGCATTGCACGATTAAACGTAATTTGCATCTAGAATTTCTCATAAGGGAATGCACCGACGGTGTAATTATCTCGGAGCGACAGAAACAACCAATGTCTAATCAGCCAGAAATTTGCTGCCGACTGAATAAAAGACCCGGATGCGATTGTAACTATGTACATGTATTTTCTGGGTTCCATGAAATAGATTGGCAATCGGCAATCTCCATACTAATGAGGCCAATCAGCCTTAATTGGAATTTCATTACAGTAGTCCTTATTATTAGGACGTTCTTTTTCTCATTTGCATTGTAGTCGCGGTCGTCATGACTTTCAAAGCGAGCCTCATTTGCATTCTTCTCCGTCTCTTCGCCACTTCTTGTTATCTGTCCTAATCAAATTTTCAAACACCGACTGATACATTATTCAGATCATTGTTACTGCCACTGAGTCGAGTTCATTAGATACAATAGTTGGCCTCTTATTCTAGACTAAACCACAGCAAGACTGAATCGGCAAAATTTGATGTACAGCCCTGCATCGAGAAAGTCATTGAGTAACATTTACACCCTCTAGTTTGGCTTGTCTTAACTAAACTATTGCGATTAAAAATAACATTTAAACCCCCTAGGCAGTTAAATTAAAATTAAGACTAAACTTTCGTTCCGCTTTTTTACTAGCTTTTATTTTGATCTAGCCAGTTCAGTTAGGGTCTAACGACAGTCCTCTTGAACATTCGTTAAATCGACCTTTTGACCTAACCTCATAAACACCTTGTCACAAAATATAAGCGCTGGAGAGGGTAGAAATTTTATTGTCGTTGGGCCCTAACTGAAGTGGCTATATCAAAATTATAAGCTGATAAACAAAAAGCGGAACGAAAGTTTGGTCTAATTTGAATTCGACTGACCCTCTGACTGAATTGTTGCTAGACTGATTCAGCGAATTTTTAATGTGCAGCCTTTATGCATGGATAAGAATTTTATTGATTCGGTAGTAGTTAATTAGAATACAGGGAATTAATAATAGATAAATAAAATGAATTATATATTAAGCTTAATTAAATTTACCTGGCTTATCAACACGCAACGTTCTGTCAATTATACAACCTTACTGTGTGTACCTTGAACATTGGTGGTGGCAGGTAACGAGGTGGGGAGAGAGGGGGTGGGGTGTCTGTGCATCTCGCTTTATCAGGGACAAAGTTAAAGGCCATGGTTCGCCATTTTCGAGGTTTGATTTGGGTCTTACAAATATTTAAATAGTCTTCAATAAGTAGTAGAACTGCACAAAAATCGCACAATTCCTTCAAAAACACCTCAAACTATAAATTTCACTTTCACTTTCTAAACATGTGTATGACTGAGTCTCAAGTAAGAGTCGTCATTTTAACTTAAAAATTCCTGTTTCTGATACGATTGGACAAATGGATAGACCGTATAAGATTGGTTGGGCTAGGGTCTTTTTCAAGCCGTATGTGGAAGGAAGGATTTTCGTGCTAATAAGGCATTCTATATTTTGCTACGTTTTTGCTCCAGATTTTGCTAATGAAGTAAGACAATATCATATAGAGGAAAATAGGAGAACAGAGTTTTAATGCAAAGAATTTACTCACCAAGACTATGTTGTCATGGATATAATTGGCACCAAAGTTCTGAAAATAAAAGGAAGGGTTCGTTAGTTACCAATTAACAGTGTTGTTGAGCGTTATGTCAGTATAGCTTTTGCCCCGACTTTATGTGTTTGCATAAAGATATTTCAAGGGTATATTTTGAATATAAATGTATATCAAAATCGTAATATGGCTAGTTTCTACCAATTTCTACAAGGAAATGTCTTACTAGCAAACAGATAATGACACAATGGTCCAATAGTCAGATGGTCAGTATCCTAATTTGGTCAATGGTATATTATTAGGTATAATTCATTTTAATGTGGACTATTGTCTTGTTATCACTGGAACCAATCAGATCTAAAAGTTTATTAACTTGATAACAAATATTAACTCGGTCATCTTCAACCAAATAATATCAAATATTAACCATCTTGATTCCAATCTGACCATTTTCTTTGTTAGATTTAAGCCAACTCTTTGTTTGAACTCATTGACGGGGATAATTTCCTATCAATGTTGACTGATTTTATGTTTGTTTTTAAGATTAATGTCTTAGAGTAATGCAAACAATGGACATGATCTAAATAGCCACGGAGAACTAGGTCAGTCAGTTCTTGTAGTTGGTTCAAACCCAGATAGTACTGGGCTAATGGAATAATTCTACGTTTCTACTGATTTGCATCTTATTGTTTTAATGGAATAAATGGATTTTTGCGCCTTGCTGTTCTCTGTTTTATTAAATAATGGAATGCCATTAAATGGTTCTGCTTTTGAATTGGATTTTTTTTTTAATGGAATGACGTAACAAGTTCATTTGTTCTGCATCTTGGAATGGAACACACGTAAACGACCCACCGTGAGAGTTCCTCTGGCGCTCTGCATCATATATATATAGTATGATGGCCATGTTTACCGAGTCATTTTCAGATTGTCACGTGGTCAAGTGCTTTTGGCAGTTGGTATATCCTACGCACAACGTCTAATAAAAACTATGCGATATCAGATGAAAGCATGTGTCATCTTATCACCTAAAAACCAACAAAACTATTAAAAACTTCTTAAGACAATTGATCAACAGATAGCCATAAAATAAGGATTACTCCTTCTACTGGAATTGGAAAAAGTAAATTTGAATTCATAAGACAGCCCATAATAACACTGAGAGAAAGGATTTGAGCTTAAATCCTAGCAGGCATACTCCAAAACCCCCTTTCAATATAATGAGGCCGTCCAAAATATCAAATTTTATACAAAATGACAGAATCACTCTAAGTTCCATGATGTATCGGGGTAAATCGGTTCAATGGCAATACATCAATCCTAGGTTTAAAGGCACTGGGTTCAGTAATTATAAATTAATCAAAAACTGAATGCATCCAGAAAATTTCTCATTTTATTAAGCACCACTTTGTCTGGAGAGTTTCTATAGAATAACAGGAATCTATTAATCCTGTGAAACGTTAACTGTCCACTTAAAGTAAATAGAGTTATCGGACTTTGTAGTATAGGAGGCGTGTAGATCGAAAACCGCCATTATTATCAACCTCTTTGTATTGAAAAACTTCCTAGACAGTATGGGTTTCGACTATCTGTCGTTATTATTAGACAGTCGACTTTGATTACCGACCTTTCCTTTTTTCAAAATACCTGACCATTGAGTTTCGGTGTTCATCTCTTTCAGAGATTTGAAAAAGTTTTCTTATTTCGGTATATCTTGTTGATAAACATTCCATTATATTAGATGCTAAAATATTTATCCTAAAGAGTATGGCGAATCTCAGTCACTAGCTTTTATGAAGCCTTTGTTCTCTCAACTGTCCACTAGACAAAAGAAGGGGTCTGGGGACTGGACTGATATGTTGAGTGGCGCCACGTGTTCTTTATAGCTAATGATATTGAATTGTGACATGTTATACATCACGTGATCATCGCTGTCATTGCCAACAGTGACACGTAACGGGCTGGACATGACAACATTATTATTAGATTTCTGCCTGTAGCCTCTATCAGCAAGACATCTCTAGGCTATTATAGTAATAATGATAATAACAATTTCTTTATTTTCAAATATGACATCTGTATAGTAAAGACCCTTTGATATAATTAGCAGCTTTCGCCTAGTTTTAATGGAATTGCAAGAACCACAGACGTCTGACTGAAAATTGAAACGGTTCAAATCGATGTTCAATTTGGAAAACCTCATTACAATCACTTTAAGTCTGGATATTCTGGACTAGAATCATTTAAAGATACGAGTGAACAGAGTGAGCTGTTCCTGAATCAGGAAGTCGGACCACGTGGCTTGTAGTAATTAAAATAATGGATTGAGACCAGAGTTGTGTTTTCCCAAGGTAATGCTAGGGTGGTGTGGTCAGTTAACTCCAGAATAGAATTGTTAATTAAAATCATCAATCAGTTTCTCATCAGAAGTCGCGTACCAGCGACCCGGACAGCACAGAGCAGTGGACGCTTGCGGTTTTATGAGTTCAAGCTCAAAAAGAAAGCTTCTTTCAGTTTTTACATGAATAAAAAGGTTCACGAGGATCCTTTCTACTAGTTGGTCCTTGGTCAAACCTATTGGCGTTGATCTTTCCCAGATTATTCGTAACCATTTATAACTTGGTCGAAGCGACTGGACTATTGAGGAAAATGACTTATTCAAGAACACCGGACCGAGATTATAGCCCACGACCACGATTAGCTCGACGTAACCTTGTAAGCGTATTACATCATAAGATTTATTATTTTTAACCAACTAATCTACAATTCGCCTTGAGTGCATTGAGGTCATTAGTCCAATAAAGCGCATAATAACGTCATAACACCTCCGTTCAAAACAATTGTTGTTAGAGAATTTAGTACGAGCATGCACGCACGCACATGTTCTTCCTCCTACATGCTGAGTTTATTTTTCGATAAAATTCATAAATTACTCGAAGCCGATCAATTATAAAAATTATAACTAACACACAATAACTTGAATCGATGCGGATATCGGATTTTTCCCGGGAAATTAATTAGAATTATGGTTTCTGTGAAGTTTTGTTGACTTTTTAATAATAATGATAGGAATTTGCCAATTTTCTTTGTTCTTCATCATGAGTTATTTCACAGCTGGAAAACGTTGAAGTTTTGAGATCGATATTTTACCTGATTGAATTGATAGATTTTATCGAACTGATCTGTGTCAGTTTCGGTCATGACAGTGGGATGTAGGTCAAAGGTGGTGAGGGTGGTGTCGAATGGGGAGTGTTGGTGTGCCTCAAATCCTACTTGGGAAAAATTTACTCTATTAATTTATTTAACTTAAAAGATAGTACTTAAAGTCATTCCTATTTTCTGTGTTAATGGAAATATATAAGTTTTCTTGAATTTAGCCTGCAAATATACAGAAATATACAGAAATATACAGCCTAAATATATCCGATCTTGTGGTAGAAGGAGTCTCAGAAGACTTAATCTCTATGGTTGACTAGAGCTCATATCATGCTGCCGACACGTGCTTCCAATAACCCTTCACTGAAACAGCTATTTTTTGTGGAGCTAGGATATATTAACAAAGTAAGCAAATGGACTGGAGCGAGTAGATTGAATTAAATCAGTAGAATATAAGCTAGTCTGTTCTGGCTGGTGAGTCAGTATGATATCTGATTGATTATAGATATCGATCTATTGATCACCGTCAATCAATCAAATTACCCTAACACTACAGTTATACAATAGTTTAATTTATAGCTTGTAATATTGATTTCTAGACATGTATTTCCTTCGCAAAATTACCTCGAACTTGGAGATAACAGGTTAAAATAATATGGAAGTTAAAGTACGGGTCATTAAACGGCAACGTTCCAGTGACTTATGTTCCTCCCCTCCCAACAGTAACGTATCCCCTCTCCCACATCCCCTCACACCGCCCCTTTCTCCTTTCCATACATCGACTCTGTCTACTCTATGCTGTGAAATGCTCAAGACCTCAATTAATCTGTCAAGTTTATAAATATTTGATCAGTTATCGACTATTCTAATGGAATATATCACCAGAATGATCATAAAAGTTTTTTTCGTCTCGAAATAACCAATCATAACATTAATCCTTTTCTATTTCATTTCGTTTCCTAATACAGTAGATATGAAATTTAATACAACCGGAAGTTCCCAGGAGAAAACGATAGTAATGTGACCTTTATTATAAAGTAGAAGTCTTATCGATAGACTGCGATAGGAGAAAATATTTCTAATTAACTCGTAATATATATAGGCTTATTGACTGGAAGAAATGTCGGTTTCTATTAGCCCAATATGACATAGACAGAACAGTAGATCCTTCGACTTTATTTAATAAGCTCAATGAAACACAGAAAACGAAAGTACACTCGAATTTCACGAAATCCTAACTTTTTGTTTAATCAATAAATACCGATTTTCAATCTAGATAAATGAACCAATCAATCTTAGTAAAATATTTGTGGAACAATAGGCTAGGCCTACCTGAGAAGAAAAAAAAGAAGAAAAGAAAGAATCATGTCCCTAGAATCTTGAACGTCTTCTCTCTATCTGAAGGCTCAACTACCATATGAACTGGTTGAACCAAGTCTACAGGGCCTACCTTAAAGCGGGCCCATCCCTAAAAAAATGCAGAAGGGCAAAAATTCCCAAGAGGGCTCCAGCACACTCAGAAGTCCACGCCCCCTCGCCCTCTTATCATCTAGTTAAGCCACTGTCTGCTGGTCAATTTCTGGCCAATTTAAAATAGTTTCGTTTTTGAAAATATCGTGGTATTTGTTTTGTCAGACATCCTCTGTACTATTTCTACAACTCGTTGTTCTAGTTTTGAAATGTCAGTTATTACGAAACTAGTTTATAGAGTCAAGGAGGACTACTTATAAATCATCAACTATATCGTGTACAATAACATCATTGAACAACAGAAATCTTACAGAGCTCTTCGTTCCAATATTCTGTACCTTTAGCACCATATTGGTTTCAAGAAGGCAGAGTGTGTTAGTTTTATGTATCTCTGAACACACAATCTGTCGTTCTGTATCTTATTTGTGCTGATGAAATGAAGTTTTATATCCTACTGTTTTGTACCTTATTGGACCAATGAAATAGTTTTTTTATATCTTTTATTTCGAGTATCTGACAGAGCGTCGATTGTATTTTAATCATGGTTTTGAGTCGGTTATTCTGCACATGAACAGAATATAACTACAATTTTAACCCATGTCGTCCTAGATTTAGTAACGATCTTTTGACATTCATTACTAATTCAAAGAAATAATTGCACAGCAAAATTTCTGCATGTCCATTCATTCCATAGCGTGAGTATCTCACACAATGTCACCGGCGCCATTTTTCATTGTCTTACACTTTCCAATTGGATTTTTATTTTCGCCGAGTTGAAATTTCCATAATTTACGTTTTACAGGAAAAAATTCTAAAGCTGTTAATTATGATTGATGCTACTTGGATAATTTCCATGCAAGATTTTTGTCGCGTTAATTCTATTTAAGCCGAGCGAATCATGTCATGAATATTAGAAGAGCTCTAGTTTTTAACCACTTTTCAAGATGGCGTCACATTTTCGTTTTAAATATCTATGATGACGTGTTGATGACGTTACACTGACGTAAACGATTCATTAAAAAGCGCGATTGTCTATCAATCAAAACTATTATTTTTTAAAAGGTCAAGGTCTCAAGTAGGTTTAATAGATGAAACAACATAACACACTTTTATAGTGTATTTCTCTTGAGTTTATTTATACAATGTTTCATCAGTTTATATAGTATTCCACTCCTGAGTTTTATTGTACAAAACGTTTAAACAGTTTACATTGCCATCAATACCGGTATAATTCGAGGCGTGATGATATTCCAAGAAAGGGACAAAAATAATCAAAATGGCGACTTATAATTGACTTAACGACATCAAGAGACTATTTCCGTAATCTTTATTATGTTCCTCCGCGGCCATAAAATATCATTCGACCTAACATTAATATGTCAAGTAACCTTCCGCCGAGAAATAGGCTATGTATGTACATGACATTTAAATTGCTTCCTTTCTTTGCCTTCAGCAAATTTGAAATAGATCTGAGAGTCGGAGATAAGAATGTTTCAGCGTTCTTCAGATTCCAAACGAAGATTTCATATAAACTGGATGGTGTCCAAGTTTCGCTGTGTTTGAACATGAGAATTTTTTTAAATATAAGTAAAGAAATTGTTTTCCTTAATCAATAGATTTCCGTACAAGGAAATAGTTCTACGGAAATGTTGTTATCCTTCGTGGACCTCCTAAAATTTGAAACTCTCTATAACCCTGTCCCATCCCTTACACTCTTTATTCTGATCCCAATGCCCCCCCCCCCCCCCTTTATGGATGGAGTAAGCTTAGTGTTAATAAAACCCAAACCGAAGCATTAGTCTTTTAAAAAAATTTTTTAAAATAAATATACTTTCTATCTCAAATATCTTTGTTAAACATTTCAGTTGATTTAAAAGTTGACCGACAAACATAAATCAGCGGATAATAAACGAGCAGAAACCTAAAAAAAACTCTAATTATTTTAGCGTAATATGTATTCAATGATTTCTCTATTTTTATGATTATTTTATCGATTGGTTTTATTCTTTTCTTTATTTGTTTAACCGTGTCACTCATTCGCTTGATTTAGACTTTTAATATCAGTCATATATGGCTTTATTTAGCCTGTTGTATTGTGCCATAAGAATTAATTTTACGTGCCGACACGATTTACTATCTGCCAGAAACCCTCCCTGCAAACTACGATTGAATAACATTTGGTATTTGTAGTCTTAGAATATATAAATATAAATATATTTTCTTGGACATTATGTTCGGCAAGGTTCTAAAAAACAATACATCTAAACTTGCCAGAAACCCCACTTGCAATCCACTATTATCATTCGCTTGTTTCAGATTTTTAATATCAGTCATTTATGGCTCTATTAAGTATGTGTTTTATTGTGCTCTCTGAATTAATTGTACACACCGAAACAAATTGCCAGAAACCCCACTTTCAATCTACGATTGAGGTCGTCCTTTGTTTCAGTTACATTAAAAATTGCAATTCTTTCATGGCTCTATTGTCCATGTCATAATGCTCGTGAAACTTCTAAATACCAATACAACACAAATTGCCAGAAACCTGGCTTGCAATCAATAACTGAAGTCGTCAGCTATGCTTGATTTAGATTGGTAATATCAATCGTATATGGCTTCTTTGTGATAGTGATATCTAGATGTTGTATGCAAATACGCACACTGCCAAAAACCCTGCTTGCGGACTACTCTTTTGGTTGACACGCTGACATACTTTAGATGCCTTTACTAAATGATATATAGCTTGCGTGCTCTGCAATGTCAGTATATATCTTGTGTTTTCTCTTATGTTGTCAGTATATCTCTTATGTTTTCTTAAAACTGCGATTACTACTTCTGGTAGTGGAAACCGTTTCTCTGATGCTAGAAACATCATTCTAATGTTGCGGACTTTACTTGTTCTTTCAAAAGTGCAAACTACAAGGGCGCAAAATTCATACTAGTAATAATAAAAAGCAAGGCTTCTCATCTATTTCCAATTGAAGTAGTATTGTAAAATGAAATCTATACAAAAAGTACAAAGCCATACATAATTCTCATCATTCCTGGTTGTACCGCTTTTTTTCCTTTTATGTTTGTACTATCAATGCTAAATAGGGCAGATATTGATATAACGTTATCCTTTGTAGTTTAAGAATATTGACTTAGGCTTAGCAGACTCAACAAAGACTCGTCGAGAAGAAAATATTGCAAAATAAACATATTTATAATCATTCTGATTATTTTTCTCTTTGCACTAAGATATTGGTTTTGCATTTGTTAATAAAGTAAAGCAATAAGAATAAGCTGACTACCACAAAAATAGTTATTGAAAATGAGGTTAATCATTATTGAGACTGACTTGCTAACCAGAAGTCTGAATGTAAGAGCAAGACCCACAAAACAAGGTTCCAAAATAGACATTAAAAATAAAGGAAAGCGTCTTGCAATGCTTATATTTTTTCTTTCAGAATTATTAGTGTCAAAGACAAGATTTAAACAAGAAACAGTTTTGCAATTATTTTTTTTTTATCAGCACCCTATTGCTTCTCTTGATTTTTTTGGTAATACGTTGTTGAAGCGTGTTTGTGTTCTCTTTTTTTTTGTCATAAATTGCTGATGGAGTTCCTTTATCATTTGTAATTGTTATCAAAGAGAAAATTTGCTGTTACAGTCACATTGTTTTTGTTTTTAATTGCTGCATTAAATGAAATCGCTTTCTTTTCTTGTCGACTTTCTGTTTGTTCTCTTTTTTTGCTATTATATAAAGCATGTAAATATTAGCATTATCAGTTGTGATGAAAACGTGCTGATTTTATTTTCAAACAAATTGATATGTAAAGTGATGAAATATGACACCCCGAGGCAAAAAAGGAAAACAATGTTCAATAACATTAATATAAATGAGAGTTTGAATTTCCGCTCAGGATGAAGCAAAACATTTAACATTTACGAAGCTATCTTAAGACTCAACTAGGCCTCGTTATGTCCATGAATAAGCTTTAGTATTATGGTAGAAATCGGATTAATAAGATTTAAAGATGAAGAAATAATTCTAACGTTGTAACGTGATGAAAATAACGAAGTCGAATGACATCTTTGTAATTGAAAATAGAAAAAATGAAGAGAATAGCATGCTAACAAATTAAAATACAAATCTTAAGATTACATCTGGGTTGCATCATCAGATTTTTTAAAAATGTGCCCGAAACCAGACTGAAACGGCTAATAGTAATTACAATATATATTGTTTGCCTTTTTCTTCAATATGTTGGTCTTTCAGCCGAGAAACAACCAGAGGAACATTTGCTAAATATCAGCAAAAAATATATTTAAAACGAATAGTTCTTTTTTCACATAAGGTTTTAATCAGATTCAACAAATCTTACGAGAAAAAAAAAAACAAAAAATAATTACAGCATCAATTCGACAACTTTTCATTCGTGGTCAAAAAACACTGAAAATTACAAATTACAATTTGCTTGAAGTCCAGCATATCGCACAATGTTTCGACTAAATACCCCTTTGCTGGTTTGAATATTATATGATAGTCTTACCTTGAAGAGAATGTAGAATATACGAATTGACAGACTGTCAGACATTAGATTGATCCTAGGTCTTCTATTGATCAGCCAGGACACAAAGACAGGCAGACGACTGACAGAATAGAACGTTAGTCTGGTATCCTCATTCTATACAGCACGTATTACCAAGACAATTCCTGTAACTAACCCAACTCATCGTCTGCTGTCTTACCATCCCGGTCCGTTCCTTGTCTAAAATCCTTCCACATGCTTCCAGACCCCCATCTTTCGTTCCTGGTAGTTTTCATTGGAATCTGCGCAGAAGACATTGGCACGCGATTGGCAGGCGCGTGCGCATGAATAATACATGAGGCTCTCGGGTCGAAGATACATTAGTGACTTTTCCAAGCGAAGTGATTAAATTCACGGAGTATATCCGATAACGGGATCTCATAACCCTAGCACGTGAAATAAAGAGAATTGAAATGGGGTAGACTTTGATAAAAAAAAATCAAATGACAGTTAAAGTAAAGATTACGCATTGAGTATAATCCATATTGTATATTTTATATCGTTTTTTTGTCTGTAAATAGAACAGAAGACGTTCTTTTGTCCTTTCTCTAAGTGTACTTGAGCCTTTCCACAGCAACTGAACTTTGATTATTCTGTAGAACGTCGGTTGTATATTCTTATATTCCAGTAAAGACAAATTCCCGCCATTACGCCATGCTCTAGGTATCTGTGAGCATGGTAAGGGGGCGCCGCGGTAAGTGTCGTGCAAGACAGCCTTTTCTTTTTTGTGGCTTTCTTTTGGGAGGGTTTGAAACTATAATGTGATATTACTTAGTTTAAAATGCAACGTTTGTTGTTCAAAATTTTAGATGTAAATTTAAGTAGATGCTATCGTCGCTTATAGTCCTGTCGTAATGCGTCAGGCATAAATCGATCTTAACCTTTCAGACTCAGACTTTTACAGTAAGATAGAATAATCCAAGCTTTCAGACTAGTACTGGTGTTGGGTGTAATTGGCCCTGAAACCAAAAGAAGCTAACTACGTTCTATTGGTACAGATTAAACTAAGGAAGAAAGTATAAGCTGAACTAAAACAATCTTAGGTTTAGATTTGAAGACAGGTTTCTGGCAATTCAAATGTTTAAATACTGAGTAATATTAAGGAAGTGATATTAGAATATAGAGATAAGGGTGATTGAAAGTAACAATTCTGTGGATATCCCCCCCCCCCCTCCCACTCCATCCTGTCAGTTGAAACTTAAATATACTACAATCATGTTGATTGTGTTGATACATCAACCGAACAAAACACCCATGTACCGCATCACCCCCACTGTAGCCCGTCCTTCTCCGTACACACACGCGCACACTCCTATTCTCACATCAAATAAACTGTTGCAGAAAACAATCTTAAAAGTTAATAAAAGCTCTAAGATATAAATTGGCTGTGTATGTTCAATATCTCAGAACGGTTTTTAATAATAAATATGATGGAAAGTTAGCTAGGGAGACGAGAAGCTGGACCAGACGATATTACTAGGAGATGATAAATAGTTACCAGGGACTCGTTATGATTCATTGTTCCTGTTTTAACACAGACCAGTGTTATTATCACACTTTTATTCTTATATTACATGGAGGACTTCATATAATAAACATATTAAATAATAATAATAACAAAATGATAATAATAATAATAATAATAGTGATAATAATAATAATAATGATAATAATAATAATAATAATAATAATAATAATAATAATAACAAAATGATAATAATAATAATAATAATAGTGATAATAATAATAATAATGATAATAATAATAATAATAATAATAATAATAATAATAAACTAATAATAATAATAATCACGTTATAATCACACTTTTATTCGTATATTAAAGCTAGCAGTGCTTGATATAATAATAATAATAATAATAATAATGATAATAATCACTCTATCAGATTAAGACACTAGGATCAAAAGCCTTTCTTGCATTTCGCTCAAGAGGTTTTCTAAATCTTTTAAATTGAGTACACTGATAGCTTTTGCCATAAAGATGACATTAAAATCTGGGTTTTAGTGGAACTACAAGAACCACAGATATTTCATAAAAAAAAAAACCGAAACAATGTCCATTAAAAATCTTCCATTTCGTCACCGAATAGCTTCGTTCCGTGGTATGGAATTTCAGAATCCATAATATTGTCATTTTCGTACATGGACGTTCTCTCTCTTATTGACTTCCTCTTTATAAGTGTTGTATACACATATTGATCAAGCGATACTCAATACTATAGCAAGCTGACCTGACAGAAAAAAGGAATGAAGTTTGAGATTTTTAACATATTTTTTTTGTTTCCTATTTCCTTGTTAGATTAGAGGTAATATTTTCTTTCGAGATTTCTGAAATGTCACAGTATCTTTGCTTTATATATTTTGAAAGTACATGTAAACTAAATAAGAAGAGTTATACAGTGCTTTACATTGAAATGGAGCTTTACGTCGTATTGCTTTTAACGTCACCCAATTCAACTTTTAAGGGAGCCGCGGTGGCTCAATAAGTTAGACCCTTACTCACCTGAAGGTCCAGGGTTCAATCCCGGCATAGGTAGAGATAATACCTTCGGATTTTTCAACCTGGTTTCCCCCTGTCAGTGATGCAGGTAAGAGGGACTGACATAGAAAAAGCATCTAGTCGTTCGGATGGGACAATAAACCGAGGCCCTGCGTGCTACAGGGTGTTCACGTTAAAGATCCGTAGACAGTTGGAAATCGAAAAAGAGCAGGTTAATGTCGCTGTCCTGGCAAAATTGCACCCTGCATGGCGTTGCTTGTCTTCATTAGCCCACATGGTGCAGAAAAGTATGACGTAAAACTCCTTTCATTTCAATTTTTTTGCAACTTATAATTCCTGTGCCTGTGCTATCGACACATTGTTTTCAATACAATGTTACAACATTTATTCCAAATCCATAAAAAGACATTTGTCATTTCTTAAATAGCAGGGTGTCATGTTCCACTTCACGTCTGTGGAATAGAAAAGAATAATTGGAAGTATTGAAGTATTGATCTTGACGAATTTGGAGACTGGCACGGAATCACTGAGGTCGTTTTATGAGCCGTCAGACTGGTGTCCTGGGGCTGTCTTTATTTCACGTTCGTTTTCCATCGGATTGGAAATCATTACTTGTGATATTCGTTATTTTTCTTGTGAAATATTTTACAGCAATGTTGAAATGTGGTATTTCGATGATATCCGTCTTGTCATTCTGTTTTTGATGCTTCATTACCCAACGTGCCCCAACCCGCAAAACGCCATCTTGTATTTTTAGCTGGCGAAAATGACTGAAATAAATGTAGTTTTAATATGGCCACTGTTCTAAGAGAATTTTATAAAAATTGTCTATATCATGTACCAAAGAAGTGTACTGGACACGTAATGACGAGGGTTCTTTTTGAATTTCTTGATTGCAAACGTTATATTTCAAATAAGCACCCCTGACAGACAAAAAATATAATAACGCTGATTTGGATATGTTGCTAAACAAAACACTCATATATAAACTTTATTTGGCACTAGGGAACTACACAATGTGAATATGAAAATTATATAATTGAATAATGAAAAGAGGAAGGGTGAAACCCTTGATAGATTGTGAACGGATGATTCAAGCAGAAAAGAACAAATTAATAAACTCAAATTTAAACTCCTACTACTTTGAGGTAGAATAGTAGAATGAAATTAGACTATAAGGGCAGTCCCCAATTAAAAAATCATAACATAACGTCAAAAAGTGGCATTTGTGGCAGAATACTAATGTTGATTAGGTATTTTGTATTGCTGTAAGTTATTAATGTACTTCCCTAGATACTTCACTGGTATCAAACCAGATCTAATGTCGGCCTATCGATTAAAAGGTCCCATAACAAATACTATTATTCCAGTGCTAGGATAATCATCCACTATTCTTTGATGTTGGCTGGGTTTAAAACCAGAGTTATGTTTGATGGGGATCAGATACCAGTCTGTTAGACTTCTCTTTTAAATCATCAGGTTAGACTGATTCCTGTTCTAATCGCTTTTACTTCTGCTGGACTCACATTTCAAATATGGTGTATCAGTTTTGCATTTATGTTACCTTGAAGAAAACGTTTTTTCCGGATCTTAAGGATACAAAGGTCCTTCGCCTTTAAATCAACTTTGCATTTTTTACCGTTTATTATTTACAATTCAGGCTGAATATTCTAGACTTAAATTTCAAATATGGCCTTCCATCAATGGAAACAGTTTGCAAGAAAATTACCCTGAATGAAACGTTCTCTTCACAGCTGAGAGGCACAAAGTCAGAACATTGACATCCCCAAAAACGATTTCTGCAATTTTCTTATAGGGAAGGGGGTAATACAAATAGGCTTGGAGGAAACATCAACCTGTTTTTTATACCCGAATCCTCATTTTTAAAACATTTTCTGTAAATAATTACTCATTGTTTTTTCTCATGTAAAACTGTAATTTGTAACTCGTCTACACCATGATGAAAAGACCTGTTTTTGATAATATTAAACTGGAAATGTTCCCCAAAATGACGTATTTTCATAGATAATATCAACATTCGTCAACGTTTTATATCTAAACATAAAGTACATTAAAGTGAACAGAGAATATTTCAATTTCCCAGCCGAACTTTCTCTAATATTGTAAAATGTAATAATGTATTCTATTAACGTCATTCAGTTTAATATCCCAGGCCATTTGCCGTAATGACCCGCCATTTTTGTGCACGTGCAGAGCGTGACTAGATTCTCAAACACAAAGAAATCTCGTTTTATCGATTTTATGCGAGAATAGCGAAGGTTTTTATTGAAATCCAATTTGATGTCAAGAAATGTAATGAATACTCTCACATGCTTAAACAAAGAATTTTTAACGACAATAGAAATTAGGTCATTTTTTCTCCATGAGAATTTTCCATTCATCACGTGCCTGAATATTGTCGTCTGCCCGATTTATTAATGAAAATTGATAGAATTTGGGTCAATTCAACATCAAGATTTTGTTCCTTTTTTTAGATGTTAAGGTTCAACGGTTTAAATTTTCTTCTTAGACAGAAATTTGTTTCTAATGGCGTATTGGCTCTGTGAAATATTGTTTAATTTTTTTTGACGCGTATATTGAAACTCTAAGCGAAGATAAATCGGATGTAGAGAGGGCATAAGGTCATATTTTTGTCTTAAAAACATACCTTTGTCTAGCTAGTAAATGGACAAAGAAAGGTACAAATTTACCAAGCATAATAAGCTTATAAAGTGGACCCAGCTATGTACCTATTAGATGGACAAATGTAATTACCATTGTGCATAGTTCGCTGGTTCGCATAGTTCCATACGATGAACAGACAGTAGAAGTAGAAGACACACTACGCTATTATATGTCGTTAGTTCGAATTCCATGCTTTAGAGCGCGGACCCTTACAACTTATTTCAATAATGGATAGAAATCATTTCAGTTGAGTTGAATCTCTATCCCATTATAAAATAAGCTGCATTATCATTTTAATATAATCATAAAAATGATATAAAAAAAAGCCTTACAAACAATATTAATAAGCACCGCCTACGCGAGTGTTTCTAATCTTACCAAGGGAATTCTAGTATGAAAATTTCATTTAGTTGACTACTCAAACCGTCCCCTTGGCACCAATAGCTAAACTCACAGCAATTTTGTGTAAAAACACAAGTTCAATAAATAATATTTGAGAGAGGAGAAACTCAATAAAAATCCTGATTGAAGTCGGTGATAAATTCGCCATGATGAAAAGTGATGCGGGATTACTGCCAGAAAGATAGTTATCGATCTTTTATGACGTCATCAAATTTGATTGAACGCTAGTAGACTGGTGGAACCGATTGAATTTTGGTGTTCGATGGCGGATCTTGGATTTTAGAGTTGATATAGAATAGAATAGAAATTAAGTTCAACTCTTAATAGATAGGATGATATAGGACATTTCTATTATGTTTTCAAGTGTGTGTTAGCCTACTGGACTACCTCTTGTTACGAAACGAATTTGAGTGGAGTGTTACGCCTTAATTTTCCAGATGCATATCTAACGAATCTAATGATGCAAAAGAAATTTTCCTTTTGTGTAACTTGTTTACTTATCGGTGATAGGTAGTTCATAGATCATATAATCAATCTGGATATAATTCAGAACTGGGTGTTTCGGTAAGTGGAGACACCAACAGAACATAAGAAGATAAAACCTACTTGCAACTATGGAGGACAACTCGTCCAATTCATGCTAATAGGCCGTAAACAACAGCATTCGAGTTAACGCCTTGACTGTCTAGGCACTCCCAGCAAGGTTTGTGCATCTGGAAATGTTTTGATTGCTGGAAACAAATCAGGCAGTCAGTGTTTGTTGGTCCACGACAGCTCTGCGAGAGTAATCGGGGATATCTTGCATGTTTGATCGGAAGACGTCCTAACGTGGTCTGTCTCGTGTGAGGCGATAGTTCTTCCAATCATTGTCTAAGCTGAACTTATAGAATTCCGGATATTGGCTACCTAGCATGCGCTCACCTCGGTTCCTGTCATAAGAGTTGCCCCAGTCGCTATGAAAGTTGGCAAGACAGTGTATGTTGTCTACACGTTCAGAAAATTCGACGCCGTCTAAAAGGATCAGTCATTGTACGAGAGTTAGTTCACATCTAGATCTGATCCATACGTAGATATCGCCTTTTGACATTTGGCACCACAGTTGGCATAAGGCTAAACTACCTCTAAATTTGAATCCGCCAATGAAGAAATAATACAACCAGATTAAAAAGGTTTTCATAGCAGGTCTAAAGCTCTCGTGCTTCTATATATTTTTGATAATGGTTATCTAGAGTGATTACTATCATTACAGACCAGAACATTGTTTGTATTTCATTTCATTTCTATTAACTACCGCCATTTCTATCTCACTAAAAATGGCGCGATTATCTTGACAACCGACTACGTCATTAAACGTCATTATTCTTTAAACGGAAGTGGGTTTACTTTAAATAAATGTTTTTAGCATACATTAACACGTCTGGTCAAAAACTGATGACCTTTGACCTTGATTGATTTCTAAATAGGGATACGTCTGTGTTTTATGTGTTCTATTTATGTTCAGATTAAAAGAAGCGGAATGTGATGGAAATTCCGATCCCGCAGATAAATGTCTGATGAGGTCAGGACCGGAATTTCAACGTTTTGATGATGGTTTATTTGATTGTTTCCTGACCCTTCAATTATTCAGAGAGATTGCTGCTTTGAGTAAAATGAAACAAAATATACGAGATTTGTTTTAGACGCATCGAGCTGGGCTAATGACCGATACGAAACTTTCAAGTCCAGCTGGGTCAATACACCAAGGATAACTTCGTGTGCTACAGGCACAAAGATTACCCGAAAGTTCGACATCGGAAAAGTGGGCTATTGCTACCATAATGTTTTCCATTTTCTTGATCAATGGCTGGTAAGTTTTAGCCCATCCCATTTCGTGAATTTGTCAGAACTGTTTTTTTCTGTGGTCCCCGAAAAACTCGGATCTATTGAGACTATAAAAGATTTTTGTGGATTTGTAGAGAAGATCAAAACCATGAGGAGAAAAATGTCAGTAAGATCAATAAAATTATTAGTTTTCAGATCCTTCTGAATGATTGCCAAATAACACAATCATATGATCACAACGTTGTTTGTCTTTATAAAAAAAATGGCCAACGAAGCTATGAGCATGTGATAGATAAATTTGAAAGCCTGATATTATCAGAATATAGAAATACATGTAGATATAAGTAATACGTTTTATATTGTGAATGCAAGAGCCAGAAATTGAAAGATGGAGCCTAATTGGGGAACTGGGGCAGGGCATAATGAGAATTTAGAAATAAAAATAAATATAAGATTATAAGAGTTAGACAGTGAGTGTGAGAGAATTAGGAAATAAAATATTTGATAAATCAATCTGTCTGCAATCATGACATATTATCAATATTTTTAATTATCTCCCCTTACTTTATTATTCTACATTGACCAAGATAGTGAATAAAAATGAATGAATGAATGAATGAATGAATGAATGAATAAATAAATAAATAAATAAATAAATAAATAAATAAATAAATAAATAAATAAATAAATAAATAAATAAATAAATAAATAAATAAATAAGTAAAATAAAAAATAAATTAAAAAATAAATAAGTAAATAAATAAATAAATAAATAAATAAATAAATAAATAAATAAATAAATCTAACATCTTCAACATTTTGTTTCAATATATGATCGAATACCATTCAGCTTGCAACTTAACAATTTTCAGGATACCGATCCAAGGCTTTAAATGTATCTGTTTTGACAATTTGGGTATCCTTATCCTGTCTACAGTGATATAGCACAAGAGTATTTCAACGACTAAATCCCTAATCCAGACTGTGGCAGACGCGGTATGCTTACTCTTTTAGACACACGATACCACTTTTCATTATGAAATACTTCCTTACTTATGATTGACATACTTTCTCGTGTGAAAAGTTCATTATCTGCTACCAATATTTTGCCAATATGTTGTTTTGGATTTCGGGTTTTGTTTTGCAGTTCGGATCATGAGTACTTGGTTTATTCATACTTATCACTTATGATTGATATACTTCCTCATGTGAAAAGTTGATTAGCTGCTATCAATATTTTGCCAATATGTTGTTTGTTTTTGGGTTTCGTTTTGCAGTTCGGATCATGAGTACTTGGTTTATTTATTATCCTGCATTACATTACGCCATAGGCTGAAATATGTAGATGTAACGCTGTAACGTATGGAAGTGATAATCGACTTAATCATGTAAAATAATTATCTGCTTTAGCAGTTCTGGTATCCATATTGCCTTAATATACTTGATATAGCAGCAGACCAATTAACTTTTAATGACTACATTGATTGTTATATACCCTCTGGCTCCTGGCTGCTGATCGATGGCTTTTATAATGTTCACATGGCCGGACAGTGCCGCGGTCGCGAAATGCATGAATATCTCAATTTGCGACCGTGATCGAATGTTCCTTACACATCAGCCGATGAAAGTCGACTCCAAAGTAGGCTACTAGTGTCAAATTACCATATAATCTCACAGATCGAGATATTGTCATATTAATTGTCACCGTTGAGTTAATTTCATTTTTGGTTGCTTGTCGACAGCTAATAATGCGATCGTAGACTTCTTTTGCAATATAAAGGTTCGATTAATTCTAAATGCGCCATACATATGTGTGACAAACTGGCGATTTCAAAAGGGGAACGTAGAGAAGGATAGTACTTCTGCCAGTTTTGCAAGGCGTTGTCGACCCAATGTAGAGCAGAATAGAAGGACGAACAATCCCTCTATCCAGAAATAATTATCAGCTTCTAACGGCTTTAAACAAAAGTTTAGAAATCTTAGTAATGATATGGTTTAACGGTTGTCCACACCAGATGTCCAGATGTCCGAGCGACGGTCATGAGTGACCAATGCATTGTATCCCTATCGGCAGCTTTGTTCTCGTCAAATCAGTGTAAGGGTTATGTAATAATACCACGCCATGTTTAATTAATCTGTCACTTGCATCAGTGTCCCTTGGTGATTAAAATGTAGTCGTTGTGATTCTTGCTCTTCGGTGGAAGGTCATTTCGTCATTATAGTACGACCATCTTCCATCGTAGAATTACAAAGTTCGCAATAGCTTGACATTGTCAAGATTCGGTACGAGGTGTGACAGGCGATCACCCCAAGGCAAGAAAACTACTGATGTCACGGCCAAACCATTATGACCACAGAAAATGTCAGTTTGCTAGATAAATACGATATTTCAGGGCAGTATCATTCCATTTTAGATTGCCAAGCGATTAGGGGTTCCATAGGTTCGAATCATCCAAACGGTATAGGCCATTTAACAACCCGAAGGATAATATAATTCGTTTGTACGTATATATTATAATGTCACGAGTTTGAATCGACCCAACGCGAGATAATTTCTCATCTTGTCCTTGTCGAATTGTTGACATTGTAATAACCGGCTGTAGCCCCCACCTCACGCCCCCCCCCCTTCCTCCACCCCCCCTTCCTCCACCCCCCTTTCTCCACCCCCTTCTTTAACCACGCAGTTGGGACTCTGTCCTTTAGTAAGATGCTCGTGTTGTAGGTTGTGAATATTATAAATGACAAATTGCAAAGCGAATTAGAGTAGACGAATACGTAATAATACTACAAGCACTACTTCAGCCAATGAGCTACACCCCCTTCCCGAAATGTTAATCCAGCCAATTTCATTTTAGTTACCAATCTCATGTTACAGTTCAATTGGTAGATTCGGAACAAAAGTAATCTGTTGGAAAGAAAATATCGTTTTGTTTACAGAACCAACGTCTAGACAAATTAGGAGCTGAATTATTCCTAAGTTTGGCTAACAAGTTTATTTCGCTTTTTGTTACTAATTAGAACTAAAAATCTGAAAATAATTTTCCTGGAAAAAATGTAACAAAATTGATTTTGATTTACTTCACTTCATAAATTATGACGTATGATACATTCGGGTTCCTTTTAGGCCCTATGTACTACAGATTGTACAGGACATCTCTGTACATTAACCATATTTATTGTGCACCCTGCCCTTGACGCAATATGAAGGCAAGTTATACGCGACTCTTAAGTTATCTCATTCGGTTTCGAGATGGATTTTCGTTTGTTCAACGATTTGATGTTGAGTGTAAAAATTCTTATGCCACGATCAGTCCTTTCGAGACTCGAATCGGTATCAGCTTTCAACCGCTATCACCATAATTTGTACAATGTGCAACCAATGTAATCGATAGAAACCTCGTCTCCATTTTTGATCTTCAGAAAGAGACATAATTTATAAATTTCCTCATCAAACCCGCTTCATTACTGCAATGTTATTGGTTTTTCTTTTGAAGATGCCTTTGTCTGGATACAGTCATGAATTACGGCTGGTTGACCTTTATGTTGTTTTCTATTATCCAGTCCCTTAATTGAATTGGTCAATCTGTATTCATCTCATTTCGTCCTCAGACTAAACTTCTTTCTAATCTTAATGAGGCCCGATAGTTTCAAGACGGTAGAGTATGGTTCTTATAGAAATATATCTTAAGATGCAAACAAATTTAAGGCCTACAGGCACCCGATTTCTGATTTCTGAACGGGAGTAAAAAGAACTGGTTTTGTAGGCCCTTCACTCTGCACCTATTAAAATTAAATATCGCAGACCCGTCAACGACCAAACCATGTTCTGTGTAAAAACCATGTATTGTAACAAGAGCTCAATGTTATTGAGAAGGTAAACTGAGAGAAAATTCAAGGGCATGATCGTAAAACGATCAGAATAATAAGTCAAAGAAATGAAATGAATTTAACTCAACGTATTGGCTACGATACTTGAGACAAAGATGACTATTTAAAGTATGCGAGAGTTTCATTATCATCTAGCTTTCCTGATAAAGATTGTGAATAAAAACTAGCTGTCCTGGGATCTTACGTCTTTGTCCCTACGCATCGACCCAATGAGGTGAGTTCTTTTCAAATTTCAAAAAGACTTACCATCCAGTCCACACCTCGAAAAATCTCCCACCGATCTGAGTTTATCCCTGACCTTAGAAATTGTCCAGTGTGATGTTAGATTACCTTGATCAACTGTCCAGTATCTTGAAGAGTAGATAAGAGCAATATTTGCATAAATGACTACCATTCGATTACACGAGCCTGATAACGCCCCGCATCAGTATTCAATTCCACGAGCCGCGCGAAATCAAATTCCGACATCAACACATCGTTAAACGAAAATAGAATCGACTCTTTAATCCCGATAATGACTTCACTTCAAATATTAAATTTAGTGGAAAGGGTTGCCGTGACAACTGATTTCAAGACATTATTTTCCCCCTTAAGATAAAATTGGAAATTCAGCAAGATATTGCAGGCTCTGTCAAAATACTAATCGTGAAATCAAGCTGAAGTTGTAATCTCTAATGGACGATTTGCAGTTGTAGAACGGCCTGGAAGTCATAACCAAACAGAAGGTGCTTACTTTCTTAAGGTTCTTTTGCCACCAAATTTTCGATTTATAGTTTCAGGCTGTCCTTTAATCACCCAAAAAATCTTTACCAGAACAAAACTCAAACACATACAAGCAAATTTGTACCTGTAATGTATGTCGGTGCTCGTCCTCATTGAGGATTTGCCAACATGTCAGAAGTCTCACTCCCGAATCTCATCCAATTCCATGCAATAATTTTTTCTCTCCGAACGATTATTTCACCCTTCTGAACTATACTGAATATATATTGAAATTTTAGGAAAAATATTGCATGATTTGTTTTGTAACGTGTCAAAGATGTCATTCATATTTTGATTGAAAGTTTGACAGTCTGACGTCATATTTTAGACAACCAATCAAACAAGTGTCAGAGATGTTTTGACTTAGCAACCATTTTAAAGATATTTTGACGAGTGTCATTAAATCATTGATACTTTCTAATCAAATTCGACATTATTTACGTGTCTGTCACGTCACTCTGATCAAAATGTAGAAATATTTTATTGCAGGCACCTGATTCTAGGCCCGTAGCCAGACGTGATTGTTCGGAGGGACAAGTAATATACCTAAAGGGGCATTGGTGAATAATGTTTAGTTGCAGTAATGGAATTAGTCGGTTTTTAAAAAATTTTCGGGGAGGCAATCTCCCGCCTGAGAACCTGGATTTCATTTCAACTTTATGTCTAATGGGCTACAAAAGTGGTTGTCTTGGAGCCTGGGACCTGTGATACTAGCACCCCCAATAATGGTATAGTAGGACATCTTTATGTAGAGTCCAATGGGTACCCCATGGGGGGGGGGGGAATAGTACGCCAAGTGAGGAAGCATGGTTAAAAAGAGTAGTAAATGAAAAATCAGGATATTAATGGCCCGTTAAAGGAATTATTGGTCCATACACTGAGTTTCTCAAGCTCTTAACTCGAGTCTCCAGAGAGGTTGTTTATCACAAGATCGTGAGGTGATTGTTAATGCTTCCTTTCTTCCTTTTTTGTATATTGTAGATCTAAAATGAATTGAATTTATATTGAATTACAAGTGTGTGGATATTCATTTACTTTACATAGCATTCGACACATGGGCGGACCCCGTCTGCAATTACAAGTTGGTCAGTAATAGGGCGTTAGTCGTGGTAGTGGGTAGTTGGCTTTGGCAAGGAACATAGGTATACTTTAATGGTTGGACAAGGGCAATAACCCTACTTATACGGCTTGTGCTTCTAGATTGGAAAGCCTGCTCAAGTCAACACAATGCAGATGCGCGATATGGAGCATTTTCCTGATTCAACTCATCCGTACGAGCTATTCTGTAGTTATTAAATATGATGAATTATAATCCTATTTTAAATAAAAAAGTACTGGATTAAAAACTGCGGTGATTACAGTCTGGTTGACAGTGATTGATAGTCCAGAACAAACAGTCGTATTAAAATCATAGAAGATTTGAATATCTCTTGAGTAATTTGAGGTTTTTGTGTTTTGTTACAATTTAAAACAACTTTTAGAATTGATTTCAACTACTAAAGAAATGCACAAACACATTTGGCAATAATCTGACGAGATCGTTGCGCTTTTCCTGTTATAGGTCATGTGATATTTAGCTCACAGGGATTCTATTAAACAATTAAAAACACATGTGATAAATTCACCGACTTTTGTCCGTATACAATTACGTTTTAGTTGTATAAATATAAAAATGAATTTTCCTTCTCTATAAGGTTCAAATAAAAATAAGATTCAAAATGAAATAACGAACCTCCGCACGTTTTAATTTCAAATTGAAAGAGATGAAAAAAAATTTACATTTCAGATTGTTAGAATAAAAAATGTTATTTTAAATTTTCAAGATTTTCAATTTGACATTTCCAATACGTTTGACTCGGGTCTTTAGAGAGGCTGATTTGAAATCTGGTTGTCATTTCGGGTTATTTATTTCGTACATAAAGCTAGGAATCAATACGCTGAGCCATAAACTGTTGTAAATTCTGTGAGGTTCTGTGGTTTTTATTTAATTTCCCTGCTGATTTGTTTCAATACGTAGTTTATATTCTAAAAGTGAATCTCGTTTACTTCTGCCTCAATTCACAATCTATAATAAATCAGGACTTATCTCCAACTAGGTTGAAGATATCATATGGAGTTTTACGTCCTTCCGATCTTATAGAAATTTGGTCAAGACTCGTTTTTGCTAAAAGATGATAAATATGGTATTCTTCTTAAAGGGATTGATCCGCCATTTTTTTACAAATTGTACTTTAGTTTCAGAAACGGAAATGCTTTAGCTAAGCTAATCAGTAATAGTGTCTACAGCTTACTGTCGAAATTTGAGCCTCCAAATCCATGAATGACCAGAATAATCCGCGTTTGAAATTTAAAATGACGACTTGTCTTTTCTTCATACTCTTTATATCTATAAAAGAGTTTTGCGTCCTTCTGTTTTAATAAAAATTTGGTCAAGACGTTAATGAAAATATTTGTTCTCTTATAATGTAATAACTGAAGAGTTGATATTAAATGGATAGTAAAGAAGATTTCAATTCACAATCAAAAATAAATCATGAATTATCTTTCTACTAGGGTAAAGAATTATTATAGTTTTACGTCCCGCTAATTTCTTTGGTGTGATCATAAGATACCCAGATTCTATATATTTATAGGTTCTAATATGTTTATTGTTACATAAAATAATTAGAATCCTTTTGATTTTATAGATCATCGAAGAGAACAAGTAGCTCACAACGTCTTTTAACAGGTATACCTCGCATGTGCGACTGAGTTAATTAAAGTCGCCGATCAAACACGTTTCTATACAAGGCTTGTTTTGTAAATTCAAACTCACACAAAACTGGTTTATAATATAATATGTGTAAGGGCAACCCCTCTCGTTAAAAAGGGCGTTTTGAGTGGTTATATTTCAGCGCCTCATACGCAGCTGTAATTGGATAAAGTATACCACGGTCGCATCAATACATTGATAAACGACGATGTCTTATCATCGCTCTCGCGAGTTTGCTCTCACACCCCTGTCTAACGCTGGAATTAAACTGAAGAAAGATAGTTGGATTCTGGAGATCACTGAGGCAGATAATGAAGTTGTGATGGTTTCTGTAGGAAATATGGCGTATATTAGATAGAATGTCAGTTTTCAGACAGATATTATTAATCATACAGATAGAGAGATTGGGTAACCACGGCTAGTTAAATGCCAAAGTATTAACCCTTAACGGCTTAACCATAAAGTTTTATCACTGCTGGATAACCATAATCGAATATAGTGAATATTGCAAATACCTTCCGCATTCGTTATGAAACATCATGTAGCATCTGTAGAACTTTGTAATAGCTGTATATCATTATCACCATCGCAATTGTCGCTGTCATCATCATCGTCGTCGTCGTCATGAGCATTATTATTATCATTTTTATTTCAAAAATTAAAGTTGTCTCTCTTGTATAATATTATCTGATAGAAGTTCACAGAATTTGCAAACAAACAAAAACACACATGGCATTGGGAAGATGATAAAAGTTCGAGAACTACCAAACTTCAAAAGAATGAAACCTTTATGTAGTTTTATCGGCAAATAACCTCCGTATCGATCTTTTATACACTTTTATCAATTGCCAACAGTTCACCATCCAAACTGGGTCCCTATCATTATTTCATCATTTCAACCAGTAAAGAGAACCGTCTGATGAGAGAGCCTAAAATAATGTGCAATTTAAAAAGTTGAAAGTAAAGGAGGAATGGAGTCTGATAATGGGGTTTTAACTAGACTCTCGTGTCTAATGGCCTCATTTTCTATTTTTCATCATGACAGTGGGAATTATACTACTAATGACTGTTACTTAGAGACAAAAAAGGGTGACATCACCTACCAAATCTAGCCAACTACCAACAACCACCTGTTATATCAGAATTCACTAGAAGCGAACGTAAACTTGTCATCTACCAACAGCTACCTACTCTGTGATATCAGTTAGCTTGAAGCGGACGTTAACTTATCATCTACCAACAACTACCTAGTCTGTGATATCAGTTAGCTTGAAGCGGACGTTAACTTGTCATCTACCAACAACTACCTAGTCTATGATATCAGTTAGCTGGAAGCGGATGTTAACTTGTCATCTACCAACAACAACCTAGTCTGTGATATCAGAATCCACTGGAATCGAACGTTAACTTGTCATCTAACAACGACTACCTAGTTTGTGATATCAGAATTCACTGGAAGCGAAATTAAACTTGTCATCTACCAAAAACTGCCTAGTCTGTGATATCAGAATCCGCTTGAAGCGGACGTTAACTTGTCATCTACCAACAACTACCTAGTCTATGATATCAGTTAGCTGGAAGCGGATGTTAACTTGTCATCTACCAACAACAACCTAGACTGTGATATCAGAATCCACTGGAAGCGAACGTTAACGTGTCATCTACCATCAACTACCAAGTCTGTGATATCAGCATTCGCTAGAAGCGAACGTAAACTTGTCATCTACCAACAACTATCTGGTTTGTTATATCAGAATTCACTGGAAGCGAACGTAAACTTGTCATCTACCATTCACTATCTAGTCTGTGATATCAGAATTCACTTGAAGCTGACGTTAACTTGTCATCTACCATTCACTATCTAGTATGTGATATCAGAATTCACTGGAAGCGAACTTAAACTTGTCATCTACCATTCACTATCTAGTCTGTGATATCAGAATTCACTGGAAGCGAACGTAAACTTGTCATCTACCATTCACTATCTAGTCTGTGATATCAGTTAGCTGGAAGCGGATGTTAACTTGTCAACTATCAACAACTATCTAGTCTGTGATATCAGAATCCACTGGAAGCTGACGTTAACTTCTACCAACGAACCAAGAAAACCGTGATAATTTACCGAGGATCACATCACTATAGGACAGGCTGTAGTTCTGACGGTTAGAGTGCTGAAATCTTGTCGCCATTTGCTCGTTTTGGCCAAAGCCTCATGTGAGATAGATGGGCAACAAATGATAGTCACAGTCAATTCCAGTAGATATGTTTTATACGTACTATTGCTCAGAAGTTTGAGAAAGAAAGCAAGGCGGTCGTGAGGCAAATTCGTTTAAGTATGAAATAAAGACCATGAAAAAGGTCACGGTTACCTTCCTAATGCTATAATGATTTGATATAAGCGCGATTCTATTGATATTTTTAAACTGTCTAACGTAAACTTGATTAATCGGTTTTAAACACTGCAGTTTCATTGAACTGGTCGATCGAAGCTATTAATCACTGTCATCAAGACCTTTTTTTAAATAATACAGTGGTTAGGCCGCAATCCAGACTGCCAAGTTTGACTCTCAATAAAAGATTACAATTTAGTTTCTCATAGGTTTAGCCTTCATTGAAATCTAACAAATTTTTCTACCGCGTCCCGTTATAATGACGTTATTGTTAACCAATCAACGCGAAGAGAACTCATTTGTGATGATGCATGACAACTAATAGCAAAAACCATGTTGGTGTTTGATTCCGAATCACGTAGTCAAACCACTATTTAAGCTAGATGATGTTTGATGTATAGAAGTTTAAACTAATCATTTTCTGGTTTTCCAACCCACAAGAGTCGCCAACGCTTCTTTTAGAAAGGTCCTGTTGACATAGTCTACTGATTAAAACGATGACCTTTATGTTTTGTTTCTGCTGGGAGCTAAACGTGCTATCTTGGATGTTGGTTGGTTGGTAGTTAATGTCCGCTTCCAGCAGAAGATGGTATCAATAACTAGTAGTTGGTAGTAGGCTTTAGGATCATTTCCATGGCTTAGTATGGTTGGTTTTGTAGTTGAGAAATCATTGATGTTAAAAAGTTCTGCTGTAAATAATATTCAGCATAATTTTGACATTAACGGTTTCAAATTAAAGTTAAAGATGGGTTTCCTTCTTTTCTTTGTGTCAAATTAAACAAACTATTTGATGAGTTGGTGTTTCTAATGAATTATTATGTATTCTTAATCATATTATTATGTTCTTATTGCATATAATTAAGAGTTTTAACCAATCATAAATGTCCATGTAAGTACGCCTGGATAAACCAAAAAAGACTTTTTGACCTTTCTTGATCTGTCACTCATTGGAATTCTGCTGGTAATTCTCTTCTAATTTAGCATATTATGAATTAATTATGGACATGTGAGACAAACTGGTATTTTTCCAAGTCATTAGAAGACCTCTACTTTCTATTTATATAAGTATTAGCATTTTCTTTTTAATAAATGAAAATAATGGAACCCATCTTTAGGAAACATTTTCAAAATATAAGAATCCACAAATGTACGTCCCTAAGTACATGCTTTAGAAAACAAATCCACCAATTCGGCATCAACGACAAAAATGCTTCCACAGTCAATCAATTCCTGAAAATCGATGATCTTGGAGAACTTTTTATTTATTTCTTCTAGTAAAGTTGACAGTTGGTACAATGGTACTCGTATTAGCAGAGAAAACTAAGAGATTGAGTGGAGATTTCTTTAAACAAGTTTTCCCCTGATTCCAATCACTGATTGGATTTGTTAAAGGAATGCTACCTCTTAGAATAAACATAAAAGTCTAAATTCTTAACCTTGTCTTCTAAGAGTATCTTTCCATCAGTAATTTGTTGGTTGTTACTTTTTTCAGTTGTTCGGATAAACATCGAAGCCCTGTGTACAAAAAAAACATCCGGTTTAAAATACATAATTGAAAAATGATACTCTTTAAGTTTAAATGTGAGGCATTTGCCTCCATTTACGCAACGACCTTGTCAATATTCTGATGACGTTTTTGTAACTTCGTTATTTTTCTTCTTCAGTATTGACCTTTACATCTGATTCAAAATGGCTGATTCTCACAAATCTATAATTCAGATTCGATAAATCTTTTTTCACTTAAAAAAATCTCTAACCAAATATCGGATTTTTTCGTTGGACTTTACTTTTAATTTAGATTTGGAGATGACAGGCTTGCTCAAATAGAATATCAACTTGTGTCAACTAGAGTATGGCAGGGACCAGCCGCTGTCTATCGAATTCTACTTCTTTCATCCTCCAAGATTTTCTATAAAAGACGTGACTGGAATAAATCGATAGCATAAAAAACTGAATTCTGGTTGGAATTTTCAAGTCCGAGTTTGCATTTCGGAATTTTTTCTAAATAGGCAAATGTTAACAGGAATGTGACGCATTTAAAATCGACAATCTGAATAAAAAACAGATCGAGATGTTTGTTTCGTGATATTTTTCTGCCGGGGTCATACAACACTCTTCCACATAACTAGTTTTGATTTGTGAATATATGAACTGTTGAGTACAATATGAGTAAGTGCAATTCCCCGCGTATGAAAAAGTACGTTGTTGTAAGTTAAAATTCTCCGCCTCATACGAAATTATTTGAAAAAAGTGGACCAGAGTTTCATCCATTTATGGATAAAGGCATGGTTTAAACGAAGATGCTCAGAGTCCAAAATCAGTTGAACGCTTCAGGAAATAGGGAGACGACTATTATTGTGTACTGGTGTAAAACAGTTGTCACCATAACCCTTAAAAACCGGATGTTACTCCAACTTCCGGAGCATTTTTTAAAGTTAAGAGAAATCTTACAACCCAAACTATGACTTGAAAGTCGACTTTTTTCTCCGAAGGCTTGTGATATCGATTAGGGGAAAAGTTCAGAAATTTTCGACAAGTTTCAAATATTAGACAATCTAGATTTTATTTACTCGAGTTTTTTGAAAATATTTCACAGAACTTGTAACCTCTGATATTAACTTAGAGTCAATACAGAACTTGATGGTTGCTTGGAGAGGGGTCGCTAGAGAGGGGGTCAATACAGAACTTGATGGTTGCTTGGAGATGGGTCGCAAGAGAGGGGGTCAATACAGAACTTGATGGTTGCTTGGAGAGGGGTCGCTAGAGAGGGGGTCAATACCGAACTTGATGGTTGCTTGGAGAGGGGTCGCTAGAGAGGGTGTCAATACAGAACTTGATGGTTGCTTGGAGAGGGGTCGCTAGAGAGGGGGTCAATACACAGCTTGATGGTTGCTTGGAGAGGGGTCGCTAGAGAGGGTGTCAATGCAGATCTTGATGGTTGCTTGGAGAGGGGTCGCTAGAGTGGGGTTCAATACAGAACTTGATGGTTGCTTGGAGAGGGGTCGCTAGAGAGGGGGGTCAATACAGAACTTGATGGTTGCTTGGAGAGGTGTCTCTAGAGAGGGGGTCAATACAGAACTTGATGGTTGCTTGGAGAGGGGTCGCTAGAGAGAGGGTCAATACAGAACTTGTTGGTTGCTTGGAGAGGGGTGTTTTAATTGGGAAGAATTGATTACGGCAGCCAAAAACGTGTGTAGGTCAAAATAAAATACACGTGGTTAAAATTTGATCTCATCAGGGAAACAGGGCACGATTGATTACAGTCATTGGTCGAATCAGGCACCCTATGTATCACACTTACACTTCTATGAAACAGTTCAGTTCATTCCACTATCAGAGATATAAATAATGTACACTCTACACTGTTTCCTGCAATCAGCATTCGATTAAATGAAATTTTCAAAGCTTTGATTTGGTTTCTATAAACACTATATATTATTAATCTAGTTGTCTAATCTCGCGCTTTACAGGGGAATTCCCTCGGGATTCCTATTCCATTCTATAAATAGATCAAGGAATCACCAAGTCTAACGTTCGTGTTTGTATGAATTATTCATACGCCGGCTTCTAATTAACATTTGCTGCTGTAAAATAGATCTTTCCGCATGGCACGCAACATAATATAGCAACAAGGGACAATAGTCCATCCATTCTGACGACAATACACTGACATTGTGTCCAATTTGCTTCTCGGTAGCAAGCAGCATCAATGTTGGAGCAGGATAATAAGTAAATATTGGACTTTCAACTACATTGTACTAGAATTTGGTTAACCCCAAGAGCACTGGCGATTGGAAAATCACTAATTTCCATCAGATGCTTCCAGATGCTTTCAGTCGACCTACGTTGTCTATTGTAGATGTTATCGAGCCTTTAATTCGTTATGAGCCATAAACTGTGACGCTCTGTGGCTCTCTTGACAAGATTTGCTGAAACGTTCATCGAACATTTTGAAGAATCTCAATTAAATAACAACCTAATCTTTAACATGAAATAAATATTGCAATCGTAAATACTTATCTAGACCAAATTTAACTTTTAATTTGATCCGTTTTGATATTTTTATAGGGACTATCTTGCCTTTTTGAGGATATGGTATGACCAATTTTAGGTTCGTGTTGCCAGGGATTTGTTTGACAATAACCCAGTTCAGTGACGTGGGTGTTAAACTGATCAAATTAGGTTTCCTACAAGTTGGTTCTGGCAGTAAAAAACGACAGATTGCGATAGAAAACAGACCTGGTTAGATATCGTGTGAGTGTAAGCGAGTGGTCAGTGTAATTTCATTAGGACTCAATCAATAATAGATGATATTTCAGCAATTCAGCTAAAAGTAAGCACACTTGGTACCCTTGGGAAAAACAATGGTTTAATGGTTAGAGTCGCCTCGACGCCGGAATGATAGGCTGATAACACGATAGATCATTTATTGTTAATGGTTCAATTCCAGAACCGTGAAATGAACTTTAAAGTTATTTTTCTGATATTAGTTTAACCTTTTGTAAATGTAATTGTAGTTTTGATGTTATCTTTGAAAGCGGTTTTAAGTGTCGATTTTTTGGGAATCCGAATGCACACATTTTTCGGCATAATTTAATGTATCTGCAGAAGTTTCCTACTGCAATTTAGGACTATCGTCCTTCCAGACAGCTGGTCTATTTCAGTCTTTCATGCCATTCGACCCGACCGATTTCTAAATACCAAACGAACGGTACCAAACCATCAAATTGACAAAGATCCTACCACCCAGTCACAATGGTTCAACTAAAGCCAATGGGAGCCCGCGATCTGAAGTGATCTCCTGCATTATGAGACCCCTCTGTAAGTCAATTTAATGGAAGATTTAAACATTTTCAAACCTTAAGTTAATGCTATTTCACTCTTTCACATATATTGCTGGTTGTTTAGTATGATTATAATTATATGCTTTGGTACATTTTTTCAGGAGGTGGGGCCGGTGGACTCGAATCAACCAGTTCTTTTGTCACTGTCTAGTCTGCGGTCAGTTAACTGGAGGCGAATACATTCGTACTATCCATAAATTTATCTATCCACCCTATCACTGTAATGTTGGTGGTATTTAAATCCAATATTTATTGCGGATTTCACACACCACAGAAAGCAATTACTTCCTCATTATTCAGACTTGTTGTCAATAAGATTACCTCCCTTTTACTTGCCTATTATTACCACTGATTTCTTAGTCTTTATTTAGTCACTACCTACCAGTCTTCTTTTAGAGACCCGTTCTTAATTTACATCTAGTATAGCTATTAATAAGTGACTTTGTTGTACTTACAGTTCACAATCTCATCGTTCAGTAACTAGTCATCTTCACAATGTCAATCTATTACGAACTGTGTTTTATACCTTGACTGCAATAGCCACCTTTCTTGTATCACGGAAATTCGTAAATGCAGCGATTTCGATTGGATCGTAAGTTACCAAAAATACAGCCAAGTATAGCCCCCGATTCCATGCGCTTCCAAATCGAGGGCTTTGTTTTTTTTATGTTACTTGAATAACTTACAAATGAAATGTCACCTCACTCAGAGAATTCTGGCCTTGTACTAAGTAGTACCGAAAAGCAGGAGAAGTCTTAAATACTCAAATCGCTTCAGGGGCACAGACGTTGACTTAATACTTCAGAGAGTAGGCCTACTGGATGTTCCCAGCTAGACAGTCAATATTGCTTTTGATCTTGAACACCCCACCAACACGAGGACTGGATGATATGGCTACAGGCGTATTTCTGAGTATTTTTCAGGAATGAGATAATATAGGGGTTGTAGTAGCGAAGATATATGTAAAGGCTGCCTCTATGTAACGAGATGATAGACATACCTTGAATTTCCAAAGAGAGTAACGAGTAAATGTGGGCACGGGTCAGTGCTAACGCAGCGATCTGACGCATTGCGGATCCTTGATCGAGAGAATATTCCTAAGGCTGCGAGGCTGCCATATTTCCAATGACGGCAAATTTTGTTCTCTGGGTGTACATACATTTAAATACTGCAGGAGGGTGGGGCCTTTGTCCCCATTTAAGACAGATATACCGAACGCATGTCTATTACTAAGCGTATTTCCTCAGTTCGACAATGGCTCTCTAGAATAATTAAGAAACAAAATCTAATAAAACCTCGGTCCTCATTAAATACGATTTCTTTAACAGATGAGTTGGATGGAAGGCAAATCAACTCTGTACAAGTCCTAATTAAATCAAGTATGGAATGAATACTCGGCAATCATTCCAAGTTGGCAAACAAATTTTACTATCGTGAAGAGTAAATTAAATCTTCGAGCACTCCAGCAGGTTTAAGTTGACACCTGTGTCCCCAGTCCAACATGATTAGGTCGGGTAGTTGACCCCGAAGGAGAATCAGAACGATATTACTTTTTATTCTGTCGTGGTACTTGAGTTCTTAAATTAATATTGCTTGGTTTTTGGTTCTCCTTTCGAGGAATGAATTATACTCGGAAAAATTCTTTCATTCTATGTTTGCATTGTTTCATAATATAGGGACTGTAGAGAGATTTTCTAAACTTGTTGTGTGTATCGGAGACACTAATATCACGATTTGCACCATTCAAATTTGAATCAGACGACTGTGGATTTTGTAATTCCAATAAAACTAAGCGTATGGGGCACATTGTCATTGAGTGTTAAAATCGAAAATAAATAATTTTTATTGGTACTTTCCAAAATAAATTTGACTCGTTACCCTCCAGAAATGGGGTATATCATGACTTATTAGTCCTCTTTTTAGGTCCTCAAGGTATAGGTCTAACTACTGCTTTCCGTTTAAGTATCGATTTAAAAAATAAATCTGTACTTTTAGCTTTCATTTAATTGGTTCCTTGGTGAAGATTTAGTTTCAGTTGGAGAGTCTTGTGACGGCGCAAAAAAATCTTTTGTGTTTCAATTTTTCACTTTTAATTAACCTACAGTGATGTTCAAGTTTAAACCTAGTGAGCATGATTCCAACCCCTGTCACCCGATGGACAGATCCCCGGGCTGCCACCACTGTCAGTAAAATAACTTGCCATAGCCGACATATAGATTTGAACTAATAATACATTATGGCGTGACTTCAATCCCATATTGCTGATTCTGATCCAGCCCCCCCCCCCCTCCTCCAACATTTCTTCTTTGTGACCACTGTAACCCAATTTCATTATTTCAAAGATCAGGCAACATTGTCATTTGTCACAAGGTTTGATTCTATCGTCTGCCATGACGTCAGGGACATAGCAACGCGATAAAATATATCACCATTGTGTTTAATGACACATACAAATGGAAAATCACAGGATAAAAGCTGGTTTTGTCTGGGCCTATTATTTTTTTGGAAGTTGATCTTTCTGAAGTACTTACTATCTAATGTACGGTACAATCAAACTTACAAAAGTTGCTGTATTGGAGACGATAATTTTCATTCCTCGCCATCAATAGCGTGTGCAAGGTCTAAGTTACATGTAGGCTTACTGTACTCAGATGTCAGATAACTATATGACTGTTGAACTCTGTCAGATGTTGGTTGAACTCTGTCGGATGGCGGTTGAACTATGTCAGACGACCGTTGAACCAAGTCAGATAGCGGTTGAACTTTGCCTTATAGCGGATGAACTCTGTCAGAAGTTAGTTGAACTCTGTCAGACGATGGTTGAACTAGGCCCTATGTCAGACGACGGTTGAACTCTGTCAGACGACCGTTGAACTAGGCCCTATGTCAGACGACCGTTGAACTATGTCAGACGACGGTTGAACTATGTCAGATAGCGATTGAACTCTGTCAGATAGACTGGCGTAATGGCGTCCACGAAATCGTTGCATTGGTGAATATAATTCTTCCTTGGTCAAAGATATTTAATTTTCAATTTACGGTTTGAACTTTCGTAAAGATTTTAGCTCTGTATAGCTCCTGTATAGTTTCTCAAGTGCATGGAAGCCAAACAATATTGAGGACTGACAAATAATAGAGTAAGAATTTGAGTACTTTGAGAAAAAAGGAATCCCCAAAGAAAGAGGTCAAATAAAACCAGAAAAAGTCGTGGGTGCGACTAAGGATGAATTCGATTTTAGACGTAAGAAGAGAACCGGGAAAGAGATAAAGAAAGGTTGAGGAATTTTTCAAGTGACAGAATGATGGATCTGTCTCGCTTCAATATGTTCTAGTTTAATTCAATTTATCTTCCTTTTAACTGAAAATATAGTTCAAAGAAAGTTTTAAAATCTGTATTCAATCCACGAAAGATAAAGACTGTTTGTATTGTAAGATTGTTATAGCCAGACTTTTAGAGTATCAATTCATGAACATTTCGAGAATTCCGTATCACTATCAGCGTTTTTCTGATCCACACGATAAAGTGCATTGCTGTAAATATTCACAATCCAGCTCATGTGTTCATCGTATTTGTTATGCCACATGTGACTCAGTGAGTTTGCAGGGTTCAATGCCGACAAAGGTCGAGATAATACCTTGGAAAAATACATGGAAAAAAATGCGTCTAGTCGTTCGGATGGGACAATAAACCGAGGATAATACCGCTGTCCTGGCAAACTTTCCCTTATTGCACCCTGCATAGCGTTGCTAGTCTTCATTAGCCACATGGTGCAGAAAATAAGGACATAAAACTCGTCATTTTCTACTTGTACCGGTGATCGTTTTGATACATCGTGGTAATTTATGGCTATTACTCAGACCGAGTTCATGGTGTGGATTTTTTTTAAGTAAAACAGTCGGTGGCTCAATCGCCATAGGGTACGGTTGAACTAAGTCAACCCCTCAACCCCCTCTTCCAGGAAACAAATGTACCAAACTATAATTATAAGGCTGAATTACGTATATTAGTCGAACCCAGTCTGTTCATTTCCTTTTAAGTATTTTTGATCCACGGTTGCTTTGATACATCGCTGTAGTTTATGGCCATTAGTCAGACCCATAAAGCCTATTAAAGCTGGTAGAAGTTCTCCATCACCTCTAAGTGCTCATATCAATTTAAGTGAAAGCCAAATATGTTCCGCTTTCTGGTTTATACTTTCTCGTATAAATCACACTAAATGTTATAATGGAGAATCGCAGAGACGCGAGTAGATTCTTCTCTCCTGGGAGATGAAAATATATCCCGAACTATTGACTGTGTTTGCCTCAAGGGACCACCCGTCTTAAATAATATTTCTGTTCCACTGAAGGGGCGGGACATTTAATGGAACCTTGCCAAAGACGACGGTAAAAGTCTTCTTACAAGATTAGGGAAAATAAACCAATTCCAAGTTATTAAGTATCTGGAATCTTTATACTGAGAATTAGATAATTGCTATTTGCGGGAATAACAAACAGTTTTGTTTTCAGTTTTCTGAATTTAGTCCATGAAGCCTCAAAATCGTTGCTTTGATGACTAAAGAATATTGATGAATAAAGAATTCTGAATATTTTCCATATAAAATATTAAAGAGATACCTAAACGCATTCCATATCCACACCCACTTGCTTGATAGGATCGTTTATTGGCAATTACTTGTGCATAGGGATACTACAAAATCAATCTATATTCTTATTAACATTGACCCGTTCCTTTTCAATTAATTATGGCATTTCGATTCTAATCCAACGAATATTCTTTAAACTTGGGTACAATCAATCTGACGTACTATCAACTGGGTGGTGGAATCCTCCGATCCAGTTTTTTTCAGAAAGAATATTTACAGCAGCTTATAGTAGCTGAGATTTTCTGTGATTCCCTGGTCGACTCAAACCAATGATTGGCCCGATTCTCTAAAAGCCGGTAGTTGTTGAATATCGAGAATCCCGCTGATATTAGATTCGGTCATTCGTAAGGGATTCATTTTTTCCTATGAGTGCACCTTCTTTGTTTTTTCATCTTTATCTTCGCTTTCCCAAATAAAATCATCAGGTAGGCGGCTAGTTTTAGTCTTTAACTGACCGCTTCCATCATTTCCTTACCCCTCACATGCTATAGATTGGCTTGTTAAAAATTCTTCCATATTCTAATGACTGTGCCACATTATTTTGAATACTTTTATTCTTTAAGAGGTTAACTTTTCCCGATCCTTTGCATGCTTGACTTATTATGAAATAATATTCCACATTTTGCCAAGTACAAGTTTTTGCTTTGACTGATGTTCAGATCGATATCCTTCATATAAAATTTAGTAAAAGAAGTTCTCTAAATCCCTAAAGCTGGCAGTTTTGTTGCGACAATTAGCATAAAGAAAAGTTGGCAAGAAAAAAGAAGAAAGTTGGAAATGATTGATTCGGGATCAAATTATTGACATTCGTCACCAACCAAACAAAATACACTGTGTCCAGAATGAGAAAGTAAAAATTATTTCCCTGAACCAGGCTTTCTAAGTGAGTTGTTTTTTCTGAATATTGAATTACGGAGAAAATCGACAAAATGTCTTCCCATCGCGCCATTCTAGTAATTTTCGTCTCTAGAACTAAAAACGCATAGAATCTCATAATTAAAAACTTATAAATTGTTCTCCCATCGCGCCATTCTGAATATTTTCGTATCTAAAACCATAACTTTTAAATTGTTCTCCCATCGCGCCATTCTGAATATTTTCGTGTCTAAAACTAAAACTTATAAATTGTTCTCCCATCGCAACATTCTGAATATTTTCGTGTCTAAAACCATAACTTATAAATTGTTCTCCCATCGCAACATTCTGAATATTTTCGTGTCTAAAACCATAACTTATATATTGTTCTCCCATCGCAACATTCTGAATATTTTCGTGTCTAAAACTAAAACTTAGAAAAGGTTCTCCCGTCGCAACATTCTGAATATTTTCGTGTCTAAAACCATAACTTATATATTGTTCTCCCATCGCAACATTCTGAATATTTTCGTGTCTAAAACTAAAACTTAGAAAAGGTTCTCCCATCGCAACATTCTGAATATTTTCGTGTCTAAAACTAAAACTTAGAAAAGGTTCTCCCGTCGCAACATTCTGGATATTTTCGTGTCTAAAACTAAAACTTAGAAAAGGTTCTCCCATCGCAACATTCTGAATATTTTCGTGTCTAAAACTAAAACTTATATATTGTTCTCCCATCGCAACATTCTGAATATTTTCGTGTCTAAAACTAAAACTTAGAAAAGGTTCTCCCGTCGCAACATTCTGGATATTTTCGTGTCTAAAACTAAAACTTAGAAAAGGTTCTCCCGTCGCAACATTCTGGATATTTTCTACAAAAGTAATTCAAAAGGGGATTTTAATGAAGTTTTCCAGTGTATAGGATACACTGATAGCATTGATTTGCGCCATTCCAATTTTCAGTTATTATAGCAATACTCAACCGTATATGAGGTCACTATCACAAACGCTGCTATATGATATCTAATTTAGTTTTAGTGGAATTGCAAGAACCTCAGATGTCTAATTGAAAATTGATACAGATAAAATCTTTCGAAAACCTCTTAACGATCACTTTAAGCCGGTTCATCATCGAAACCTTTCTCGTTACAATCATGTGACATCGGAAACAACAAGCTCTTTTCTTCACCGATTGTAACCTACATGGCTTAAGGACAGTGGAATTATTTTGACTGCGTAATTCTTGGGATAATTCGGTTATAACCTTCCTCGCAGCAATTCAACATTTTGATTAAAAAAAAATCTTAGATAAGCGTATGGCGGGAAGGTTTAACCTTTTGGAAAATTGAAAAACAAATTCTTTTTAAAGGGAATTCATCCCTAAGATTTTTAATTATAAACCTTCTGAATTTCTGTTCACTTTGTTTCACGAATAAAAAGCAATTCAGATTCAATAACTTCTTCGTTATTCTATTATTTTATATTTCATACATCAGAGATAACGCCCACTTTCAAAATGTTTTTGTTTCACGAGCCACGTGTCGGTAGCATGAGGTGAGTTCAGAACATTGACTGAATAATCCAACGATCAAACAAATCAGAACATGCAAGTAAAATCATTAAGAAATTGCAACTTATAAAAGCATATATATTTCTGAAGTCGGAAGAATGACACACTGTGTGTATTGCAGTGACTTTAAAGAAACATAGAATGTCAATTTCTGGTAGATTTTATGATTGACTTGCGCGCGCATCAGTAGTAGCGCAGAAAATGCACAGATACAGTATTGTGTAACATTGCACACGGTTATGGGTTGAATCTTTTGCTGCCTTGGCGTTATTGCCCAAGGTTATGGTGGCCGCTGTGTTATATTTGACCCAGTGACCCATTTACACCATGATGAACATTGGAGAGTGGGTTGCTGATCGGATTACCTCGAGTCTCGCTTTAATCATAAAAAATTAGTCTTTGGACTGACGATATCACCCAGAACCAAATGTCTAATTCCACACACGCTACTTTTAAATTCAACTTTCAGGCAGGATCGAGACATTTTAAAAATATTTTATTTTTACGAGTTTGTCAATGGAGCTTACCCACAAAAAGTCTGCATTTCTATTGTTATCTGATCTTTTAATTGAAGAAACCATTAAAACTGATATAAAAAAAAGTACTAACGATCCGAACCGCAAAACAAAACCCGAAATCCAAAACAACATTTTGATGAAATACGGGTGGCAGCTAATGAACTTTTCACACGAGGAAGTAGATCAATAATAAGTAAGTATTTCATAATGAAAAGTGGTATAAAGTGGTTTGAACAGAAGAGTAAGACAGTCGATTTTTTTTCGTAAGGTCTTCGATGGATTTTGGATTTCAGCTACTGACAACCGTCAACTCCAAAATGTATCATCCGGTTTGAACTGTATCTGCCTGTGTTTATCACCGCTTACAATGAAAGTTTGGTGTTGTCTAAATTGTACACGAAAGGTAGTCAAGTAGAAAGGATTCGATGTAAATGTATTTTAACAAAAAGCGGAAATTAAGACACTAAAAGCAGTAAATTTCTTCTGCCTTTTAGATTGGTTATTCATCACGACAGGAAGTGACGTTATAAAAACACGTCAAATTGGTGATGAGGTCTTGAATTGTGTTTGATCAAGCTCGTGATTAGATTCGAAGCCAAGTTAAACGATATTATTTGGGGCTCTATTCTAAGGCTGAAATTATCGTGGAATTGTTCGTCAACTTGATGCGGTTATTGATGGAATTTCCGGATGAGTTGCCTGATGTCTCCATATAATGGTACCGCTGGTCAAGACTAGAAGCTTTATTATCACTAGAAATCACATGGTTGGTGATGGATTAAGGAAAAAGCTCTTCCCTAGCTTTATACGAATTTCCTTTGTGTAGGGAATAAAGCTGACCCGTTTTTCAGGCGATGAAAAATAAAACTTACTTATACTCTACAATGGAGTCACCAACCACAAACACGAAATGAAACTTTCAGATTTTCATCCATAATTATTTGCAAAAATTCATACCAAACACTCACAAGTGACGTGACACTCTTCAGCTGTATCATATAAGAGGGGGGGCGGGGGGAGGTGCAACTAGATTTCATCCTAAAGCAGTGGTTCTATCCAAATTAATTTTCCAACCTAGAGGATTTTGAACTCACCTTGCTCCAGTGACAAGTGGTTATAGTCATAATGGAAGAAAGATGTGCAAAACTTAGAAGTGCCATGACCCTGTATATCATCAAATAATCGGTCACGACAGGAAAGGGCTGTCAAATGTTGAATAACAAGTCCACGGTAAGTGTTTCCGGTGAAGTGGTTCGGTGTTTACTGACACAAGAAGATTTTAAAAGTTTTTTTATGTTATGGCCGCCGGGGTTTGGTCTAACCCCATTAAATCTAATTCACCAACGAGTCTTTATTTTGATTGCGTCTGAGTCATTCTGGTTTTGTACCATTAAGTTCTTAAAACCTTTTACCACTTGCTAGTCGTTTTTTTTTTTTAGGTTAAACCAAAACGGAAATGAAAGAAAAAGTGAGTTTCGAATTCAGAATCCAAGAAAAAACGTCATAAAACAAAATAGGATGTTCTTGCATTCATTTTGTGGAGGGCGGTGGGGATGGGGGAAGGGGGGGGGGGGGTGATGCTGAGTAAAAAGCATCTATTTGAACCCTGTGTACTATTGGCTGCAACTGTACATGTTAAAGATCCTCATTGCGCATTGCACTATGATGTTCGTCTTCATTAGCCTAATCGGGTGCAGACGTCTTCATTACAAGGTGTTGTTCATTTCTGAAATTTAACGTTTAGTGTATCTTAAAGTGCATCTTCAATATATCAAGCTACTACAAACAGCAACTTATTAGACGCTGTTCGCAATAGCTTGACATTGTGAAGAACTTAATAGTGCTATCATCAATGAATCGTTTGTGACAAGTAAGATTTAGCTTCACATGACATTTTAAATTAACTGACTTTTTTTCTCGAAAAAGTAGAAATTGGAAGACAAAATTCTCTCCAGATTTATTTCGTTCCAGGAATTGATAATGACGGAACCAAATGAAGAAAGATAGATTCCTGTTTTTACTCGGAACTTACAGAACAGATCAGTTCTGGTTAGTATCAGAATGGAACACTCGCAACTTTCGGCATTTTGTATTCCAGAAAATATGTTGGTGCTACGTGATGTTAAGTATCGGAATGGATGGTTCGGGAATAAAATCAAGAGATTTGGAATCCACACGATTTAATGTCGTCTTACGCATCTTCGGCTTGCAACCTAGTTTCCTAAGAATCGAGCTAGCCCACAGATTTGTGGTTTGTGGGTTTTTTTTGCAATCCATGGTTTACTAGAATCTTATCAGTCTACAGAATCCTGCTAATGTGAAGTCTTTAAACAACAAAAAAACTTCTAATTCTACTACCTATCGACGGAGCGACCCAACCGGATGCCCGTTATTGTAATTGATGTCACTACAAAATGTCATTTAATCTTATTTAGATGAGTATGTACCTTTAATTCCCTCCGAGAATCTCAGAATCTTCAAGCACCCGAATATAATTCTCTTTTCTATCTCGAGGATAAATTGGAAACATGGTTTTAAGCCGGGATGAATTGAGTTAGTCAACGGTGGACAAACAGACCGTCATATACAGCCAGTAATTCTGTTTACATTAAACATTGGATGTTCGAGTCTACAAGGTGGACAAAACGTGTCTTAGATTAAAATCAACATCATTCATCTCGATTGTCCGGACACTTCAGATTTGAAGATAAACATCCTAATTTCCGGACGTTCAAGTTTCCAAATGACATTAAAAGATTTCTGGATTTTTAATCTCTCCGATCAAAAGGATCTCTGGCTTGAACTTCGTTACTGCACAAAAATTTCAAACAAGATATTCTTGTCGGCGGGGCAAGAGGATGATAAAATTTTGGACTGACAACGACGAAATATCTGAGATTGCCCGAATTTCTAACCTAATTATGACATTTTTGCCCGAAAAACTTGGTTTCTGCCCCCTTTGGCTCCGCCACTACCCCATGTTGAATCAAATATTCTTTCTGATCTTGCTGAGAAAAACAATAATTCAGACATCAAAAGTGTCTAAAAGGAACGGACTATATTTGGATAATCTAGACTATCTGACATCTCGAGAGTCATTTCGATCTGAAAGTTGTAATTGGTGAGAGTATATTCTGGGCGAGAGAAGAACGTGAGGTGGATTTAGATAATTTAATCTTGGGGATAATTTCTACTCTGTATGGAAAATGTCGCCTTCAATTGTTAAGACAATAGCTGCCTTCTACAGCAGTCCTCTGATAAATATTGTTAATTACTTCCCTTGTTATTCCGAACCTCCGTACTCTGATGAGCTGACGAGCCGCCACCTTGTTATCATCTTACGTCGTACAGTATTTTGCAAGGAATGGCGTTGCCGTCTCTAATAGAAACTGATGAGCCGCTATCTTGTTATTATCTTGTTATTAAGGAATGGCGTTGCCGTCTCTAATAGAAACTGATGAGCCGCCACCTTGTTATCATCTTACGTCGTACAGTATTTTGCAAGGAATGGCGTTGCCATCTCTAATAAAAACTGATGAGCCGCTATCTTGTTATTATCTTGTTATTAAGGAATGGCGTTGCCGTCTCTAATAGAAACTGATGAGCCGCCACCTTGTTATCATCTTACGTCGCACAGTATTTTGCAAGGAATGGCGTTGCCGTCTCTAATAGAAACTGATGAGCCGCCATCATGTTAGGTTATTATCTTACAGTTTACAGTATTTTATAGCTGTTTAAAGCAGGGAATGAAATGAGTTTGGTGCCAAGGAGATATATTCTCCGCTATAATTTCACGGTATTTCCTTCACCTCCATAAATCACTGTTAACGGGGAGAGTTTTTAGTAAAATATTAAAACACAGCAGTTAAATTCGAGTTGGTTAAGTATAGTTTGCGATTAAAGGAATCCAGCCGTCAAATCCAAAATAACCCAAATTTTTGCTCTCGAGACTTCGAGAGGTCTGGTGGATTCCTTCAGGAGTCTAACACTTGGGTGATTTTTAATGAGAATTAAAACATTGGCAGTGAAATGCAAGGGATACGAGTAAGTTCAGTTAACGATTAAAGGAATAAAGTTCTCTAAATAAACAAGAACCTTAACTTGAATTTAAGCTCTCGTAGCTCAAAAGGAGAAAGCTTAGCCTTCTGTTTCCCTTCAAACGTGGACAATATTGGGACAGTTCTAGCGAACATTGCCTGTGAGACTTGGGAATATTCTGCAGTAGAAGAGATGAGAATGAGACGTTATAGATGACCAGCCTCTGTCCAGGTGATGCAGGACGATATCCATCGTTTATTTAACTCCATGATCTAACTCGATCAGGGATGGCTCGATTTTAATTGGAAGATATAGAGTAAGACCATAGGGACTTGAGTAAAGAAGATATATAGCCAGTCTAATGGATTAGGTCGCGGTTTTCTCTATTTGTCACAAAATTTATCTAAAGAAATCGAGTCCCTAGAGAGAGTAGAAATAAGAGTTATAAAATAGTCCGATTTATCCACATTAATTTAATATCTTTCTTCAGCTTTCACAGCTCGTTTTTTATATTCGCTATTATTCACTTTGAAAGAAAACTGTTAGTTTGACAAGGGTATTACAAACATTTACAGGAATATAAATCTGTTTTGTTCCCTCGTCATCATCTCATCAAAATGTCTATTCAAATCTAACATGTTTCACTTAAATAAGTTAACCTCATATTGGGAACTGGGTACTAAATATTCATGAGATTCGATTTCAATACGGTTAATCAGCACGCTTCTACAATGGTCTGTTTGCTTGGATAACTTTCAGAGCCTCATAGGAAACCATTTGGATAAGGTAAAACAAGGTGTGTTTAATAATAAGGGAGTATGGTTTTAAAAGGCGATGGTTTCACCATAGGATTAATAGTACTTCAAACCACGCAAGGCAGAATGTGCTTTGCACAATGATAGTTTTCTGAATTTATAAAATCATGTAATATGGGAATTATCTGCCCTTACAAAATGGCGGCTGTCAAATAGGGCCTATAAATTGTTGCTGAACACGAAAGATTGTTTACGGACATTAAGGGTTAAAAAGATCTTGACCCTTAGAATTTTTTCCAGACAACGTCAGAGCTTTATTAATGGCGTAAGGTACATAGGGTCGAAATATTCGCGACCTCCCCTCTTTAATTCCGTTTTCACTGATCATTTTAAACACTCGGTTGTCATTTTAGATGATTTCTATCAAAATCTTCATCAATTTTTGTCTGTTGCCTTATCAAAGTTTTCCCTTAAACTTGGTAAAAGTTAACCCTTTCCTTTTTCACTTTCGACGTTTGACTGAAAATTGGAATGGTGCAATACGATGCTAACAGTTTCCCTGATGCACATAAAAATTCGAAATTCTCTTTAAAATGCTACCCCAAAAGAGCTTCCACGGTATAATATGTGTGTGCGTGTGAGTCTTGCAACACCACTAAATTAAACGTTATATACTGTTAGCGATTCTATAATTACAGGAACCAAAGCTATCTGACAGAAAATTGGATTGTTGCAAATCGATGCTATCAGTGTCCCCGGAACACCTCTTCACAATCTCTTCAAAATGCTACCAAAAATAACTGTCGTGGTATAACGAGATCAGGGTTGAGTTTATAACCCAGTAAAGAGAGTTCAGACAATATGCAAATCTCTGTGTTATTTATAACAATAAAACCCGAAATTAAAATAGAGATATTGGATGTTAATATTGAACCAACAACCATGGTATTTCCCTTTCTTTCAGAGTATTGATATCATATCTAATTTCTGAATTTACATTAAAGACAGGTTGCTCTTTAATCCCAACCCAACCAACAGAGATAACTGCTTGACCAAACTAACAACAGAAACAACCACTAGTCCACCGATACCAGCCAGTCCCCACTCAGAAGGTGTTCTTCCAAATTCTGCAGTATCTTCATCTCTTGCCAATCCCTATCCCCCAGAAGGAGGTCAACATCCGTTCACCTCAAACGCAAATGGGTTTTAATATATGTAACTTTTGCTTCTTTACCTTATTGGACCAATGAAATGAAATAAGAGTTTTATATCCTATATTTATGTACTGATTGGGCAAATGAATTGTAATGTTGTATCCTACTGTTCTGCACCTTATTGGGCTTATGAAATGAAAGTCTCTATAAAATCATATTGCTAAATACAATATATTTCATCGGTTGGTATTTTCACCAACCAAGGACAACCTAAGACTTACCTAAGACTTTCAGTTCCCACTTCTACCCATCACACTATCTCCACTCACAAGTGACAGATTGCGCTGCTACTTTCAAGGCGGTTGGAAATATGAAAATATCAGAAGTTAGGTGTGTTTTGAATTGCCTCCCGACCGATTTAGCTAGTCTAATTTGTCAAGGTAGTTTGCATATTCTAGGCACAGTAGATTCAAGAGGGCATAGTCATAGATTCGTCCTATTTAGCTATCTTCGCCACCCAAAATAATAGTAGAAGGGTTGACCAAGGACTCGCAGGTGAAAAAGATCATGAGCCTAAGCTGATAACTTCTAGAAAAATTGTTGTTTCTTATAATTCCTTTGGGCTGATAGCAGGATTCCTAGTCTAAATCAGAAGATTGATCTAACTCTTTCAATTTAATTGCAAGCACAGCTTAATTGGTGCAGAATCTCGGGATGTTAACGATTATCACGGCATTGTCCCGGAAAAAAAGACACGCATTTTGAATGTCAAAACAACCAAATTATACAAAAGCTGTGGATTATGACAATAAGGCGATTACCATCCGTTCTTATTCCAGATGATGACAATTTCGTTTATTGAAAAATACAGTCTTATGTATGTGAAATAATATACTTACTAAGAAACATTCTGCACCTTTAGAGATTATAACATAAATGTAAGAGGAGATATGGGTTGGGAAAACGAGCTGGAAAGTCCAATAAATGTGTTTTCGAGCAGTGATGGGAAAATATCTACCATTACCATTCGGGTATTGCTTTGGGTTCGAGAAAAAATAAAATTCAAATTCATTATGGGTCAATATCTGGTTCGGGCTTTGTGGAGCTCATGGTTGGAAAAAAGTACAAAATGACCCAAGTCGCCCTGTACGAACTATTGTCTTTGACAAGCATGCAATTACACGAGAGGCAAGTCTGGTACTAGCCGATGGCAGCTAACAGTTTTTGGCACTAATGTCACAGAATAGCGATTTGTGAATAAATTGGATGCTGAATTAAGAACGTGAATGCGTCATTCATTTTAAAGAACATCAATACCGATAGGGCCAGATTATGGTGTCTGTGTTTGGCCGCATCGGCCCACAGGTACAGCGGTCTGTGACTTTCTGAACATTCAGCAAGTTTAAAAGTATCAAAAGGAATTTAAACTTCGCAAAAGGAGAACAATGAACAGTCCATGTCAATGGAACCGTAGAACTGTATTAACTTGAGTTGGCGTTCCATCTAGTACAGTTTGATGATGGAAAGCAGATAAATCGAGCAGAAGAGAACATTTATCTCCTCATATCGCAAAAATAATTTTTCCCCAGAAAGCTAGGTTTTACCCGTCAGTGATGCAGGTCGGGAGAGACTGCCAGTGGTTTGGATGACACAATTGCATACTGTGATGCGGAGACTCTTCATTAGCCAAATCTGGTCCAGTTTCTCATAAGCTCTTATAATTGTCGTAACTATACGGCATTTATTTCAGTCGGTTACAAGAAGGCAAAGCGGCGTTCCGCACCCACCTAACGAGATTAGTTTGCCAGTAAAATTCCATAACACCGTATAAAACTCTCTATCGATTTTCCTCAAATGTTCATTTCTTTTCTCGTCATTATTTCGCTTTCAACCACAAGTTTTCAAGTGTTTGTCGTACCGTGGAACCAAATTAACGTTTTCTAGACCTGCCTGCCAATGACGAGCTCTTCTGGTTTATTCTTAGTTAAAAGGGTTAAATCCCACTTAGGTTTATCGTGAAAGTGTCGACTTGGCTCTAGAACTGCTCTACTGTCCTATTATGTATATGACACGTTCTGTCGGTGTGATAAGAATGTATTGAGTCTACTTACGTCTGTCTTTCCAATCCTCTCTTTTCAGGTCGATCATGTTTACACAAAATGCCCACTTTGAGAACCCCCGAGCTCGACAACAAAGTTCCCTACTAGGCAACGATCCTGTTACTTAAAGATTTTTTTCCAAAGTGTCTCAAGGCCTAAACTAACCTGACAACTCTAGCAATTTCCAGTTCCTCGGACGTGCCGATATCACATACGTATACCACGTGTGAAGAACTGGGTCGTAGGGTTATGCCTAAAACCGAATGGTGTCGGCCATTATAGCTCAATAACCCCTTAATAAACTGCAACTACAGCTTTGGACATGTGATCATATGGTAGATGGCCTTTGAAAGTGACATATATAGCTTATTATCTCTATATCTATCACAGTGTGACTATGAGAGAGAAGATATTGAGACAGATCGAGTTGATACAATGATACTTTTATATCTGTAATTGACACATCTTGCTTTCATCTCACTCAAAATAGTTCCCCTGTTCCCGTGAGTATACGACACTTACTTTCAATAATAGATAACAATAGAGGCGGAAAAACAGGACATTCAATGTTAATACGACAACGGGTGACGTGGAAATGGTTGCGTAGCAGATATTAAACGATAAAGGGGTACGAGTAAATGGATGCATCGCAGACATTAAATGATGCCGTATTAGTCAGTAAGTTTTTACGTGGAAGACAACAAATGATGACGTAAAGGTCAGTTAGTGGCTAATGTCGTAAGTATTTATGATGACGTATTGGCCTGTAAGTGCTTACGTCGTAGACGTGAATGGTATCACAGTGATAATTATACATATAAATTATAGTTTTCAAATGATTGTTATTGTCAGCGGCTAAGATGTACCAATGAACTGAAGAAAATCTCGGAATGTTCAAATCCATGGGCAAATATTACTTATTGTTTGTCAACCCGGCACCTTTTTCGATGAATGCACCTTGGTATATTTATAAGTAAGGCTTTGTGAACAGAGTACAGAAAGGGTGTTGAGAGGACAGCAAAGTAATCTGCGATTATTAAGGTTAAACAATAAACAAACTAAAAATACGTGTACAGTAAATATCCAGAGGGTTTCTAAGTGATCTCGTGCAATATGGTCAGGTTGTTAGGCAATAGCGTGCAGAAGGTTAGAATATACATGAATAATAAATGACGTGGGGTTCTGCAGCGTCTCTGTTAGTTTGAGGTATTCCAATGATAGATATTCGATCGTCACGGCCAATGATCTGGCATTGAATAACTCTCGTCCTACACAGTTCAGTCGCTATCTTGAAATTCAAATGTGAAACTTTCTCTCGTCCCAAAACCCTGAATTCTGTGGATTTTTACTCCAACTTCTCAAGGGTGCAATGTTGATAGTTTTTGACAGGACAATAGCGTTAGGTTGGCTTTCCAATTTCAAATCATTGAAGGATCTATATAACATTCACAGGCTTACGCCATTCTGCAAATTGGTGTGGATCACAATGTTCCTCTTTTTTTTGCTTTCTTGTACACGCCCATTGGACCTGCATCACTGTAAGATGAGCAATTCTTAGATGGGGGGTGCAGGAACAACTCATTGCACTTTGCAACAGTGTTCGGAAACTCTGTTTCTCTTTCAGAGAGTTCCCACAGATATAATGTATGTTGATCATCCAGACTAAAATACAGAAAAGATGCACCAACTGCTGACATCAGTTGAATTGTAAGTAAAATTCATCGCCTGATATCTAACCATATTCACCCCTTGTCTCTGTAATTACCTCGCCTCACTTTGAAACATTCTACATTATTAACTAGCATCCTCACCATCTTTACTCTTTTCTCACGCCTCTATCTAGATGGATACAACGTTTCTATGGTACTCAGACTGACTCTTGTTTTCTAACCTTTCGAAATCTGAGTACCCGACATTTTAACAGTACCCTTCAAAAGCACATTGCTAAGCAAATAAAGGTTTTCTATGCCTACCTCCTCAGGTAGCCTACCCCCAAAATGTTATGTGTTATGAAATATTTCATTAAGGGAACTGACCTCGACGAACTGATATCAAGGTGAACGGACCCAAAAGGAGAACATGAAAATATCAACGAGAGGATCGAATTGTTGAGATTCATTTTAACCCCAGTCACAACCTTCCCGTACCCTTTAAATATCCCAGGTGTATGATGGTCCCTTTCAGGTACATGACCATCTCCAAACCAACGAATCTACCAGATTTGGATTACAAATGCAACCAATAGTCACCCTCATCCATAGATATTAATGTTTCTGTTGGAAACAGAAACATTAATAGGTTCAGCCTGCACGCCTGTGCCTGTGCTTTCGTAACATTACTTAACTGTAATGTTACAACCCAAAAATCCTCATCCCTTACAGCTTATATCCAATAAGAACTGCCTGGCTGTAAGCAATTTATACGGTAACGTTATCTATTTTTTGCACTGTTTAAGGACCTATATCAGTTATTCAAATTGTTTTGGGGTTATTTGCTATGTCGTTAGGCGGACTTTCCCTAGCATAGCCATAAAAACTAACCAGTTTATTGCAAGTTGCCCTCAATACTGTAACGTTATCAATATTTTGTGGTGTTCAGGGACGTAGAATTCTACATCGATTAGAAATTGAGAAAAGTCACGCGATTTTCTCCAATTAATTCGTTAAAATGCCATCCATCAACCTCGCTATTTTTCCCTTCAATAAAAATTGTTAACTGCACTGTTGAAAGGAAATAACGAGAAGGTTAAAGAAACCCGTTCTGGTTTCAGCCGTTCAAATTGATACAGAGTTCTTTTTTACATCCTGTTCAGTGAGCTCTCTTACTTTGGTCATACGTTTAAAGTAATATGTATGTATATTGAAAAGAAAACCCCCATTTCCAACAGTTAAGTAGCTCTTCTGATTGATATACTTCCTCATATGAAGAGTCCATTAGCTGCAACCAATGTTTTGCCAGTGTGTTATTTTGGAATTCGGGTTTCGATTTGCTGTTCTGATCGATAGTAGGCCTACTTTGGGTGTGATTTTTTTTTTAAATCATGCCACTTTTCAACATGTTGTACACGTACAAGTCATTACTATTCCGAGTACACGGTAATCCATTTTCTTACCTACATGTATTGTACTATTCTTCTGTTCTTACATGACGTTGGTCGATGATCGTCAAAGTTGACTCCGTGCAAACAGATATGATTAAAATGCAAATCGGATGTTGTCCCAATATGTGTTTTGTGCAGGTTAATACACGTACTTTACAACTATACATGATCTAACGTAATTTTTATTTAAATCGTGTTCAGTTGTCATAATTGATGCCAATAAAAATCCTATGCAAAATAATTAAATATTACAAGTCAATGTTCAACAATGAATTTCACAGAGTATAATAATGATACCTTTAACTTAACAGAGCATTGGATTGGTTGAATATCACATGATGTAGAACAAGAGATGCATAACAATTTTGTCTGATCATGGATGGCATTTGAAGACAATATTAGACCTCTAGATTTGCATTTTATAAACTATTGTATTTTTTTTTTGTCAGTCCATAGCCTTGTCTGTCAAAGCAGATATTCTATACATCAACATGACTTTCTAGTTGTCCCAAATATTGCTATCCCGTCTTCATGGTGCGTCATTTCAAATATTGCTATCCCGTCTTCATGGTGCGTCATTTCCAAATATTGCTATCCCGTCTTCATGGTGCGTCATTTCCAAATATTGCTATCCCGTCTTCATGGTGCGTCATTTCTAATATTGCTATCCCGTCTTCATGGTGCGTCATTTCAAATATTGCTATCCCATCTTCATGGTGCGTCATTTCAAATATTGCTATCCCGTCTTCATGGTGCGTCATTTCAAATATTGCTATCCCGTCTTCATGGTGCGTCATTTCAGATATTGCTATCCCGTCTTCATGGTGCGTCATTTCAAATATTGCTATCCCGTCTTCATGGTGCGTCATTTCAAATATTGCTATCCCGTCTCCATGGTGCGTCATTTCAGATATTGCTTTCCCGTCTTCATGGTGCGTCATTTCAGATATTGCTATCCCGTCTTCATGGTGCGTCATTTCAAATATTGCTATCCCGTCTTCATGGTGCGTCATTTCAGATATTGCTATCCCGTCTTCATGGTGCGTCATTTCAGATATTGCTCATTTCAAATATTGCTATCCCGTCTTCATGGTGCGTCATTTCTAAATATTGCTATCCCGTCTTCATGGTGCGTCATTTCAAATATTGCTATCCCGTCTTCATGGTGCGTCATTTCAAATATTGCTATCCTGTCTTCATGGTGCGTCATTTCAGATATTGCTATCCTGTCTTCATGGTGCGTCATTTCAGATATTGCTATCCCGTCTTCATGGTGCGTCATTTCAGATATTGCTATCCTGTCTTCATGGTGCGTCATTTCAGATATTGCTATCCCGTCTTCATGGTGCGTCATTTCAGATATTGCTATCCCGTCTTCATGGTGCGTCATTTCAGATATTGCTATCCCGTCTTCATGGTGCGTCATTTCTAAATATTGCTGTTTTCCATCAAGCCAGTCGATGATTGCCCAGGTTTATTTTGTCCAAACTAACGACTTTAATTCTACGATGTACTAACGACGGTCATAAAAGACAGCCAGTGGCTTGACGAGGGTAATCAACCCGCTCATTAATTCCTGGAAAGATCACTGACTGGAAACCATTGATTTTCGAATTTATTAACCACTTATTCTGGTAAATCAATCCGCCATAAAATATAGTTCAAGTCACTCCATCAATAAAACCATTGTTATCTGCTTCGTAGCCTACAAATTACATCACTTCCGGTAACGAGTTATTTCCGCTCTGCAAGAATTATCTCTTTTTGACACGTGATTAGCATGGAACTGTGGGTAATGTTGGCTATAGGATAGTAAAGACATGATGTTATAGGTTGTCTTCGTGAACTAGGTGGTCTGGTTTTACAGTAACGATGGCCTAAAAGCAACATACGTCCCATTGCTCGACCCCTAGTCCCCGGCTTCTTCAAAACATGCACAAAGGCGGGGCCGTGGCACAAATCAAGTGTAGTCGTCGTTTCCATTACGCCTTCAAGGTCATAGACAATAGATCAGCACTTGCGTTTTAAGTGTAGGTTTTAATCTATGCTTTATCGTTTTTTCCTTGATAAGTCTTCACGGGCCAATTACGCACAGAACTTCATTCCATTTCATTAGCCCAATAAGGTGAAGAAAGATTTGGCTTAAAACCACATTACATTTCATTATCTAAATAAGGAACAGTAAACGACGACGTAAAAGTATATTTCATGTGATATGATTTCATTGATCAATATATTAATACAGGACAGGATATGAGACATAAACAATTGATATACAACAGTGTCAAATTCCGTCCTGTAATTTCCACAGACAAAATGGTGGAAGGTCAGATCGATCCCTGGTTTTAGATGACGTAAGATCTCACGAGAGAACAACTGTGGGTCAATATAATACTGGATAAAAGAGCCTAAGGTTATTTTCAATCAATGTTTTAAGACCTCATTATCAAGTTTTATTTTCTTCCAATATCTTGAGTGTGAAAAACAGAACATAAATTCCGCCTAATATCCCCGACTGGAGCGATGTTGTCCTAAATGAGATTTCTTCGCTCGCGCTGAAGTTCATCTTGGAATGTTTCTGTCTGGATTGATTACCTCGGGATTCCCTCCTATCCACCCAGCATTCTCACTGACTGTTATTGAGTACTGTATGTCTCTATCTTCTGCTCGAATTTGACCATTAGATCTTTACATGACGAGTTACAATCTTTGCTGGAACTATGGAATCAAGAACGTAGCACAATCCAAATTTAAATAAGGCAAAACGACCCACCATCTCTTCTTGAGTCTGTATACCTTCGGTCTGTATACCTTGCAGAAGCAAATCGTGTGCTCCCAGTCTATGCCCTGATAGAGTCACAAACTCCTGAATTCCCTACAATGACCGAGCTACAGAGATTGCTAGCTGTAAGGAGTTTATCCCAGTCTATGCCCCAATAGAGCCACTTGCCACACCCCCCCCCCCCCCCTACCCGCCTCCCTTCCCCGGATTCCCTATAATGACCGAGCTACAGAGATTGCTAGCTGCAAAGAGTGTATCCCAGGTTTAGTGTGGAGAATTTAACAGAAGAATGGTGTACAATCGATATCCTTCTGTACCATTACACAAACTATTGCGTAAGATTTCCGAATCATAAATTTCATTTAACTCTTTCCATTCAGTTACCAGAAGTTTTTGGAATAACTGTGTTGAAATGATAAGATAAAAAGAACATTTGTTACATTTGTTCATCAGGATCCTGTCTCTTGGCATTGATATTTCCTAGATTTAACATCTGGGTTGACTGGAACAATGATGGAAGATGACTTTCACACGACCGATATTAGAACCCACTACCACCGTTTGCTCGACTTAACCAAGCAAATGACATTATGTAATGGTCTCAACACTCTAGCCGACGGAGCAACGGAACCTCAAAAATTGCTCACATTTGTCCCTGGCGCCGACCACACATCATCTTAACTTATAAAGTTCAAAGCACAGCTGTGCTGTTTCCCTAAGTTTACCTGCCAACATGTAAGTACAAATTTCCTGAGAATAATTTATATACCTGCAACAGTTGGAGGTAGTTAGGCCAACGAGACATTGCTACCATTTCACTAAATAATGACTTTATAGCGTGCACAATGTCTATATTTAATGATTGTGGAATCATTAGGGACTCACAGCCGGTCAATCCTATGGAGTATGGTCGGACAGAATACATTTATTGTCTTTCCCTGCATCGTTTTGCATTAGTTCCAAGGATTTTTATTTGCTTTGTAATTAGTGGGTCTAATTAGACGGAGTTAATTAATAGATGATTAGGCCTCTATTACAGTACCTGTTTGGTCTGGGACATTGGAACGAACTCTTACAATCTATAACCCTTTATACAGTCATATCGGCCGGGTGATTCCGAAAAAAACAAGAACAATGTTTCATTTCAATATATTTCATAAAGTATCAAAGCTAAGCTTATAATATTTTCACCTCATATTAACATAGATATAAAAGATCTTTTCACACAAAAAATAGTTTTATAGGTCATAACACTTTGAAATGGCAGTCTTTTAAAATCATTTCTCAAAAAATATCACCCGATCTGTCTCGACACAAACATTGCCGTTGTTACATTTGCCTAAGAAGCAAGTAATACCATTTGTATGCTTTTTCATAATCGACAGGCAACTGATCTGTATTATAATAAGATCCACAGGGAAGCAATTGGAGTTTCTTCACAATGTCAAGCAATAACGCACCACGCCCTATACCTTGACTTCAATAGCCATCTTGTAGAAACCGGAAGTTTGTTAGTTCATTTATTTGATTAGATTGCACGGTACCGAATACAGTACAATCCAATCAAATCGCTGCATTTCTTTAGTACAAGATTAGTGGCTATTGCAGTCAAGTTCATAATAACTTGGCATTCTGAAGATGAAACTGCAGTTATGTAGATTGCTGAGGGCTTTGTTCTGTTAAGGGGAAATAACTCTTAATAACATCCACAACTTCAGACTAATAAATTACATGCTATACACAGTTTGAGACCACATCTAATGGGTTCAGCAAAAAGTAAAATATAACTTTAGTTACAAATTAAATTGTCTATCTAGAGTATATTTTACAGAGTAAGGCTTCTCGATTTTATAAAAATCCGTTCAAACAATCTCGTCCAAAAAAATTAAATAACTTCAGGTCAGATGTGTGAAGATTGCTAAGCGTGAAACTCTGAGCAACAATGTTCCCAGTTCTGTATTAATATTTCTGTATCGCTCTACAATTGCAGGGAGGCAGGCTGAAATATGTCAGTTGTCTGAAGATCGTGAAATTCTGAGTAACAACATGTTTCAGGTTCAGTTTTAATATTTCTAACCTTCATTTTTTCAGAAAACTAACAAACAAACAAAACAAAAAAATTATGTGTAAAGAAATTCTATGAGTTGCAAGTCGCCATTGTAAGTAAATATGGAAAAAAAACTAAATTGGATTAAAACAGAATAAAATTTGTTTTTGAAAAAAATGTGACGTGTCATTAAAGTAATATGGTCTGATATGCATTGAATTAAAACAAATATCAGATCTCTATCTTTCGTTCCGTTTTTGTTACATGGTAGGAATTTGTTCAGAAAAAATAATGAAACGAAACAACCACCTTTGCATGAGTCAAACAACAAATATAAAATCCACAATAACCAAATGACAAAATTATGTGTAAAGAATTTCTATGAGTTGCAAGTCGCCATTGTAAGAAAAAAGGTTATCTTAAAAAATGGAAGAAGAAAAAATATTTTGAAAAAAACGTGACGTGTCATTAAAGTAATATGGTCTGATATGCAAATCAAATATCTATGTCTCGTTCCGTTTTTGTTACATGGTAGGAATCTGTACAGAAATAAAACGCAACGAAACAATAAAATCCACAATAACCAAATGAAATTCATTTAACAAGGATTACTCCTTCAATTGGCATTATGTGAAATATCAAAATTCAGTACACAATATTCATAAATTGAAAAAAAATATATATATTGGCTAATGTTCGACAGGATTTCATCATAATTCCTGTTTAATGACCCCCCGCCCTTTTGCACGCAAAACTGTCTACCAGCTGGTCCTTGGTGAAACCTCTTGGCATTGAACTCCGACCTACCAATTTACAACTGGGTTGACTGGACAATTATGTCAGCGGACCGACAATACAACAAAAATGTTTTTACTTCTTCTTAGAATCAACATCAAATTCAAAGTCTCAAACTTGGTCAACAAGTGTATATATTTATCATATCAGTTGATTTACCTGGTGTCATGACTATAGAATAGAATCTCTATATAACCGATCTATCCATTAAACTAAGCATGTTTCAAATTACTTATTTTAATGAATCATTACTTAGTTTTATGGATTTATTTGTTGATAGAGGGATTCTTTTGTTATTTCACCAGATAAGTCCAATGATGAACAAATACTCATCTCAACCAAGTTTATAATTTTAATTGTATGGTCATCAGAAGAGGTGGGTAGTATACCTTTAAGAGACAACGACCAGCACATGACGGCAAATTGGGAAAATGTTTTAAATATCTCAGTTAGCGTTACGCTCAGGTGTCAGTTGCTTTCAGGTTCTACAGTTTATCTCAAAGACGAGCAAGAAATAATATAATAATATAAGTAAATTCCTATTCTAAAATAAAATAGCACTATCTGAGGACCTGTCAATCAATCGATAAGTCCATCCTTCTTCATTAATTCATCTCGAACATGATCTAATACATTGTTTACATCTTGTTTGTTACTTCTGTCTTGTTTATCAAGTGAGGCGTGGTCTATATCTGTCACTCTCCCTCTAGCTGCTTTTCCAGATTTACGAATTTGACTCGGATACGTATCAAACAACTGTTCTTTAAGTTCGGGATTCTGTTCAAACTGAAACAAATTAACGGTACATGTACATTTTAATCTTTAAAGGAACGGGTTAGAAGCTACATGTGTATTCTCACCTTGACATTGATTGGACGATTGCTAGTGTCACCTTGGTATGCCTGGTCTCGCACGGGTATCACTAGTAACGGTTACTATGGGGGCGTGGCTTATTATGCTGATCTCGGAACTAAATGAAATCACATAGACCACATGGTAAATCTTGCTGTAAAAAGACTCACCTTTGCTTCAAATGTTAGTGTCACCTTGGTATGCCTGGTCTCGCACGGGTGTCACTGGTAACGGCTACTATGGGGGCGTGGCTTACTATGCTGATCTCGGAACTAAATTAAATCACATAGACCACATGGTAAATCTTGCTGTAAAAAGACTCACCTTTGCTTCACATGTTAGTGTCACCTTGGTATGCCTGGTCTCGCACGGGTATCACTAGTAACGGTTACTATGGAGGCGTGGCTTATTGTGCTGATCTCGGAACAAAATCACGCAGACCACATGGTAAATCTTGCTGTAAAAAGACTCACCTTTGCTTCACATGTTAGTGTCACCTTGGTATGCCTGGTCTCGCACGGGTATCACTAGTAACGGCTACTATGGAGGCGTGGCTTATTGTGCTGATCTCGGAACAAAATCACGCAGACCACATGGTAAATCTTGCTGTAAAAAGACTCACCTTTGCTTCACATGTTAGTGTCACCTTGGTATGCCTGGTATCACTAGTAACGGTTACTATGGAGGCGTGGCTTATTGTGCTGATCTCGGAACAAAATCACGCAGACCACATGGTAAATCTTGCTGTAAAAAGACTCACCTTTACTTCACATGTTAGTGTCACCTTGGTATGCCTGGTCTCGCACGGGTATCACTAGTAACGGTTACTATGGAGGCGTGGCTTATTATGCTGATCTCGGAACTAAATCATGCTGACCACATAGTAAATCTTGCTGTAAAAAGACTCACCTTTGCTTCACATGTTCATGTCATCTTGGTATGCCTGGTCTCGCACGGGTATCACTAGTAACGGTTACTATGGAGGCGTGGCTTATTATGCTGATCTCGGAACTAAATCATGCTGACCACATAGTAAATCTTGCTGTAAAAAGACTCACCTTTGCTTCACATGTTCATGTCATCTTGGTATGCCTGGTCTCGCACGGGTATCACTAGTAACGGTTACTATGGAGGCGTGGCTTATTATGCTGATCTCGGAACTAAATCATGCTGACCACATAGTAAATCTTGCTGTAAAAAGACTCACCTTCGCTTCACAAGCTTGTTTATGAAATTGTACGTGGTTTGCAAACCAGGTGGTCGGATCAAACTTCTTAACCTCCCTGTCAAACTTCCTTATAACTTGTGCGTCCGAGACATTTTTTATTTTAGCTTTGGTGAAATCATCCCCAAAGAACTCTGCAAATATAAAACATAAGGCATACGTCTCAAAGGAATTGTTTTCTAATCATGAAGGACCTTGTGTGATTTTCTGATTAGTGACGTCATCAAACACGTAGTTTTATTGGAATTACTGGAACCAAGGACATCTGATTGAAAATTGGAATGGTGCAAATTGATGCTACCAGTGTCCCCAATACAAATACATATACTACCGAATACAGCCAATCAGAGACAAAAAGTCTGCCTACAATTGAAGCGTACAATCCAACCAAGGTGGCTATTGCAGTCAAGGTATTAGACGCAGTTTGTTGTAGTTGACATTGTGAAGATGAGCAAGATAATACATAATACAAAAAGGTCAGATAGCATATACATTTCAACTGAAAATAGCGCTTGACAACTAAGGAATTCTCGAAATTACGTAAATGAGATGGGCCAATAAAAAGAGATTTAAACATTTTAAACCGACCTGCTTTTTTATAAGCTGTATATTGGCTTACGCTGTTAAATACCACATCATCTACGGTGAATTTACATTCGGCTTCAAAGCTTAACGGGCTTGTGTTGTCAATGATAGTAAATTCCTTTTCCTTCGGAAGTGAACTAAATTTCAGTTTTCGATAGTTTTTGGTGAGTTTTGTTTCAACTGGGTGGTATTCTGGCGATTCATCACTTTTTCTACTTTTTTTTTTTGGAGTTCCATTGGGTGAATTTAAATGTCCTTCTTTTCCTGTATCGGTTTCTTTCTTAGACTTCTTTTTCTTTTTCTTTTTCGTTTTCTTAGTCACATTTTCGGTTGACTCCGTAACACTTTTCTCTGTCTTGTTTTCACTGCCTTTTGGTCCCTTCTCATTCTTTTTCTCTTGAGCACTTCCACTTCCGGTTAGTTGCTTTACCTCTCCAGAACTACCACTTCCAATTTGCTCCGTTTCCTTTCCAGAACTACCACTTCCGGTTTGCTCCGGTTCCTTTCGAGAACTACCACTTCCGGTTTGCTCGGTTTCCTTTCGAGAACTACCACTTCCAATTTGCCCCGTTTCCTTTCCAGAACTACCACTTCCGGTATGCTCCCTCTCCTTTCGAGAACTACCACTTCCGGTTTGCTCCGTTTCCTTTCGAGAACTACCACTTCCGGTTTGCTCAGTTTCCTTTCCAGAACTACCACTTCCGGTTTGCTCCCTCTCCTTTCGAGAAATGCCACTTCTGGTTTGCTCCTTTTCCTTTCGAGAACTACTATTGCCGGTTTGCTCCCCTTCCTTTCGAGAATTTTCATTTTCGGTTTGCTCCTTTTGCCTTTTCTCTTGGGTGCTCTGTTTTGAGTGGGCTGTTTCTGATGTACTTACATCATTTTCATACCAGTCCGTCATTGGCTGAGTGTTTTTTCTCTTCGAGTGTTTTCCAGACGAGTCCTCCATTTCCATTGTCTCCTCGAGATTGGGCTTTGGGTTTTTGGACAAACTTGAATCATTTTGAGCTTCATTTTGTGAGCAATGGTCATTTTCAGAGGATTGGATACTCGTCTCCTGGTCAAAGAGACTTGAAACATCGTTTACGTACTGATCAGGAGAGCTCTGTCGATGTTTTGCTTTTTTCTGTTGATTGGCTTCGTCCCTGGGATCTTCTCCAGATCTTTTCTTGTCTTTTCGAGATCTCTGTCGATCCTCAGAATAATTCAAAGCCAATCCACTGTCTTTTCCCACCATTTCATCACGAACTTCTATCAAAGCGAACTCTGACCAGTGACGTCTTTCATCTCGTTTAAACTTGTGTGGATTTGATGTGAACCATGCCTGATCCTTCATGTTGGCTCTTAGGATGATTTTTGGAAAAGTTTTCAATAAATCTGTCTTCAAATCAGTATTTTGTTCAAACTGTAAGATAAAATCGATACGTACTTTTTAACTTGAATGAAGTAGAGTTAGTACAAAAACAAATTCAAACCTATTAAATCCATTTGTAATGCCAAAGGTCACTCAAAAGAGAAAGCGATTTGTTATATTTCATCATGTAGTGTCCTGACTCCAGCTGCCGGTAATGCTGGAGGAACATTCACAAATTCAAAATACTAGTTGCAGCCCTCTTGAACGTTCGTTAAATGAACCTTTTGGCTATACCGATAAACATCATTTGTTCGCGTCACCGGAGAGGGTAGAAATTTTATTGATAAAAGAATACGTTATCAGATTTGATCAAAACTTAACGAGATTGTCGTTAGACCCTAACTGAAATGGCTATATTTAAAATAAAAGCTAATAAAAAATGGAACGAAAGTTTGGTCTAATTTTAATTAGGCTGTGAAAGCACGCTGCATGGCGATTCAAGTCTTCGTTAGTCCATTAAAATGCAAAAAGGTAGGAGGAAAAACTCCATTCCTTTCATTTTTATAAACCTACCTTTGCTTTGGCTGCACGTTTGTAGATGTCAGTACGTTTTTCTGTCCATGTTTTTATATCAAAGGGATATATATTAATTTTTCTCTTTAAATCACTACTCCTTCTTATTTTTGATATTATTTCCAATGCTTCTTTATCCCCAAACAAACCTACGAAAATAAAAAAAACAACAAATAACCAATGGAAAAATGGGACTAGCGACTTTCTATCGTTAAAAGATATATCGCAGTCAATTAGATCCTATCTTTTTCGTTTTCTAATAGTTTTAGTCTACATTGTACCAATGGCCCGTCCCAATGTTGTTATTTTTAACCAATCAAAGCATGACATGTAAAAAACATTTCTTGATAAAATAGGGAATTGTGGGATAGCGAAAACAATAATTCCCAAGTCCTTATTCTATTTTCTGGGCTAGTACCGTTTTTTTATGCCTTGCAGATTTTTATGAAAAATTACGAAGATTAACAGAACAAAACCACCCAGCTGAACAAGGCCACCAGGTAGCAGTAGTGTTTCTACAAAGAGGGGTGGGGGGGGGGGGGCATGGAAGATGACTCATCTTCGCCCCTCCTCTCCCTAGTATCGAATGTATATGTCTGGTACTGTTTGCCCCTTCTGTCCTAGAACAAATTTTAGTAGGTCCTTACGGGCTTTTCCATACAGCACGAACTGTTCAATACAGCAGAATTTCATTCCGTCGACTTCAAATTCAGCTTCATGGTAATTACTAAATGGCGACTCGGAACTCCAAAAAAACTCAAAGAAATCCCACGCTAGATTCTTTTTTGTCCTCCAATTCTGTCCTCGCTCTCGACTTGGCCCCTGTCTTGACTTGTTACGCTCATTTTCTTCTAGAAGTTTCCGTTCGATCTCACTCTGGTCACTCTCCAGCAACGGCAGAGTTGGTTTCTCGATTTCGTTGTCCTCTATCATCAGTTCATCTCGTAGATTGGTTAGTAATTTTCCCAGTAGATTGCGTCCCCTCCATTTCCTTTCGTCCCATGCATCAGGGTCGCTTGTAGACAATCCGATACCCCATCGAGTATCGCTTGGGCTGGCCTCGACCATCTGTTTCGGGTATGTTTTATATAATTCCCACCTGAGGTTTCCGTTCTGGGTAAACTGAAAACACAAAATTGATTACATTTGATATTTTAATAAGACTCTATTTCTTTCTATTTGCCGGATAAGATACAGAACAGTAGGATATAAAACTTCATTTCATTTCATTGGCCCAATAAACTGTCTAATTTAAATTAGACTAAACTTTCGTTCCGTTTTTTTTAAATAGCTTTTATTGTTATTGTAGCCACTTCAGTTAGGGTCTAGCGACAGCCCTCTTGAACTTCAAATTAACCTTTTGACCTAACTTGATGAATACTGGATAAGGTAGAAATTTGATAGGTTAAAGCAAACATCACCGAGTTAAAGGTTAATTTGACGAACGTTCAAGAGGACTGTCGTTAGACCATAACTGAAGTGACTACATTAAAAATTAAAGCTAATAAAAGAATAGAACGAAAGTTTAGATTAATTTTAAGTAGACAGCCCAATAAAGAACAAAACAGTATTATATAAAACCTCATTTCATTACATTAGTCCAATAACAGAAGGACGTAAATTGAACAAATCAATTACAAACCTTGGCTCTATTTCCAGCCTTAACAATATTTACAGCCTCCTTCATCCATACCAAAATACTGAAATCTTTCACTTGTCGACCGAGATGTTTAATTTCTGCAGGATGTTGGGAAACCAAGACTTTATACATGATATCCTTATCACCAAATACCTCTAAAATATCAGGAGAGACATCATCACAATGTCAAGGTATTATGTACTCCATTTGAAACCTTGACACCATTTAGAATTTGTATTGCATCATGGAGGTTATAAATGTAAATGCAGCGATCTGATTGGATGGTAAGAATGCAGCCAATCAGAGTTCTCATAGTCATATTGTTACAGTCTTACTGCCAAGGGATTTAATTGGCTGTATTCACAAGTATCGTGCTTTATGATGTCAAGGTATTAGACGGAGTTCGTAATAGCTTGATATTGTGAAGAAGGGAATAAACAATATATCACAGACATACTATAGAAAGAAACAATCAATTTTTAGAAGGATAACATATTATACCATCTGGTCCTTGGTATTCCCGATTTATCCTTATTCATTTAAAGCTGGTTCCAGTGTTAACAGAATTGCATTTTGACAATTATTTTTTTATGATTTGAAATATCAAATACGGATACATGGACATTGAAAATTTAGACCAAAAAACGTTGACAATAATGACAAATTTGTTTTACACCACGTTTCGGACATTAGTTGATAAGCCACGCAACTACAGGAGAGCGTTTCGCCAAGCAGTCGAATAACGACCACAGAACTTCAATGAACAACTAGTCTTCTACTTACCAGCCTTTTTGTACATCATATACTGCTCCATACAATGAAAATACTGTTTCCCAAGTTTAAATTTACAGGCATGATGGTGACTAAATGGCGATTGTTTTCCAAAAAACAGTTCGTAGCCGTTCTCACTCATCTTGACTCGGAGTTCAGCCTGTGGATACAGCTAGGGTACGGCTTATTCTTAACTAGACTTGTCTACATTCGTTTTCTATAAACTCTACTTGTACTTTCATTTTCGTCTTCATTCTACTTCTACTTTCGTTTTCCATTAACTTAACGTTGAATTCACGGTGTATTTTGTAGTCTCGAACTCCAGCCTTGCGCATTTATCAATAAAACGGAGGAGCTAAGTAATCGAGACTATGACCTTTCTAGGAAATCGTTATTCATGAATAAAAATCACTGAAATCTAAAATTAGAAAGAAGTATTTCACCACCATGTTGATATGCTTAGTAAGCCTTATTTTATATACAGTAACAATAGAGTGATTTCATTTCAGAACAGGTTTGAACACCACAAAGGCCTACGGAGAAATACCTCTCACGAGAATTGTGTTGATGCAAAACCAGCAAAATAGGCCTACCATCGAGCGGAAGCCGATATCTTGTCAAAATGTCCCCCATTGCACACTGTATGGTGTTTTCCGACATATTATGTTGAAGAAAAATATAGTCCATAGTTATTACTCCAATAAGCGACATAACAATTTGGGGAAAAAGCTCTTTTCATTAATATGGCGTAAGCGGTAGTCATGTTTTACTCCGCGGATATCAAGTATAAGTGAACGAAAGAGCAGACGATAAAAGAGTTACCTCCCGTGATCTACTTTACTTGCTTCAATGGACCTTATGTTGGGCATTATTGAAGAATTGGAATGCAAATATTGCCATATTGAAACATGTGCAACTTTTTGGGTTCTATCTTTGAAGGTGTAATCACACCGCGACCGCCTCACCTCTGGGCTACTCCCAACCTGGGAATCCTTAAATAAACAAAATAAATTTGGTTTAACTGTAGGCTACATCCACTTTTGAATGCTTTATGCTTTGGTAAAGAGAAATGTTCTTATGTCTTATTTTCTCGCCTTTGTATGTGCATTGAGGGAGGGGCACGTATGGTTACTTTGGGCGGTTCTAGCATCTAGAACACTTGCTTTCTATACTGTATTTATAACTCGAGTAGATTTACAATTTGTATTCAATCTACAAGTAATGTCAAGTAATTTATCTTTTCATATATTTTCAGCGTAACAAAAAAAATGTCTTTGCCTTGGAAATGACTAATCACCAATATATATCAAGGGACAACATATTCGAACATTATTGTTTTTCTATTTCATTTTTTAGTTGTTTTTTTCCTCTGCATTGGTAACCCTGTAAATGAGTTTAATTTTTAAAAACGATAGTGATAATTGCTGATTATTACCAATTTGAAGTGGAATACTGCTAGGCAATCATTTTTCTGTGCACTCCGTGTTGGGGTTCTTTGACCGAACGTTCACGGTTTGTCGGCGTCGTACATGGCACTTTTCTTGGTTAGGCGGTGGAATGCCAACATCATGCCGACTCTCGAAAGCACTGGTACAGGCATCAGAAAGTAGTGCTTATGGTTTTGTTCCAGTCATAGATCACGATAGTAGATCCTTCTTTTCAATCTGGTTTCATCTTGTCAGTGGTATAGGTTCTTTTGAAACGGTGACTTTGCCAAAATGTCAGTCGTTCGTCGGGGACAGTAAACACGAGCCGAGTTTGCCACAGTCTGTGCATGCGTACGTGATACAGACCTCTCGACAAATCGAAATGGACCCAAAGAGGCTGTCAAATTGCTCTGCTTTAGGTTTCGATATCCCACAATTCCTAGTTGTATCAAGATTTGGGTTCTGCATGACACGCTTTGATTGGTTTAAAATACTACCTTTGGGACAGTAGAAAACCTCATAACTTACAATGTAGACTAAAATGGTAGAAAACAAAAAGATACAAATGTTATCTAATTTTGACTAAATGGGTTTGAAACCTAGCGGTTTATACTCATACACACATACACACTCACCCTTTCCTTTCATGTTCTTCTGTAATAACGAAAGGGGGACCTGCAAAGACTAAACAGTTTAAAGTAAAACATCATAAATTACGAAGGTTCAAGGCGGCCGTATTTGTGTATCCACCTCGACAAACATACTGTATACTAATGAATAATTAAATGATAATCTAAAGGTCCCGACTGTCATTATTCAATCAATATATTACACATGTATTTCTTAGTGTATTTAGTGTCCTTATGTCAGAAAACAACAGAAATCAACAATAATTTAGTTTAATCATTCGATAAACAACAACCATTTCATTTCGATAGAGCTGGATTTTAACCCTAAAGTCCCTGGTTATTATACGGTGATCGTAGGATCTCATCTTCACAAATTCAAAATGAAAATGAAACGAGGATGTAATAAATTAACCATGTACTAACGATCGGAACCGCAAAACAATCCCGAAATCTAAAACAACATTTTGGCGAAATATTGGTTTAGCTGCTAATAAAGAAGTATATCATGTAACTGACAAATAAGAGAATAGAAACCATAGTTAAATAAAGCACTGTCATCAAGCACTGAGTTAGCAACCCGTATGCAGATTCAACTTGTCACCCTGTTGTAGCTCATGGAGCGTTAGTTTATAGTCCATTCATGTCAGCTCCTCCAGTCTGTACCACTGACAAGGGAATAACGACCGTTACAGGGCAACAAACACCGAGTTATCAACTCTTGTATAGATCGGATGATTTATAAAAATATTAAATTATTGAAAATCTGTAATCATTACTAACTATATCGACTGTATCTATTGAGCGCGCCAAATCAATATCTAGCAGACGTCATAAGACTTCTGCTCAATTTTCTATTCCCGGTTTTTTTATTGAATGTCGTTTGGTGTTGTGATGGGACGTTACCACAGTGACGTGTGTGTTGTTTTAAATGTTATGCTCTTTTGAAATTCGGTCTCAGCAGAATTTTTTTGAAAACGTTCGTCTTTTGACGTAATGTCTTACGGAATGTAACTCTATTTTAGACTCGAAAGGAAACAAATGTGAAATTATTAGAAGTGATTGTTTGTTAGCATCGGAAGGTTTATAAAAGTACACGTGTTTTTAGTAATGTTTCATTGGATTTTCAGGTGTATGGTTCTGTTTTAATTTTCAGTTTTTGAAAGCTTTTTGTTAGCAGAATTTATTAGGATTGCAGAAAAACATAAACCAATAGGATTTTTAGTAAACTTCAGCATCGGACAAGTGATATTCATCTGTTATCTTTATTTCCAGCTTATTTTTGTGACGTGGTATTTTTAACTAAATACCTTAATATTGCGATATTTCAATTTCTTTGTGTGAAATTAGCTTTTCTCGTATTTTAGCGTGGATATTGTTTAAACGTATCCCTTAAATAGTGAAAAGGTTTTAAAAAAAGTGTAAGCCCTACATTGCCAAACGTTCTACGGATAGTTGTTTGATTGTTAACCGAATATTTTTTTTTTTAAATCAAAACGTTCACAAGTGTGAACTCGACACCGTTTCATTATTGTACGGATACTGCGTGTACGTCTACTTGAAAAGATCGTTTAACTTAAAGACAGGCAAATTGTACGGGAAGTTCCTGCACTTCTACTGGAAAATATTGTGTGAGGTTTTGTGGTTTAACTTTTGACCTTTGAGACAAGGTAAGTGGTCTGAGTAGATGTTTATTTTGGAATTACTCAGAATTTATCCCCATTAATAAAGATAAAAGACGGTTTATGTTACGTCAATGCCATATTTGGTCAAGTCCCCAATTTGTGGGATATCTGTCATTGGGTTAATCTACTTGGAAAGAATGTCAGGGTTGATAAACTACATTGAATATTGATATTATATGCACTTAATACTTTATATATAAATTACATGTACGTTTTACTCACTTTTTCAAATTGAACTGTCTGAAAATGGATTTAGAATTCGGAACACTTTTCTGTAGCAGAGAATAAGTTTCTGAATTGTCCCAAAACATGTATACAATCACATCATAAAATTGCAGGCATTGCGTAATATTTTAGTTGATAAAAATGGATTCAAGGCATCGCAAATGGCAAAATTGGTCCAGAACAAGTTTGGCTTTATCTCCACCATAATTGTAAGAAACATCGTCTAAAATTCTATTTGCATGCTTTGGTAACTAAAATTTAAAAAAAAAGTATTTAAAACGTAGCACTATTTGGTAAAGATATTGAAATTTGGTTACCGTCCTTTTCTATATTGGAGTTTTACTCAATAGAATATACGTAGTACAAACGACGATAGCCGCAAAACGGAACTCGAAATCAAAACAACATATTGGCGAAACATTAGAACTTTTCATATGGGGAAAAGGAAAAATAAAATCTTCCATTTCCTTTAAAACCAGAAATTCTGTTCTGATGCACGACAGGTATATTGTAGAACTGCGAATTTAGCAATAAATCATTTCTGGTTTTTTCCTGAAGTAAACTCCAAGTAGTCAACAGATTCAAGTAAATATATATTAAAATATTGGCTGCATCCTGATAATAGCCTATTTTCAATCTTAATGATAGTAAATATATACCATTGTCTGCTAATAATAATAATAATAATAACTTTATTTGACACCTTGTTGCACAAGGCAATCTTCCCTGGGATCTTTCTACATAAAACTACAATAACATATTTACAAAATGATAAACAAAAAATAAGAATGAAAATAAATGAATATATGAAAATGTATGGTTGCGATAATAATGTGACTAACACATAAAATAAATTGAATTAATTGAGGTAATATTTTCCTTTGGTTATCAAAGATGAAGAGAAAATATAGTATTATTAGACACACAATTACATATTATGATCGTAATTCCCTTTTCAGTCCTGTCTTAAAACCCTCTTCATCATTAGCCCATTAGGTGCAGAAAAGTAGGAATTAAAACTCATTTATTCATCTCATTTGTCTTGATTGCTACCGATTACCTCTACATCATGAAAACAAAAACAAAACGTCTAATTTTTGTCACTTTATCACAATTTCGGCAGAAGAGGTCTTCTTCAGGAATGATGAATTCAATTTCATTTTTTGAATTGACTAGAGACAATCTTGATCTAATTTTACAATAAAAATGAGAAAGAGGTATTCTAAACTTTTTATGTGTATCGGGGACTGTAATGTCTTCTCTTCGCACGTAAATTTTTTATCAAAAAAAGTACTACCACCATGTGCAAAATCTCTTGTAACCATTGTCTTTATTTTTCAATCCAGTATCTTATAACCTTTGATATTGTTCTATTTAAAAACAGAGAATCGAACCAGGGTACCAAAAAATTGTACCCACCAACAAAGACAACAACTCAGAAGCTCCTGGAATGTATAGTCCGGTCTTGATCCGAGGATGTGGAAAAAGACATGGGATGTTCTGTTAGTTCCCTGCAACCCAACCAATCTCTCAATCTATCAACAGCCAAAATTCTATACCCTAAAGGACGAGGTGATAGACTGACCCCCAGGACGTGGACCAGTGTGGTCGGGCACGGAGGTGGAAAGGTAAGCTTTTATGTATTTATATGTGTCTCCAGCTTACAACTGCAGAGAAGTATAAGAATCGGTGACGTTATCTATAACAACATTACGTCACTTGCTCACCGATGCAATAATAATAATAATAATGATAAACTGCTTATTTTACATGGGTCAGAATTAGGTCCAGTACACAAGGACATGGTCCTGTCTAATATTCAGCCCATGAGGACAATATAATGAAAAAATTAGATGATAAATACAAATTAAATATATTAAGTATAATTGTCTCTTTTGTGAATGAAAATGAAATATTCTTCACCTTTGCAGTCACCGTTTGTCCTATTTTTCTGAACCCTGTTAGCTAATGATTACAAAATGGTCAGCACACTCTAAGTTAAAATAAAGCAAAGGGGGATCTGGGTGGATTAAAAAAAAAACAATTGAAAACAGACACTTTTGTTTGGTCAACGTTTCAAAACTGAGGTATTTGCCTCATTTGCTTCCATGACGATACGATCTAGGTAGCAAATACGTTCAACCAGTGTCGTATATCAGGATACGACACTGCATTCAACTACCGTGATCTTTAGCTCTAAATGCACAGTCTGAAGCAAAGGGACATCGATCATCCCCGAGGGTGTATTCTTTTTCCGCTTCAATCTCTCCGATCTGCCTCAAAGCTTCGAGAAAACTATGGTTTGAAAAGAGTCAATGTAACCTTAAGAATCTCGATTTGTTTTACTCACATCTTCACAATATCAAGATATTACGAACTTCGTCTTATACCTTGACTGCAATAGCCAGTGTGTGAGTCACAGAAGGCTATTGCAATCAAAGTATTAACACGAAGTTCGTAATAGCTTGACATTGTGAAGATGAGATGATTACCCGCGGCTCGTCTATAATATAAATTGTCAATATTCTAAAATTGTCTATGCGTATATCAAGCTCCCCAGAGAATTACCGGTGATTTATTATTCATAGGTCAATGAATTGGAATAATAAACCGGAATGTTCGATCTATTTATAGAATTTATGATGTCTTTACGGTTATTAACAACAATGTAGAAGCTAATACACAAGATATGGCGATTAATAATTTACATAATACGTCATTTGTTAAGAACAATGTTGTTTGGCGTCATCCGTGCTAGAAATTGTCTCTGGACACTTGAACGAGCTCTCAGCATATGTTCATGCAATGATGCCACATGGCTTAGACAACGTAAAGGGATATATTGGTATATATATGTTTGTTTCAGCTCAATGTGCCGCTTTTTAGAATTAGAATCTCAACGACCTGTTCTCTTGCAATCAACCAAAAAACGAACAGCGGAATTTTAGATTGTTATGACATTCAGGCGTTTTGAACATTTACCCATTTACATGCAGATAACCTATTACCATTAAGAATATGTATAAGTTCAACAAATTGGTGACCCTTTACAGACATAGGGTACTTTTTTTTTAAATTTGTCACGTGGTCATGAACGTCAGGGTCAACCTGGTAGAGCTAAGAATTGGATACATTCCATTGGCTTAACACTGGCAAGTGAAGAAGAGGGATGGTTAGAAGCAATGCCATTACGATATGGTGTTCTTACTGTCTAAGTGATTAAGTCCATCCCTGGACTGTGGTAAACATGTCTAGGCTATTATGCTTATAGAATTCCATAACCTAATTAATCTAACAAGTAGATAAAATGTCTGTTAAAATAATTTGTCGTCGTGTTGATAAATTGTCTCTCAGTGCTCTATAATTAAACATTCATAAGTCAGCCAATTAATATAACCAATAAACATCGCCTAATGACAGCGTTTATCAAACCAAATATGGCCGCGTTCGTTCTTTGATCATTGGTAACTATGGAATTGACGTCATCAATGTCAAGTTTTGTTGTCATGGCCACAAGCAGTACAGTTTTTTGTGCCACATGAATGAATTTTTGTATAAAAAAACAGTCGATGGCTCCTTTTCATAGTCAATTGTTTTTATAACGATCTCTCGGGATTTCAAGTTCTATCATTTAACTTTAGACCTTTTTGTTTAAAATAAAGCTTGGCCTGCGACATTCAAGTGGTACGTCTTCTTCAGTACAAGATATTGATGTTCTTTGTTGTCACTTTGTATATACAGATTAATATAACTTCATTGTCTTTATAAAGTGACCCCGTTCACAAAGAATTGGGTCACTTCTGGTCATATTTATTGAAATGGATTTTGTACTATTGGCAGTAGCTTCGAGACAAATTACGGAAAGAAACATTTTTATCTGTGTGATCCAAAATTGCTGTTGGTAACCCTAGGCCTACGTCATAATCGGTTTTTTTTATCAAGAATTCGAGGGTTTAATTCTCAATAGATCTTGTATTAGAATGCTTCGAATGATCTACAAGTTCTTGATTAAAGTTAAAAGAAGCGAGATAAAGGTCATTAAACGTCGTGAATTGTTAACACAGTCAACAGAGGTCTAACAGTGTCCAAGAGCTCTCTTTAGGCACCCTTTGTTTTGTTTGCTAGTAGGCTACCCAAGGGTGGGAACCTGGGCCACAAATGAATTCCGAATGGTTCGTAAATCAAGAATATGTACAGACAAAATTTTGGCCATTGCACAGTGCATGAAGTCATCCATATATTGAGCTCCAAGCAGCCAATCGTAAAACTTTCACTTTCGCCCTGCAATACGGAAACTACCGAGGTTTGCCGAATAGTCTAACTATTAGAGCACCAATCTGTAAGTGAAAATGAGTAAAGTTGTGAGTTGTTGTTTGTTTCAGACGCCGAGATCTATGAAAGCTCTACCAGAGGGTTTGTTTGTGGACACGGAATTCCCAGCTGAACTCTCCAGTATTTACAAGAAGAAAACCACAGAGAAACACATCGTTTGGAAACGACCAGGGGTAAGTGAGTCTATAAAGGTATGAATAGACCCTGGCGGTGTACGCGGCTGGGTGATATATAGTCCGATTACGATGCGAACACGAACGATAATCACAAACCGCACATGGCATAAGACTATTCTATTCGCAGCCATAGTTTGATACACTTAAATGTCCAATTTGTTTTCCATATTTCTAATTTCCAAAACAAGCTCTCCAACAATTTAAATCCCTACTTTCCTTCAAATACGACACATCCCTTGTACAATTTGAAATAATGGTGTTTTATAATTACAGTTGATTTTTCTTTCAAACGGGGCGCCAAGTTCAGCAAGAAGGGCATCAGGGGCGTTAAAATGGACAATTCAGATTATGTCCCTTTCGGTTACTATCTGATTAGGGAAATATATCTTCTAAATTACGGGACTGTATCACTTGAACAAGAATTATACAGGCATAATGATTGATCATAAGAAAATGTTGCATAATTATCTCCAATAGCAACAAGTCACTCGATTGGAAAAATTCCTTCAGTCGACTGGAAAGAACATGTAGATCATTTGCAATATAAATTAAACTGAAATGAAGCGTTTTGTTTTCCTTAGTATGATCATTTATTTAAGATCTGTATTGATTTTAATAAAGAATATTTACTTTAACAAATTACTCCTTCTCTGTTGGATTGAAGTAGTATGCCTAGATTTTCATTTAGATTGTCTGAAAGGGATTGTAAAGTTTTGAAAGCTAACAGGGTAATCGATACTCATACAAAGACTGGAGATTTCTTTACAATCCCTTTAATATTTCCGTTACCACAACTATTTTTGCTCCATAGATCGACTTTAAGGCATCTTGACTTTTCAGTTTCCTATACTTTCAGAGACATTGGATCACCTCCAATCTCTAATTGCAAATTCAAATTTAAAATACAAATCTCGATGTTTCGTTTCGTTTTTTACCTGTAGGTGACTCCATTTTCAATCAATGAGCTGGCAATAACATGTAGGATGATGAAAAGATTTAAGTTAAAATCAGAATTATAGATTTCTGAGGGGTGGGGACTTGAATACAATTGAATACTTTATGAAACGACGTAAATTGAGTGTCCGTATTGCCGTGATTTCATCACGATATCTCTCTCACAGACATACCAGCTAGCAGATAAATATATATTGGACATTAAAACTTTTATTCTCGTGAAAAAATAAAAATCAGTATCATGTTAATAGATTTATAAATTATAGATGATATGGAGACTGTCATGATAGAATTTACCATAGGACTTGGAACTATAGAATATACGATGTCGATAAACAACAGACAACTCTGACATGGTAGAATTTACCATAGGACTTGGAACTATAGAATATACGATGTCGATAAACAACAGACAACTCTGACATGGTAGAATTTACCATAGGACTTGGAACTATAGAATATACGATGTCCATAAACAACAGACAACCCCGACATGGTAGAATTTACCATAGGACTTGGAACTATAGAATATTACGATGTCGATAAACAACAGACAACTCCGACATGGTAGAATTTACCATAGGACTTGGAACTATAGAATATACGATGTCGATAGACAACAGACAACTCCGACATGGTAGAATTTACCATAGGACTTGGAACTATAGAATATACGATGTCGATAAACCACAGACAACTCCGACATGGTAGAATTTACCATAGGACTTGGAACTATAGAATATACGATGTCGATAAACAACAGACAACCCCGACATGGTAGAATTTACCATAAGACTTGGAACTATAGAATATACGATGTCGATAAACCATAGACAACTCCTACAGGCCGTAGTTTGACGACAATCGTGATTTTTGTTGACAAGAGAGTTTCGAACAAAAGAATATACGATGTCAATAAACCACAGACAACTCCGACAGGCCTTAAACGATCATGATAGATACTACCACCGAGCAAATAAAAAATAGGTTGTAAGAATTACGATGTAGTTAAAACACAGAAAACTCCGACAGGCCATAAACACGGTCATGATTGATTTTACCACAGCGCCACACGCAATACACAATAGAATATGCGATGATAATAAACCACAGACAACTCCGACAGGCCGTAGTTTAGGGAGACATCGGATTCATTCTAAATACATTTAACCAGATGACTACAAAACGGTGTTGATAATTCAAATACAATTTGGCCATCAAGCATCAAATCCCCCCTTGAGAATGCTTGACTACATTTTATAGGAAATAAACTACAGAACCACTCGAAAATTGTCTTCGCTAAAAATATCAGTTCAGAAAAAACAATGGTCGAATAAAAACATTATTTTGAAAACTGTTGACATTTGACAGCTATCAGTCAGAACATCAGGAGTTAAAGATAAGGCAACTTTCAGGCTTGAAGAAAACTACGAATGACCTTTACGATAAGACTCGGAATTGTGTTAAATCCCCAACTCTCAGATCTAATTCCTCTTGACATTTTGCATTTTAATGTTTCACGACATATTTCTGATGGTCAAATTGACCTTGACCTACTTGCATGTGACCTTGACTCTTCAGATAGCTTGTGTCCTGCATTCATAACAGTATGAATAAAATTTATTCGGTTCGCTATATCAAGGTTGAAAATTTTACTGGAACAATCGTGTAATATCAGGTTTTGCCCGAATTTCTAACTTAGTTATGAGATTTTTGCACGAACTGCCCCCCTTTGGCTTCGCCTCTGATACATAGTAGCCGAGCTAAATATTAGGTAGTACAAACCGAAATAATGACTTAAAACTACATTAAATTTGTATGAGTGATAAACCTGCTTTTATATCGGTTTGGATGTCGGACTAATGATGTAAAATTCCATTTTGATTATTTTGCAGGAGATAGTAGCTAAGCCAAGTTTAATATCAGATGGTACCAGTCGTCATGATATGAAACAAGGTGACCTGAACGACTGTTGGTTTCTGTCAACGTTGTCCGCCATTGCTGAAAAACCTCAACTTATGGCAAAGGTTAGAATATTTATTACCTTTAAGGGAAAACTTTCCTATTTTGAATTTTCAAAAGGTGGGGAATACATTCCCGACAAGCTTCTTTGACAAATTTTTGTTACAAGGTGCCAACAAGACTGGGGATCGGAGTTCTACGGAATCTTTCAGAATCTAGCCCTAATGGAGCTATTAATACAAGTTTTAATATTTTTAAGAAAAATAACAAATACAAGCTTCTTTGACAATTTTATGTTACAAGGCGCCCATAAGATGGGCGAGAAAGGGGGAAGAGTTCTACGGAATCTTTCCGAATCTAACCGAACAACAGAACTGGAACAATACTACAAGGCGCCCATAAGGGTGAGAGGGGAGGCAGAGTTCTACGGAATCTTTCCGAATCTAACCGACCAACAGATCTGGAACAATACTACAAGGCGCCCATAAGGGTGAGAGGGGAGGCAGTGTTCTACGGAATCTTTCCGAATTTAACCGAGCAACAGAACTGGAACAATACTACAAGGCGCCCATAAGGGTGAGAGGGGAGGCAGAGTTCTACGGAATCTTTCCGAATCTAACCGACCAACAGATCTGGAACAATAATAAACAATAGGTCAGAATCGAACCCTAATTGTGCTATTGATACAAGTATGAATATTAAATATTATTGAGATCAATACCTAGCCATTGTAAACCTCTATCTCCCGATATAACCTAGTGATATTCCAACACTATCAGAGCCTATATTAGGAAACACTTTATTGAGCTTATTATAACGGTACTTTTAATACTTTCTGTAACACGTACGAATCAATTAATTAAATACCCAATTATCTAGACCAATTTACTCTCAAAATATTTAGAATATTAAAGCTTTGTACTCTTTATGTAGAAGAAAATATGTCGATATCAAAAACACGTTTTTGCACCTTCTCATATTTATAGGCACAAAACGTTAATTTTAGATAAAAAAGATCATATTAATAATATAATTGATAAATTTCCTCATATGAAAAGTACATATTCTGCTACTCATGTCTTACCAAACTGTTATTTTGAATTTCGGGTTCTCATTTGCGGTTCAGATTGTTATCACTATGATATTTTATTATATGTAGCTTGTTTTCGTGTTTATTTTAAGTCTCCATATATTTTCAGATCATCCCGGATGACAATACGTTCGGAACGAAACGTTATGACGGGAAGTTCCACTGTAGATTTTGGCAATTTGGAAATTGGGTAGACGTCTACATAGATGATCTTCTACCCACAGTCAATGGTGAAATTCTTTTTGCCCATTCATCAGACCCTAGTGAATTTTGGGTGTCATTGGTGGAGAAAGCATATGCCAAGTAAGTAACTCTGATCGACTAATCGACTGATCAATTTGAAATATTTTGCAATGATTTTAAAAGGGTAATTGTACTGAGATTTATTATCGTCGAAATATTTTCCCTCAAGGAAATTGTTGATGTTCGCTTTTCAGATAATAACTAATATATGAAGCATAGTAACAACTCACATAACTCGAAATATTTAGACGATTAAATCCCTTCGAAGTGGACTTATATCTTTAATTTCCCTTTTCAGTTTTAGGGATCCGGCGGGTAGTAAAGGTCGGTCACAAACCCTGGTATATTGTGGGACTAGCTACAGCATTCTCAGTCCCCTTTCACAGGTACTTGTGGACAGTATAATCTCTGGTGAAGCTTTTGAGATTTTGCCGGTCGATATACATTATACATTTTATGATACATATATATAAGTCGATAGATAATATCTCAAAGTTTCAGCAAAGGTTATATTGTCCACAAGTACCTGTGCTCTCTTCCACAAACACAAGTACCTGTGCTCTCTTCCACAAACTTGGGTAATCATAGGATTCGTTCAGATATGTTGTTTTTTTTTTCAGGTTAAATAAATCATACGAAGCCTTAGAATATGGTTTTGAAGCTGATGCGTTCACAGATCTAACGGGTGGTCTGGCTGAATGGTATAATCCTAAAGAACTGAAGGATCCCGATTTCTATCTGATCCGCACAGCGTTTTTATGTGGTGCTGTTATAGGTTGCCTTAGTATCGTAAGTACCACCTTTGTTGGTTGAAAGAGTACCTGTGTCCCCGAGAGGTCAGCCAGGTTAAGGATATGTCGTCAGATGTTGTTTTCTGGCATTATTTGCCCTTTGCATACTACAGTCATCTTGACGTTAACTGTCTTCACCATCCCAATAATGATAGGCCAAGAACATTAGATCAAAATAGGAATCTGGAAAATTTGAAAAACGATATGATTTTTCCAGGATAGGACAATATATCCAGAGAACATCATACTGAAAGTCCGATCTGCAGTTTTTCTTCAATCCAAGATGGCGTTCATTGTTCAAACTCAAACATTAGCCTACTTAAATTTTAGTCGACGCAATCAATGAGATAGATATGATATGTTCCAACTGCGACCCTGGATCATTCCAGATTATTTTCTTGGTTGTTTCCAGGATAAGGAAGAACAGTCAGACCAGAATAAAAAGGGGATGATATCAAATCACTCGTACGTCATCACCGACATAGAAGAAATACCGTACCGTGATAGGGCGGCGAAACTTGTACGAGTTCGAAACCCGTGGGGAGAAACAGAATGGGAAGGTGCTTGGAGTGATGGGTAAGGAATTAATTTTTATGTTCATGTAATATAGTTAATTATGAATGAAACCTGCGCGTTTTAAATTTTTCTTGTTTGATTAATTTGAGATATTTCTCGCTCACTTATGAGATGTAAAGATAGAACATCCCAATGTAAATATTATAGATGTAGGCCTACTAAGAGTAATTATTTTATTCGACAAGAAATGCTATAATCAAAGTGAGATTATTTATCCATTTACATGTTTAATGTTGAAATATTATACTATAACATGTTAAATTTATAAATAAGACAATTATTACGGATGGAACTAGAATTTTTATTGGTAATAAATATTCTAGAAGTATCATTATATTCCTGATGAGTGTGAGAACCACATTGAAACGTTGAAAGTAATAAATATTCTAGAAGTATCCATCTGTATTGTCTTATATATAAATTTAACATGTTATAGTATAATAGTTATTATACAATATAATATATGGTAACCTACAACATTTTTTAGGGTAAATACTGCGCACTATACTCGCACATATACGGTATTCCTTTTAGGAAGTTCTGGCTTCAAGTGATAATAATAGAATCAGTCTTGACATTTACCTTTAATTGATTGCGTGCGAAAAGTTTATATATCTCAACGAGGAAGGGTTAATTCCTGCTCCAAACTTATGAATAATTCGGGAGTTATGAGGTTAATGTGTCGCCATGTATGATTAAGTATCTCTTACATAAAATCTATTTGTCTAAATAACGTGCCAGGAACCAATAACTACCTGTGGTTCCTTGACTAATTATTGCTTCATATCGACCAACTCCTAACCTTTCATTTTATACAACATCTCGCCATTGATTGATCCTTTTAATGACGTTACAACCGGAAGTTCATTTCGTTGCTAAGGTATTTGATTCAAATTATACGAAACTAACAACATGGCGGACAATAAATATTTATGGTATTTTCATGTTTAACTTTAATTAATGATATTAGATGATAGTTTGATAATGAAAGGTTGAAAAATTGCTCAATATGGTGATTTGTAGAGCGAATTTAATTATATTTTTAAACAATACGATAGCCTACTCAGTACAAAAGAGTTTTGACCTTTTCTTGTTTGCTCTGATTACGTTACAACAAAATTAATATTGAATGTAATAATGAAACAACATAGTAGCCCCGAAATTAATTAAAGTTTTACGCCCTACTTTTCTGCACCTGTTTGAGCACATGGGAACGAGCCATGCCATTCAGTTCGGAAGGCCCCAGAGGACTGATATTTTCATTTTTTAGGCTCCTTAAAGTTTGCAAGCCTATAAGCCTTCTCTAGGAATTTGCAGATCTCTTATAATTTTCTACAAATGGCACGAAATGAATTGGAGTACCTACTTTCTGAACCTAACGGGAACGAGAATCCGTAAAGACATGCAGGGTGTCATCGTGATAGGGCTTATTTGCAGGGGCGACGTCATTAGCCTTCTGGTTTTTTTTTTTTGATTTCTAACTGTCAAGAGTTCTTCGACTCATCGTTGTTTGGAAAGTGAAATAAGGCCAACCCCTGTGAATACCAGATTTAGTGAGATTTTCAATGGTTATGGGCCAATGACCTGCTTTAATGAGTAACTTTATTATAATATCATAAAATATAATAGACACGTAGACTAATGAACTATCTCTAATATAGTTAAATTACATTCATTACTTTATTAATGGATTTCTACCTGGTTTATTATCACGGGATTTGGAGCTTTTTAACTTTTTGATATTCTGGCCAATTATTTGAGACGACAGGACTGTCACGTGAATTTAGAACAGTGACAAACACGTGGACGTGGGCCTTGTGTGTGGCACTCAACAAAGTTTTAAGGAATACACTTGTGAGGTCATATTTCAAGAATTTTTTAAGAATGGCGAGCGATGGTTAAGTGTGTGTTCTTTCAAAAACTATGATCCTGCAATGACAGCTACTCTCCAGTATAATTAAAATTAGACCAAACTTTCGTTCCGGTTTTTTTATTAGCTTTTATTTCTAATATATCGACTTCGATTAAAGTCTAGCGACAGCCCTCTTGGACGTTCGTCAATTTGACCTAACTCGATGACGTCTACATTAATCCAATCAAATTTCTACCCTATCCAGCCTGGCATTTTGTGACGTTTATCAGGCTAGGTCTTAAGGTTTATTTGACGAACGTTCAACTTCAAGTTGGCTGTCGTTAGACCCTAACTTCATGAAGTGGCTATATTAAAAAAAAAGCTAATGAAATAACGGAACGAAAGTTTGGTCTAATTTTAACTAGACTGAGTTACTCCCAAAGTAAGTTTGAAGTCTGAAGACTGAAGCTGCAAATGTGCCCCACTATACTCCATTAGACCAATCAAGATCGTAAAGTTGAGCGTAAAACTCCGTGTATTTATTTGGTTGGATTCAACACGAAAGCCAGTGGTTGACAATCAACACAAACATGTTATGACTTTATTAAACTGGTATTCTACAGGGACACGCATGAAGGTCACTAGAAAGTACGAAACGTCCCATACGGGGAATTGTCTTGTTATTGACGTCAATAATCACGTGACCTGACTTAATTCTACTGACATGTTCTATTATCGATATTAAATCAAAATCAATACCCAATCAATATAATCAATCAGTTGATTCTCCAATCAGTCATTAAAAACATGTTCTACAGTATTGATATATTGATTTATTGAAATTCGATCTGTTCTTACTGTTCGGTTTAAAGGGACAGTCTGGTTTTATTTTAGTTGTTTGGGTAGGTGCTCAAAGTAATGAAAACTATCCACCAAAAATATACAATGAACAAATTTTTCCCTTATTTTTTCTTAACTTATGAAATAGTACCTTTAAAAGTTAGTTTTTAGAACGATATAACTATTTAAAAGATTTACGTAAAATTTACTTGAAATTAGTACACTCGGTTTTTAATTAACCCTTTTTCAAACAAATTCAGGTTGATCAAGAAGATACATACAAGTAAATAGCATATTTGTAAAAATCTTTCACCTGTAATTAGATTTTAAATAATAACAATTTTATAGTTCACAGCACGAAACACTTTTTTTTTCTTTTTAAATTTGAATATTATCGATCTGCAACGAATAAATCTCGTAATTGTTCCATATTTTCCACTATTGATCGAATCTGATTCTGATATAAATTGAAAGATATTGTCAAGTTTAAAGTGATCCAATCTTCTAAAATATTTGCTTTATTAGTTGATATACCTCAATTTCATCTAACGTGGTACTTTTAAAAATGAAAATTTGACGTATGTCCGTACAATTTATTTTGAATATTTAGTAAATATGTGCGTCTGTTATGTTGTGTTATGGTCGTTATTACAAGACACAATCAATTGAGAATGGTCATAAGCAGAGAAACAACTCATTTGGCGTAGTTACTAGAATCAGAACAAGTCCGACATGTAAGAGGCGTGGCTAAAACTGAATTACCTTTCTAATCCGGAAACGCGAGGCTCAGAGGTGAACAAAGTAAAACGAAAGTAGCAATTCAATTTCTCTTTTCATCGACCTGAATCAAAAGAATGCTTTCAATGCCAAAACAACATTTAAATATTTATCTATATAACTTTTGAAAAATAAATCGATTGATTTTGTCGGGCACAGCGATATCAATGTCGGCTTACTGTGTACTTGTCACAAAATCAAAAGATTAAGGTATTATATCCCTTAAGAATGTTATGATGTTGCATAATTTTCAGCATCAAAATCAATATTCGTCTAGAAATTATCATTTGATCTAAAAATCAATAATTATATAAAACTTTCAAAGATCGATATCAATAAAGTGATTGTTTTTTTTTATTACAAACTTACGTCTGGGTAACCACAAGTTAAAAAGGCCAAGGTTATGCAACTTTTCGATGTGTTTCTTGCGTTTCGTTTTTCTATTCAGATCTATATTTTTGCACCATTCTTTTCCAACCAACAGCAGACAATAAAATAAGCTTTTTAATGACACGAATATTTGATCTTGGGTCTTTATTTGGTAGATCTCGGATAAGTTCGGATTTCTCGATTTTCTTGTTAACGCGGAATAGAGTTAACTCCCTTTAGTTTAATTGTAATGCGCAGCATGAAATTACCATTCATTAACCCAACAATAGGTCGTTGTATTTAAGGTTTAGTTTTAATAGAGATTTTCAGATGTACTGATTGTTAGCCGGTACTGTTAGCTAGTACACCAGTGTATCCAGAGAACCAATGGTTGCTAAAGCGGTCTATCAAATAAATTATATTTATATTTTCAGATGTGACGAATGGTTGAGAGTACCGGAACATATAAAATTAGAACTGGAAGTGACGTCACAAGACGACGGGGAATTCTGGATGTCGTTTAGTGATTTTAGAAAAGAGTTTTGTAACATGATTATTTGTAATTTATCGCCTGATTTTGACCACGATGGGGTTAGCGATAAGGCTGGTAAGTGTTATCGAAGGTACAATTATTTACACAAATATAAGTCACTATAGTGGAACACATTTATATGAACACATATTGGCACGATTCGAATGCAGCATATCACTAAACTTGCTTAACCACCTACAATGAATCTGTATAATCCAGGAAACCGTAAGAGAATTGAGAATGGAGAAAGATTGCCTTCAGACTGCTCACGATTTCTCCTGCGAAACAAATTGGCTACAGTTACGACAGCCTTGTCCGGGTTGTCCCCTCTTTGAACAAATGGTAGTCATAGGTCATAGTGAAAGTCTATTAAACTCAGATCTCCCAAATGATTCCAGTCGACCTACCGCTGTAATTCCATTCATGTAATCTGTGAAAGGTGAACGCCTCGACCACGAGTTGTGATCATGGACCAGCTGGTAGACAGGATCTATATTCGTGAGCCTTAGTTGTAAAAGATGGTTGTTTCTTTTGTCTACGGTTAAAGAAGGCGAAAACGACACCGTGCCTGAATACTATTCTGTTTAATTTCCAGAATACCAACACAGTTTAAAAGGAAGGTGGAAGACAGGTGTCAATGCTGGAGGCTGGTTGGAATGCGACAGTTTTCACCAGAATCCTCAATATCTGTTGACACTACATTCTAACAGTAAGTTTAAGAAATATATTTTAGAAAAACCAGGAATACTTCCTCAAAATTAAATTTTTAGTCTTGGTCAAAATGAGTATACATTCATCAGTGGATTTACCAGGTATGTTGAATATATTTATATACTATATATGACCAAGCTTGAGACTCTAAATTTTGTGTTCATTCAGAGAGGCAGTATTCCTTTAAGCTAAACATGCATGATTGGATGCACAAACAATCCTTCTTTGTTGGTGTGTTGACCTCTTGACTCATTTTTATATAGATCAGATGCAAGGACTGGCTCATGAGATCCAAATGCGCAGTGTTTTCCGGATGTTCGTAAAAAACAAAACACAAACAGGTTAACAATATTGAGAATTCTGCTTTTCAGTAAGTGTTCAGAGACGATACAGAGGTCGTCTACCACTAGCAATCGCCTTACAGCAGGGTTTTAAACGATGGTACAGTATCGAAGGGCAACAACTCTTTGCAGTTGGTTTCGAAATATTTCAGGTAAGGGAATATTGTTTATTGAAAGTGCAAACGACCTGTCTTGAAAGAGTTGCCGAGCGCTTGGTGGTTCTAGCGTTGGATAGGAAATATCTTTAAACGAGGCTGTCCATTACAACCAATGACGTCGGAAATTTGTAAAACAATACATTTCAGCCCCTACAGGGTGTTTCTTCGTGACAAGAACCTAGATTGTTTCCGCTTTCCGAAGAAATTTGATCTCCTCTATGCCTAGTTGTTTGTATGGATCTTTTATTCTGTTTCAGCTGAATAATATTCCGTCCTCGAAACAGGATGCCGATTTCTTCCAGAATTCTGACCCCTTGATGCCAGAAAACGAAGAGACGTACGCCGAGTATCGCGAAACAGCGGGACGCTTTTTTCTGGACCCCGGTGTCTATCTACTAGTGCCAAGCACCCATCAACCAAATCAAGACAGAGACTATCTCCTTAGACTTTTCTCTGTCACCAAAATGGAAATTCGGTGAGTTCTAAGTCATTGAATGCAATATCGTTCTCTAATTCTAATTCTCTAGTTCATCACAAGCTGTTATATGATGCCCCTCCCCCCCTCTCTCAGGCATTTTCTGGAAACGAGAAAGCATAGCGCTGCAGTATATCATGTGCTGTGTTGTGTAAGCAATCATTAAGCCCAGACTTTTCAGGAGTGTTTATTTTTACCCGCTGATCTTTCGCCATTTTTTCGATGGCCGTTGATAAAGGACACCTAATCTCCCATAGCTAAGACAACAATTACCAAGGATCGAATTCTTTCTCTTTCCAGGCCACTTGGTAACTGTTTAGATACGGGCTGATAAGAAATAAAACAACAACCAGTTTCTTATCATGGGCCATCTGGTTTTATTGACTTTTATTGGTGCTTACGTAACGTCCCGAGACTATACGGACCGGAAGTTAGTCATATGTTGCCATAGTGACACTGTTGTGCAGACTACAATCTCTGTTGGTGCCAAAACAAGTTGGTAGTTTAGTGCCAAGAGGCGTTAAACTTGTTGAAGATTTCATTGCCGAACTATTTTTGTATTGCTTCCACACGTTTCCGTTTTACGGAAATTCACGGAAACTACCGAACTTTCACTGACTTTATTTTTTGTTTATTGCCACTCGATATTAACTGTTTATTAATAAGATTATTTATAATCCTTTAATTATTAATGATTACCTCCTACAGACCGGAAATCATTCCATTTCCCGCTTAATTTACAAATCGGAAACGACATGTTGAGAACGTTTTCCTTCATTTGAAGCTATGACGTAATAAATCACGTGACTGCCTGACAACCTAACTATTATTCTACCCAATGAGCAAAACTTGGTAACTATGTTCTGTAGGTTACTGGTGTCAATGGTGTAAATGAATTAACGAGACATCTCGTTAAACCAAACATTAAATAGATAAGACTTGGCAGTGGGCGGGTGGTAATTTTGTCCATGAGCCTTACGTGACGTTATGGTGCGCAGTTATGGCGTCGACTCTACACGAGAAGGTTAATAACGCCCTGGACGTGATAACAGTCTGAACTATATTGTATATTCATTTTCTTTTTTAGAAATTAGTTAATAAGACGGACACTGTCACGCAGTTTGTAATGAGAAATATATTGAGAAGACAGTGCCATTGCCTGGAGTACAAATGTCGTCGGTTTATCTTCCAATATCAACCATTGAACTGTATCAATCGTTGAAAATCAATCTCTATGCACGTAAACCTAGCGGAGGGGCCAGCAATACAAAAAACAATTCTAATGAAGATCGGCGACTTTTTTTCTATTTCTAATCCGAAAGTTATTGAATAGAGTTATCTCCCATTATTTCATAATCCAATCATATTATAGAGGGAAATGTAAAGTAAATGAACGCATGAAATTGTCTTATATAAGTTATATTCCTTTAAGAGAAAGGAACTACCATTTTTAACAAAGATAAGAACATGGGTTCTCGAGGACCTTTTCCACCAGCTAGTCTTTAGCTCCCTGCGCTTATCATCTCAGGAATAATTTTTAATGGATAATAAAAGTCATTTACAGCAATGTAAGCGACAGCTAAAAAAAAATGCAATCGCCGGCATGGTCCTTCCAAGATAGAAAAAATTTCTTAGAAAAGCATCTGGTAGCAACTAGTAGCAGTTACGATTTATCTTTAGTCGGTCCATTCAGTTGAACAGTATAATATTGGCGTCACATGGTGCCTATTGAACAGTACGTACAAAGATGGCGTCACACAGTGCTATCGAACAGTATAATAATGGCGTCACACAGTGTCTATTGGAAAGTATAATAATAGCACAGTGTCTTTTTAACAGTATAATAATCTAAATTGCGTCATACAATGTCTATTGAACAGTACGTACAAAGATGGCGTCACACAGTGCTATCGAACAGTATAATAATGGCGTCACACAGTGTCTATTGGAAAGTATAATAATAGCACAGTGTCTTTTTAACAGTATAATAATCTAAATTGCGTCATACAATGTCTATTGAACAGTACGTACAAAGATGGCGTCACACAGTGCTATCGAACAGTATAATAATGGCGTCACACAGTGTCTATTGGAAAGTATAATAATAGCACAGTGTCTTTTTAACAGTATAATAATCTAAATTGTCTATTGAACAGTATAATAATGGCGTCACACAATGTCTAGTGAACAGTATAATAATGGTGTCACACAATGTCTAGTGAACTGTATAATAATGGCGTCACACAGTATCTATCAAACAGTTAATAATAGCGTCACACTATGTCTATTTAACAGTATAATAATGGCGTCACACAGTATCTATCAAACAGTTAATAATAGCGTCACACAATGTCTAGTGAACAGTATAATAATGGTGTCACACAGTGTCTATTGAACAGTATAATGATAGCGTCACACAGTGTCTATTGAACAGTATAATAATGGCGTCACACAGTATCTATCAAACAGTTGATAATAGCGTCACACTGTGTCTATTTAACAGTATAATAATGGCGTCACACAGTATCTATCAAACAGTTAATAATAGCGTCACACAATGTCTAGTGAACAGTATAATAATGGCGTCACACAGTGTCTATCAAACAGTTAATAATAGCGCCACACAATGTCTATTGAACAGTATAATAATAGCGTCACACAATGTCTATTGAACAGTATAATAATGGCGTCATACAGTGTCTATCAAACAGTTAATAATAGCGTCACACAGTGTCTATTGAACAGTATAATAATGGTGTCACACAATGTCTATTGAACAGTATAATAATGGCGTCACACAATGTTTAGTGAAGAGTATAATAATGGCGTCATACAGTGTCTATCAAACAGTTAATAATAGCGTCACACAGTGTCTATTGAACAGTATAATAATGGTGTCACACATTGTCTATTGAACAGTATAATAATAGCGTCACACGGTGTCTATTGAACAGTATAATAATGGTGTCACACAATGTCTATTGAACAGTAAAATAATGGCGTCACACAATGTCTAGTGAACAGTATAATAATGGCGTCATACAGTGTCTATCAAACAGTTAATAATAGCGTCACACAGTGTCTATTAAACAGTATAATAATGGTGTCACACAATGTCTATTGAACAGTATAATAATAGCGTCACACGGTGTCTATTGAACAGTATAATAATGGTGTCACACAATGTCTATTGAACAGTATAATAATAGCGTCACACAATGTCTATTGAACAGTATAATAATGGCGTCATACACTGTCTATTGAACAGTATAATGATGGCGTCACACAATGTCTAGTGAACAGTATAATAATGGTATCACACAGTGTCTAGTGAACAGTATAATAATGGTGTCACACAGTGTCTATTGAACAGTATAATAATAGCGTCACACAATGTCTATTGAACAGTATAATAATGGTGTCACAAGGTGTCTATTGAACAGTATAATAATGGTGTCACACAGTGTCTATTGAACAGTATAATAATAGCGTCATACAATGTCTATTGGACAGTATAATAATAGCGTCATACAATGTCTATTGAACAGTATAATAATGGCGTCACACAGTGTCTATTGAACAGTATAATAATGGTGTCACACAATGTCTATTGAACAGTATAATAATAGCGCCATACAATGTCTATTGAACAGTATAATAATGGCGTCACACAATGTCTTTGAACAGTATAATAATGGTGTCACACACTGTCTATTGAACAGTATAATAATAGCATCACACAGTGTCTATTGAACAGTATAATAATGGTGTCACACAGTGTCTATTGAACAGTATAATAATGGCGTCATACAATGTCTATTGAACAGTATAATAATGGCGTCACACAATGTCTATTGAACAGTATAATAATGCCGTCATACAGTATCTATCAAACAGTTAATAATAGCGTCACACAGTGTCTATTGAACAGTATAATAATGGTGTCACACAATGTCTATTGAACAGTATAATAATGGCGTCACACAATGTCTAGTGAACAGTATAATAATGGCGTCATACAGTGTCTATCAAACAGTTAATAATAGCGTCACACAGTGTCTATTGAACAGTATAATAATGGCGTCACACAGTGTCTATCAAACAGTTAATAATAGCGTCACACAGTGTCTATTGAACAGTATAATAATAGCGTTACACAGTGTCTATTGAACAATATAATAATGGCGTCACACAATGTCTATTGAACAGTATAATAATAGCGTCACACGGTGTCTATTGAACAGTATAATAATGGTGTCACACAATGTCTATTGAACAGTATAATAATAGCGTCACACAATGTCTATTGAACAGTATAATAATGGCTTCATACAGTGTCTATTGAACAGTATAATAATGGCGTCACACAATGTCTATTGAACAGTATAATAATGGCGTCATAAAGTGTCTATCAAACAGTTAATAATAGCGTCACACAGTGTCTATCAAACAGTTAATAATAGCGTCACACAATGTCTATTGAACAGTATAATAATGGCGTCATACAGTGTCTATTGAACAGTATAATAATGGTGTCACACAATGTCTATTGAACAGTATAATAATAGCGTCACACAGTGTCTATTGAACAGTATAATAATGGCGTCACACAGTGTCTATTGAACAGTATAATAATGGTGTCACACAATGTCTATTGAACAGTATAATAATAGCGTCACACAGTGTCTATTGAACAGTATAATAATGGCGTCACACAGTGTCTATTGAACAGTATAATAATAGCGTCATACAGTGTCTATTGAACAGTATAATAATAGCGTCACACAGTGTCTATTGAACAGTATAATAATAGCGTCACACAGTGTCTATTGAACAGTATAATAATAGCGTCACACAGTGTCTATTGAACAGTATAATAATGGCGTAATGTGCTCTGTTCAAGCTACAGAGGGAATTTACAGATGAGAAACTCGGCTGATTCAAATAGAGGGGTATCAAGAAGGTCAATTTCTAGAAGAATATCTCCATCCGGTTCACACCCACCACAATTACCCCCACAGAACCCCTCAATCATGTGACCATCATCAGATCTAGTAATATTCATAATGACTCCGTTGACGCCCCATGTCTTCCACTGAACGCTTGGTTTAACTCTTAATCCAGTTCCTCGAGTGTTGATGAGGAAGCGACCAATCACTCCGCATTCACTGCTGTCGTTTCCAGCATAGCAGTCGCCAGCCAGTCCAAATTTCTGAATCTTTTGCGTATAATTCACATAATGATCAAAGATTTTTTCCTTATCAATGATAGGTTTATTTGGTACCAATCTGATTTTAGAAAATTCGGCTATACCCATATCTGGATCCTGTATGGTGGCTTCGATTGGTTCACAGGAGTTTTGGTATCTTGTAAAGGCGGGAAAAGACGCCATGTTGGTTTCATTCAGCGAGAGAAATGGTCCTTTTGCTGGAGTTGCTCGGCAGAAGATCTTGTAATAATCATGAAGCAGTGTGGAATACAGCCAATAGTCGGTTGTTTTCCTTGGCTCACAATTTCCGGTTTCACCACATAGTTTGAGATAGTAGCACGTGAAGTTGCTCCATTTTCCACTTGCCAGACACGTTGCATTGGATTTAGGAAAAAACCCTCTTAGACAAGCATATTCTACAATGTCTCCGAAGGCCCACAAAGCCTTGACGGTGAATGAGGTCATGTTTATATCAGCCACTGGTGGTAATCCAATGCAACCGACAGGTTCACAGTAATAGTTAGCATTATCAGGCTTACAAACCGTATCATTGGGACATTTGTGATGTTCGCACACTCCTGAGATACGATCCGTCCATGTACGCACATCAATGGTTAGGTATTGCGTGTTCGAAACGAAGGCTCCAGCATCAAAATTCCAAGCTAAAAGCTCACAGCCTGATGTTGGTATATGGAAATTTACGCACGAACACAAAGAATAGAGTTTGCATCTTCGGGCACAGTCTATTGGACCAGCTGCCGTACTGAACAAGAATGGTTGAACAGTATCATTTACCTTCATACCACGATACATATCTGGCAGAGTGTCCATTCTAAAACACTGATTTCCTTTACATTCAACGGCTAAACTGAACATTATCACCAACAAAACCAACATTTCAGATGATGGTATAAAAGATGATATATGATTTCTCTTTAAAACCTTTCACGTCAGTCTCAAATATCCAATGAGACTATTTGCTAGATTCTGGATACTGAAGAACAAAAAAGAACTAGTTGTCTTGTCTGAATATCATTTACGATATTGACTTACGTACGACAGCAACTCTAGAACAAAACGCTTTAAATTTCTTTTAAAATCGAAATCGAGAGACTCTGACAAAATGCAATAAGACCCTAAATCCCTGCCTTTAAATATCAGACTAAAACCAACAATTTACCAACCAGTAAAACAAAGGAATGAGTTCTTTATGTGTCCATTAAACCGTGTTATATAAAACTAGTGAATAGAATCAGATATCGGAGGCTTTAAAACAAACTTTCTTATTGATCTCGATTTTTAAAAAACCTGAGAATTATCAATCAATCAAGCGATACATTCTTGGAATTATTCGTACTACAAAGACGCTTGACTAGAATTCTTATAGTTGATGGAATGCAATCAGGCCCTCATCTAAGATATTTTTGTTGGTTGGCCACGAGATTGTTTACGACCGGGATCACCTGCGCACTAACCGACCAGGTACATTGGTGTGTTTAAATATTCCAAAATTCGTCAATCACTATCGATTTCATTTTAGATCTGCCATTTACGTCGAATAGTCTCCCCATGAGAACCGGGTTTTCTAGCGACCTGAAATTAGAGGTGTAGATACCTTTGGAAAAAGCCTCCCAGTTATGTATTGAACTTATGTGATGTACGAACTTCAAATCAGAAATCTAATGCGATGAATTAACCTCAGAAAAATTAATTGCCATCTTAAAATGGAATGAAAATAAAGTGGATTGTTTTTTTAATAAATCTATATTTTTTCCATTTTGTGTACATGTACCCAGGGACATAGTTTAATTTTTTACATTTTTATAATTTTCATTTTCTTAACAGAAATGTAAGACTTTGAGTGGTGATGCCAGTCTCATTGGATTGGGGATTCAAATAGGTGAGGGAGCGATGTGGGGCAGGTGGGGTGGGGGACTGACTTAGATCTAATAGGGGGTCAACTTTCCAGGTTGAGATTCAAAATGCGCAGCTCTGTAGAACCGCCATAAGCGCAAGCCCATTAAGCGTCTGAGTGTTTTTTTCCCCAAAAATTAGTCGAAAAAGAATTGATGGTGCATTACGACACATATTTTGGAGCAAAAATGTATGAAGGGTGATATATTAAATAATTTGAAAATGAAGTGGGGGTACATTTTGGTGTACAAACACCCCCCCCCCCCCCCCCCCCCCAACATCCTCTTTAAGATTTATATACGGAAATGTTGTAACATACTTCTCGGTCGACATCTTCACAATATCAAGCTATTACGTACTTCGACTTATACCTTGACTCTTGTAGGCCCCTTTCTTGTATCACGGAATGTGGCGATTTGGTTGGATTGTACGACAGTGAATACAGCCAACCATATCCCCCGACAGACTGTAAACATGAAGGCTTATTATTTACAGACTGTCGAGGACTCAGATTGGGTGTTTTCGCTAACGTACAATCCAATCAAATTGCTGCATTTACAAACTTTCGTGTTACAAAAAAGTCAAAGACGAAGGTTCGTTATAGCTTGACATTGTGAAGATGAGTTGTGGAGTTCGATTGCGAACGGAATGTTTAAAGTACGTCAAGAAGGGAAGTTCATGGATTGTGTTACAGAACAACATCTCCTGACCTGTGCTAATGCTTTTTTGGAAACCCTGAAATATTTCTTTCTGCTTTTGGATTTATTGTTCCTGTGGAATTATCAATATTAATTGTAGCATTCCACGGAGTTGTGGTCTGAGTAAGACGTAATTAGAGTTATCTCCCTTGAATGAACTTTCACCCGTGCTAGCTGATAAAGTGAAAAAAGAAATTTTGTTACATAAATAATGCTCATAGTCATAAACAGTCGACATCAGAGTGAAGAGGGCAAGGGTCGTTGTAACCAGTTGTTAGGTTTGTGTTGTTCCGTTTTTCTCTTAGTAACCTCTGATTGCAGATGTTGCACTTGATTTTTAAACTATTAAAGAATATTGAAATGAAGACAACAAATGGCAATATTATAAAATTTAAATCCATAGATGTACATGTATTTACAAACAAATCCAAGGCCAGGGCAAAGATTAGATAAATACGCCTCCATGATGTTACACTTGCATTTGCAGGTTATCAGTCTGGATAGATTGCGTTGTAAATTGGTGTTTTGAAAAGTTTTGGCAATGCTATTTTCACTCCTAACATTGTGTGAAAGCAACCAAACCTAACCTATGGCCTGTTGCTTGCATCTGCCTTTTCACTAGTCCTGGACCTCTATTTGTAAGTCTTATTGACTATTGAACCTCTTAAACTTTGGTCAATGGCTGGTGATCATTTTTGAATTGAATGTTTTTAAAGATATAGGCGTAGATAAAGAAACAAGATAATATGGATATACTCATTTTTCTCTTAATAACACTACCTGTATGAACATGTGAAATGTTGAATTGATAAATGTTAAAAATAGTAAGCTTATATCCATATATGTCTTGTGCTTTCTTAGTTTGGTCTTGTCCAATAACCCCAGATAACTGCATTATTAAAGTTGATATTTTAGTTTGAAGAGGAAGAATGGCTCACAGAGTGTTATTGGGCAAGGTGTGTTTAGTAACAGGTGCTACTAGAGGTATTGGAAAAGGTATTGCTCTACAACTGGCTGAGGCAGGAGCCACTGTCTATATCACTGGTGAGTTACATTAAGGAATTCAGGCATCTAAATAGTAGCTTTTCCAGCACCTGGAAGCACTAAAAGCTCATTGCTTGGAACATCAAATAAATGGTGTTCATGGGTTCTAATCTTGGTCTACATGTGGAAGTCTGGTGGAATAAACCTTCTCCTCTGCTTGCTGAAAATGATACCTGATAACTTAAGAATTTTAGGTCTGACACATGTCTGTTGACTGGATATATCGTAGATTTCAAAACTCTTTTTTTCCTATTAATTTCTCTTGACCTTGATCAAGAGATGACTTCAATCTGTAGCTTTGTTTTTCCAGGTAGAACTCTAAACAGAACCCCTGATAATAAAACTGGTTCATTAACAGACACTGCTAAAGAGGTAGACATTGTTTTAAAGACCTACATATCTCTTATATTTTGATTTTGAACTTTTTCTTCCTTTCATATCTCATAAAGCCAACTGTAATGCTTTTGTGGAAGAGGAGGGGGGCAGGGATTAAGTGCATGCGTGCCGACCGTAAGGGTCATTACACTTGTGGATGAGGGGGGATGTGCATTTGTGCATCAAAGTTTTTGTGGAGGAGGGGGGGGAATAATTCTTTTCACATTTGCATATTGAAAAGCCACAGTTTGCATCCAAATTTCAAAAAAACATGATACACCAGAAAGTTTCAAACTACCACAGGATTAAAAAATTACAGTGTTGTTAAAATCAAGGTCTTAATGTGTAAAATTTGTAGATAGAAGAAAGAGGTGGTGTATGTATACCAATACAGTGTGATCATAGTAAAGATGATGAAGTTAGGACAATTATTTGATAAGATAAAAAGAGAACAGAATGGTCAAGGGGACGTTTTAGTTAACAATGCCTATTCTGCTGTTANTGTAAGTAGATT
>NW_008707797.1:2311940-2440406 GCF_000327385.1 Lottia gigantea | reverse complement strand
GTATTCAAATTTTAAGTACAGCATTCAGAGGACTCTCGCAGACTGACTTTGGGAGAATCCACAAGGAATTTGACAAATTTTAAGACCTCTGTTTTCAATTCTTGAATTTAGCCCTAGCCCTACCCACTTCCTCAAATTATTTTGTCTTCAGATGAAATAAAAACATCTACTTGACTTCAACAAAGATATTTATACAAAACTATCAAGTTAGTTTAATACCCTCAGAAACATTCTGTCATATTGGAATCTATCTTTGCTATTACAGGCAATATTTGACAATCTGGGGAAGAAATTTTGGGAGTTAGAACCTGACATGTGGGATATCTCCAATAATGTTGGATTGAGGTTAGTCTACAAATTAATATGTTTTTTGGAAAAAAGGGATTACTCATGAAATAAGTAAGGGAGATAAGTACTATTTCTGAGAGCATACAGCATATTCGAAAAATCCAAAATGTTGTGTCGTTAAACGACTTATACCAAAAATAGTTGTGCATTTCCATAATTACAGGAACCACAGACATCTGAGGGAAAATTGAATGATGCAAATAGAAAACATCAATGGCCCTTATACACATAAAAAGCCTCTTTACAATTTCAATATTGTGGTATTTTAGGAACCACTATGTGTGTTCTGTCTATGCCTCGAGAATGATGACAGAGAGAAAGAAAGGGTTAATTGTAAACATCTCCTCTGCTGGGGGATTAAAATATTTATTCAATGTTCCGTATGGTGTGGGAAAAGCTGCTGTGAGTATTTTTTTACTTTTCTGTTAAATTTAGAAGGGATACAGTATACTTGTCCAACTTCAGTAGGGATGCAGGCTGAAATAGGTCAGTTGTCTGAAGATCTCTACTTGTCAAACTTCAGTAGGGACACAGACTGAAATAGGTCAGTTGTCTGAAGATACAAGGGGATGTGGCACAAGATTTGGGGGAATGGAAGATTTGGCTCTTCCAAATAAATAATAAACTAATGTACTGAACTATATATAATTGAACAGGTAGATCGAATGGCTGCTGATTGCGGAGAAGAATTAAAGAAATTTAATGTAGCTTATATCAGTCTATGGCCGGGTGCCGTTCAAACAGAACTGATTACACAAATCATGAAAACAAATAAACGGGAAAAACATGTAAGTTTGTTTCAATAACTAGTAGAGATTAGGAATTTTAGGTTGTAACATTGCAGTTAAGCAATGTTACGAAAGCACAGGCAGAGGCAAAAGAGATTAGGGTGATTGAAGAGTAACAAGTTACTATTCAATATAAGGCACTGGCACAGGGTTAAAGTTATAGAGTACATGTATATAGTTACATTTCCACTATCACTTCCTTCAATGAACCAATTACGCAAACTGGCATTTATTTTTCCATAAACTGTAGTTTGTCAATTGACACAATGACGTTGTCAGAGTACAACAATGACGCAATCTAAGATTTGTGGCAAATTCAAGGAACGGATGATATAAAAATGTGAAAATTGTGTTAATAAAAATATCTGAATATAACTATAAGAATTAAACGTTGGTCTCACTAGCATTATTGGTGTGTAAACACTGTTGATCGTGTCACAAACATACATAAATTACTTTCTCAACTAGAGCTTCTCTGAGTTTTTATGTGTATGATGGACAATCATAGCATTTATTTGCAACATTTCAGATTTCAGTCAAACGTTTGTGAGTTTTGTAATTCCACTAAAGTTTGGTGGTTCATGGCAAAATCATGTTAATTAATTTTATTTTTAGATGCAGCTAGCCAGAGTGTTTGAAAATGGTGAAACTCCAGAATTCGCAGGAAAATGTGTTGTTTATTTAGCAAACGGTCAGTTGAAAGATACGTTTAAAGACCTTTCTTTGTTTGAAATCTGAAGTGTTTTTAGCCACACTCAATGTTGGAGGAATGAATAGTTAATATTATAAAGCAACATTTCAATTTGGATGTATATTGTTGTAGCCCAGAAGGTTGTAAATTGTTAGTATACACACTAGAAAATGTTATGAAATGAAATGAATGGACTTTTACGTCCTACTTTTCTGCACCATGTGGGTTAATGAAGACGGCCATGTGCAATGAGTGGAATTTTGTCAGGACAGCAGCATTAGCCTGCTCTTTTTCCGATTTCCAACTGTTGCACACAGGGCCTTGGTTTATTGTCCCCTCTAACCTGACAGGGAGAAACAGGTGGACTTCGACCTATGCCAGGATTGAACCCTAGACCTTAAAGTTAGCGAGCAAGTGTCTTAATTCGCTGTGCCACCACAGCTCACAGTAAACACACTAGAGATTAAAGTTTTTGATTGGTTTGTAGGATGTAAAAATCTTTATTTCTATTTGATGTTAGAACTTGTTTTTGGTGATTGACTGACTAATTTTGTTCAATTTAAGACCCTGATATTATGAAGAAGACAGGTCGTGTTGTTATGACCCCTGATTTAGGTCTTGAGTACAGTTTTACAGATATTGATGGTAGGTAGGATTCAAACCTGTAGCGCTCATTTACATATACAAGATTGATCTAATTGACACCATTTCCCTTGCAAAATATGACAAAAAAAATAATATAAAACGCTTAGTTTTAGTGGAATTGCAAGAACCACAGACGTCTGACTGAAAATTGGAATAAATCAGTGCTATTATTGTCTCTATATTCATTCAAATTTAGAAAACCTCTTTTCAAATCCTATAATATTAGTATAGATTCCCTATAGTTATTCCTAATAGCAAGTTGTTTTTAAAATGTTCTGGGTTGTATGTTTCAGGTCGAACAATAGATTCATTCCGCCAGTTTAATCTCTGGTTCCGATCTATAGGATATGAAAGACTGGCCCAGATAACACCCAGCTTCATCAAAGTTCCTTACTGGGTTCTCTCTTTAGTTGGTGGAAAATTCTAAAGATACACAGCTCAACTGAAACATCTGCATCTATTTTGGCCGCTACAATCTATTTTGGCTGAAATAGAGGCAGGTGTTTCAGTCTAAACTATGTCAACACCAATAGTCATCAGGTTCTTACTGTATTTGCTAGTTCATTGTGAACAAGCTGAGATTAAAACATTGATATTTTTCAACATTTTTATTCATGGTGATAAGTTTTCATCCTCTTATCCTTCCACCTGGATTTTTTTTTCACTGGAATATAAGGAAAGATAACTCAGTATATATGTATCTATATTCAAGCCCTACCAATAACCGCGAAGATATCACACATATTATGTCAAACCGACAATCAACATGCTACTCAAAAAACGCTTTGTTTTGTACATATAAACTCACGCACCTCTCTTGTATGAAAATTGTCGATTTAGGCCAATTGAGCTGACTATCCAAAAAGAAAATACGTCTTGTGGTCAGATGAGGAACTGTGTTTTTACAGGTTGTGGGTATTATCAAGATGATCCTTACGTAAAGCGAGCTTACTATCACTAACGTCTCTCTTGGCGACCGGTGAACCCCGACTACTGCCACGTATATACCACATCGAGACAGACACTTGGACCATCATCAATACTACAGCAAGGATTCAGTTAGCGGAGCCAAAGAGGGGGCAGCCGCCCCCCCTCGCAGCCCCGAAAGCAAGTTTTTTGGGCAAACATCTCACAACTATATTAGAAATTTGAGCAATTTCAGATATTTCCCCCCCCCCCCCCTCAGACGTAAACCTGGCTCCGCCACTGCAAGGATTAAAACAACGCCTACTTTCATTCTATTGTATAAACAAAGTAAAAAGTAATTTTTCAATTAAATGCTTCACAGACGAAAAATCAATAATGTAAGCCTACCATGCTATACCATTACGTTGCTAAAAATATTCTTAATATCCACATTTCAATAATTCTAGTTTCACTTTAAGAGACAATAACATCTTGTGTTTTAACACAGTGGTATTCCTATAGCATTAGTAAGCTTATATCATTCCAGAACAGTAAAGACTAAAACTCCATCCAAATTTCCATGTCAAATAGAGACCAGTTTAGAAAACCACATAATTCCTTCCAAATACCTCAAGTGTCTCAACTGTTAAAGGGACAGTTGTGCCATTTTGATTTGAGTCTTGAATATATCTAAATAGTCTTCAGAAGTACTAGAAATGTACAAAAAATTACACAATTCCTTCAAAAATATCTCACTCAATCTAGGAATTTCTTTTCCTATATCTTTACATCGTCTTTTTATCTTTCAAACGCAGATAATTCTGGACACACATGGATTTATAGACTCACATTTCGATGGTGAGTTGTGAACACTATTACTTACTGACTTGGCTAAAAGCTTTCCGTTTCTGAGACTAATGTCTCATTAGTCAAAACAACAACAAAGTTATTTGTTGAAATTGTGTAAATGTTCTTATCTGGACAAAAATTTGATGGTATATCCTGATAATAATCCACAATATGACAATATATTTTTAAGATGAGGTGAAATTATTTATCAACCAGTATATAACCAAGCTGCATATAAAACACTATATATGGTTCTTACATGAAAATAACACACGAACGAACGTAGTTCACAGCCATTTTGAATCCCTTCCTCGACTTAATAAGTCAAATTTAGATAAAGGTTAAGGTTTAAGATTTGAATGACATTTAGAAGTAGAGAGTAGATATAACAAAAAACACAAGGGGTATATTATGGTATAACTCACTTCTTTAATAACAAAGCACATAACGTTTCAACAAAATTTACACGTGTCATAATCAGATTATTTTTGTTATAAGGTTATTATATTTCAACTAAGCCTTGCATTTTAAGCTTTAAATATGGCTTTAAATATTATTTTAAGATTTTGTTGAAATATTTTGCAAATTCTAATTATTAAGACGAGAAAGAGATTCAAAATGGCTGTGAACTATGCTCAAGTTTGTTATTTCCATGAGAGAACAATACATAGTTTTATTTACACAAAGCCATTAATAAACCACAGGTAACCGACACACTTTACATCATAATCCTGAAGCTATCTGTTTATTTATTTTATCAGCTACAAGTCTATCGAGATGTTTTCGCCGATGTCGTACAACTGTATAGGATATTACTGCTATCACCGTACAAATACTTTCAAATATATAAAATGTCTTTTGTTCCACTGCAGGAACTATATCACAACTGAAAAGGAAGAGAAAGAATATATTTTTCAGTATGTTTTATGTCCTGTACTTGTTATTGGATTAATGAAATGAAACTAGTTTTTTGTCATAGTGTTCTGTATTCATTCTGTATTTTTCCCTAAGATAAGGCATTGAATCTGATTGGTTGAAAATTAAATCTTCCACCAATCAAATTAAAGGGATTGCAAAGGGTTTTTTAGCCTTTTAATCTGTACCGTAGACACCTTTGACTTCTATTTGGGACAATTCTTTGTCCGATGCCTGTGGTTTCTGCAATTCCAGAAATATTTAGCCCGAAATGATGCAGCTCCCCCAAGAGAATTCATAACTAACCTACTATCAGATTACAATAACATAATAATATATGTTATCTCCCCTTACAATATAGCGGCATTTCTAACTAACAATTGCTGACTCATTTACATTTAGCTTCATAGTTACTTATAAAACTCTTTGCTACGTCTTATATTGCTTCGTTTTAGCTTTTAAATATCCTTATTTGTGATAAAATGGCCAGTTTAGTTTCAAATATAGTGGGGCAATCATTTGGTAAATCAAGTTGGTCCAGTAGAAGTAGTATTACAAATTTAACTTACCCTCTGAATATTTGTTTTCCATTACTACATTGGACAAATTCTTTATAACCTGTTTGTTTACAGAATGATAATTCTTTTCTCTACAAATATAAACACAAACTTGTTGACATACAATATATATGGTGTATTGTGCATGAATAACCAGAAACGGAAAAGATACTGGGCCAAGAGATCGAGCAGGAACTTCACTTGGTAGCGTGGCTGCTGCCATGTAAACATCATCATCTTATTCATCTATATGTTTGTGTTGTAATGTTACCCGGGGTTTTTATACATCGTCCTGTATGTTTGTCATCTACATAAATAAATAATTAACTATACTTTTCAAATCTCACATCAGTTACAGAAAAATAAGATGATCTTTAGGAACTTGCGTAGTTCCAAAGTTTGCAATACATTGATATTGTGAAGATGCTGGGTACATTTCTCAAAAACTCTTACAACAAAAATTACTGTAGGGCTCGGTCATATACCTGTATTGTGATTAATGAGAAATATCACAATCGATATCCACCAGACTCAATATTGCCCAGCCCTCAATTACTGTGAGAAATCATGTATTTTACTGGCGACCAAATTTCATTTACATATTGGAAGCAACTTGCTAGGAGAGGGACTGGATACACCATTTCTTTTTAAAAAGTAGACAAAATAGTCCAGTCTCAAAAAGCTGATGACTGAGTTTAAACCAGGTATCAAAACTGCCAACATGAAGCAAAAGTTTTGTTCCCTTCCTCTTAACAATGAAATGAAGTTGAAAGAGGAACATCAACTTCCATACAATTTCAGATCCTTTTCTATCATAATTTAATAACTATTGCAGCATAAATTTAAATAAAACTTACATTTTCATCTCTAGGACAGATTTTACAAGGTTCTATAACTGTTACTGTTCCAGGATTGCAACTTGCATTTGTTAAGGCTGAAAAAAATATCATAGAATTTCAAGGGTATCTAAAGAGTACTGTTTTTTTTTCTTGTTTATAGGAGATACTGGAATAGAATATGTTGGCAAGTATATTCTGCTTTCCTGAATTTCTTTAATTCCTGAATATTAGGATTTGTGTCAAATATTTGCAATAGCAGCGTAGCCTTGTAATCTGTTAACCTTCAGGCCATGTATTCTCGAAATGATCTTAGCGTTAGGATATCCTACAAAACTTGTTAGTAGTTTAGACCCTAAGACACCCTAATACTGAGATTGTTTCGAGAATATGCAGCCTTAACTTCATAAACAATCCCATACTCTAAAGTGTCTGTTGATGTAATGATATCATTAAAACTGATTGTGAACATTTTGATAACTTTCTTGAATAGGTGAATAGTATATATTTTTAAGATGTTTTGTCTATAAATGACAATATCCATTAAAAACATATTCTTTCATTACCTTTTGCTGCTAATTTGGCTTTTTTCAGCTTATGCTGACTTGACCATCTGTTTTCAAAAAATAACATCATAACTGACACACTGCAAGCAAAGAAAATCATTATTCAGATCAATTTAAAATATGGTGCAGAATATTAACATTTCCACTATTACTTCCTTCAATGAGCAAATTATGCAAACTGGAATTCATTTTTTGATAAACTGTTGAATCTATTGCCAGTATCTGAAACTCACTTCAAATTAATTCTAAAGAAGCATAGAAAGCACAAAAAAACAAACAAAAAATCCAACTTCATGAAGCCAAGCTGTATTTTGGACAAGTCTAATGACTCAAAAGGTCATGCAAGAATGATAAACTGGTACTCTGTTGTGTTCGCTTATGGACTGGGGGATCAGTTTAGCATTAGCTAGCAAGGTTAACACTGTAAGTTTGTAACAGCCTTTTAAATTTCTTCAGTTCAATTGGGATTGAGTACAGAACAACTAACTAGTAACTACCCACCTTGTTAAAAGCAGAATCGTTCCTACCATCCGTCGCTTGGTACAGAACTCAATCATATTTCACGGTTTGAAAACGAATTTAAAATTCAACTCATCATAATTGAGAAAACTTCATAAATAAAATTTACGTGATTGTTTACACATCACCGGAATAATGGCGGACAACCGGAAACACTTAAAAAAATTGTTTTTGTAAACTTTAGATTCGGACTAAAATTGAAGAAATCGATAAATGTCTTCTGTGATCAAAATAGTTTCAAATTAACTCAATCGAACTATATAGTATCATTTTGCATAATTCCAAACCATACACTAACACTTCGTTCGACTGAAAAAATATAAAAATAGTTTTTAAAATTAAAAATCCAAATACTGTTTTACATTCAACTCCAGTGCATTATAGGATTCTTTTCACGGGGAAAGAGAAAGGAAGGTCACTACAAAATTTAAGTGGAAACTTCGAAATGTTTGGCCTTGCAAGGAGAGCTGGCGCTATTGTGGCAAATTCTACTCGTCGAATGGTTTTTCAACCTGGTAAAACATTTTCCAATATCACCAAATCTCAGAAATTTCAGGCCTAATCCCTAATCGTTCAAGTTGTAGCTCCACAAAATTGTCAACAAAGTGTAACTGTAAAATTACTGCAAATCCATGCTTATATATTGCAGTTCATTAGCATTGTTAATAAGTTTATGAAGGATTGAATCATAAAGTAATATATGAAATATGCCTATAGCATGTCTGCAACCCAAAACAACAAAACCGTTAACCTGTTTCCTTTGACATTTATAACTATCTTTGGTGCCAATGACTAGTTATTAATTCACCACTTTACTGTTGGGTATGTAGTGGTCCCGACCCCTTTACAAGTTCCTCACTAGTGGTTTCCCTCTTTACAAGTTTTTAATTCTTCTCTCTGACCACACTATTCTCTGAATTGAATTTTGGCAATAATTTGGATATGAATTGGAATGTTCACTTCAGAATACTACTGGTGCTGAGAGTTTTAGTTTGCCTTTGGGTAGATGAAAATGTCAACCACTGGAACACAAGCTATGAATCAGGAAGCATTGCATTGATTTACTAATAATGTTTATGTTTGATTGTTAATTTCAGCACCATTACAAGTAACAAGTTTACGTTTAAAATCAAACGTTGATTCCCAGATCAGAAAATTGGCTGATACAGAAGATGGTCTTGAAGGAGCAGATTTACTAAATTTCCGAGCTCTTGAAAACAGTGACAGCTGGCTGACAAGAAAAGTCTTTTCTGAAATTGCTGTAAGTGTCTGAACTGCAGTTATATTGTCATAGGGGATGTTACAAGAGGGTTAGTGGTGGGTTATGTTTGATCTGGGCCTTTCCTTATTGTCTGTCAAATTTTACCCAGCTTGACTGTGGTAGGAGTTGGTAATGAGGCAGAAAATGGACATCTTTCTTGACATCCTAATTTGATCAAGTCTGCCACAATGTGTATAACATGTATCACAGGTGTTTTTAACCTGTGGGTAAATTTGACATTTTGTTGGGGTGAGGGGGTAATAAGGCACACCGCAGTCAAGCATAACAAGTTTGGACAATAACAATTGAAGATTATTTCATTCAATCAGGCTATATTCACTGATCTGGAAAAAAATTTCAGGAAAATATAAGAGAAAATCATAGGATTTACAAGGTGAAGAGGTCGGGGTTGGGGTGGGGGTTATGTAATTGATCAAGTATACTGAAAAGGGTAATATGTTTAGAAATAAGTCTGATACATGACTGACATATTTCAAGATGTCTGTGATATATTGATTGTTATTGTTTCAGGGATATGACTCCATACCAGACCCTAAAGTCATGGTAGCAGGACTGGTTGCTTGTAGAAGACTGAATGATTATGCCCTAGCTATCAGATTCATTGAAAATATCCACGTATGTATTTCACTCACCTCCACCTGCGGGGATTTCACCTCCACCTGCGGGGATTTCATCTCCAACTGCAAGGATTTCCTTATTGACATTTTTCTGTCATCTCATAGTCATTAAAAATACAAATTTCGAATATTCGGAACTCGTCTCAAAGTCAAAGTATAGACATGAGAATAAGTTTTACATGTGCAACTTCAGTAGAGACGCAGACTGAAAATAGGTCAGTTGTCTGAAGATCACATAGCATGAAACTGTGTAACAACAACATGTTTTTTTAGGTTCTGTTTTAACATTTCGGTTTTCTATCATGTTAAATCTAATTCTCAGAAAACGATCTAGCCATCATTAGAACTTTGCGTCAACCATGGAGTTGAGAATAAAAAAAACTTCAGGTAAAAATACAATTAATCACGCTAATGAAGTAATGACACAAAATTCAAATGTTTAAGATATTTCTATAGTTTTCAACTGAGTTGTATGATCTAGTGATGATAAAGAATGATTTGAATTTTCTTTTATTTACAGCACAAAGCCCAGGGGTTCGATAAGAATTTATGGGCATACATCCAGCAAGAAATTACCCCAGCCATGCAAGAACTAGGAATCTCTAGTTTAGAAGAAATGGGATATGAAAAACCAGAAAAGGAAGTTGTAGATGTTTTTGACATGTATAAAAAATAAACAATGGCTAACTTAGGTGAGTTTTGTGATGCAAGGATATTTATGACCTATCAGGTTAAAACATGAAGACTTCCTGGTTACTCTTTAAAGGGACACAGGTGCCATCTATATGATAAATTGTCAAAATAAAGTTTTTGATGACGTCATTAATCACAAAATTTTCTTTATCACATAAGGCACAGCCTGTTTAGTGACATCATCATACACTTAGTTATGTGGAATTTGCAGGAACCACAGACGTCTGATTGAAAATTGGAATGATGTAAATTCCCTGTGTCCCTGATACACATAAAAAATGTAGATATCTGTAATGATATATCAAGGGAGTTAATAAATAATGATATAACAAGGGAGTTAATAAATAATGATATAGCAAGGGAGTTAATAAATAATGATATAACAAGGGAGTTAATAAATAATAATATAGCAAGGGAGTTAATAAATAATGATATAACAAGGGAGTTAATAAATAATGATATAACAAGGGAGTTAATAAATAATGATATAGCAAGGGAGTTAATAAATAATGATATAGCAAGGGAGTTAATAAATAATGATATATCAAGGGAGTTAATTAATAATGATATAACAAGGGAGTTAATAAATAATGATATAACAAGGGAGTTAATAAATAATGATATAACAAGGGAGTTAATAAATAATGATATAGCAAGGGAGTTAATAAGTAATGATATAACAAGGGAGTTAATAAATAATGATATAGCAAGGGAGTTAATAAATAATGATATAACAAGGGAGTTAATAAATAATGATATAGCAAGGGAGTTAATAAATAATGATATAACAAGGGAGTTAATAAATATTGATATAACAAGGAAGTTAATAAATGATGATATAACAAGGGAGTAAATAAATAATAATATAACAAGGGAGTTAATAAATAATGATATAACAAGGGAGTTAATAATTTGTATGTTGTATATTTCAGGAAATATATAATTGTTATTGTGTTAAAAGAAGCAGGAAGATTTAATTTATAGAGACAATCGAGAATATTTCTTCATATTGTGATAAATTGGAAAAAAAAACAAAAAAAAATCTGAAATTTTTAGAACTTGTTTTGTTATAATTTTAGTCCTGCTCCTGATCTGCCCCTGGCACTATTTACATGGCCTTGATGCAAGACTGTTACTGGGGTGGCGCTTGATTGGAGGTCCCAATTCTGCCCCCAATCGATGGGTATGAAAGCGGATATGTCACATTAAAATTTTACCATCTATTGCGTACTCTGCTATTTTGAAGTCTGTCTGCACCTGCTGTTTTTCAGGACACATGCAATGCCTTCTGAACTCGGTTTCAACTTGTTTTGTTGAAAGTTCTGTTGATTCCATAGATCCCTTGCCTGCAGAACTCACCCTGGGTTTGTCAATTTGTCATCCAATTGTTACAGTCCCAGATTCTTCAAAAATTAAACCTCAATTTTTTTCAAATGACCAATCAGATGATCAAACTAATGAAATCCAAGACCAGAGTCATACAATAGTTTAGATGTAGTGTAGGGGCCACAGATCTGTCAAGGGGCCTTAAGGCAGAACTACATAATCATAAATTTTAAGCACACTTGCGCACGATGGCAAGACAAATGATTGTAAGACTCAGGTGGGAGTTTGCTGTGGTCTGAAATTATTGAATCAGTCAAGAGTTGTCTTTTCTTTGTTGACAAAATTGACAGGTCGATATTCTCGAAAATATCTAAAATGTACGAAATCTATTAGATTAGTAAGTCAAATGGAAAATGGTATGAATTATTTGTGGTTTCATCACCAAAACAAAATGCAAGGTTTGTTATTCATAATCGTAATTGAGACGAAATCGATTGGACATCATAAAAAGAAAATAATTGGTGTCTCAAATTTCCAAACTTCCAACCAAGCCTCCTTGTGATATCCTGAATATACAGATGGCGAAATATATACGTATGACAAGAGAAAATGTTAAAACCTTTCTTCTGACATTTTTTTTTAGGCCTATATATATTTATATTTATTTACATATGCATATAACCTAGTATAACCTAGTATAAGCTATGAAGGATGATGGGTGATGAATAAGGTGCACTTTACCCTATTATGGTGCCATCTTAAATCATCAATAGTCATATCAGGGGCAGAAAACTGGGGTTTAAAACTCTTTTCCTTTGTTATAGGCGGAGTAGATGGAAGATATGGTCGGATGACAGCAGCAACAAGTTCCAGTAAAATATTCGATGATTTTGTGGATCCGGAACTTAATGATAAAACTCATAAAGGTATGACTTACTTGAGTCTATTGTTGTTTACATGTGTTTATTTATCTTTGCAAAAATATAAGATAGATAATGAATATGAATCTTGTTAAAGGGACAGGTTCTGTATTCGTTTGACTAATTGTACCTTAGTCTCAAAAATGGGAGTATTTCTAGTACGGAACCATACTTCTGAAGACTATTTACATATATAACCCCCAAATCAACCCCAAAATATTTCGAATCTGTCACTTTAACATTGTATGGGAATAAACTGAGTTACTTATCATGTGATGAGCTTTTCATGATTCGTTTCTTATTTCTTCATAACAATAACAAATCCACACGGTGCAGAAAAGTTGGACATAAAACTCCATTCATTTCATTTCCTGTTATATTTATAAAAAATGATTGGTATTGAAATGAAATGAATGGAGTTTTAAATTCTATTTTATTTATAGAAATCACAATAAAATGGTTTAATAAAACTAACAATTTTGATTTTGTTTTCAGTTGCTGAGAAAGTATCAGAAAATCTGAATATTATAGCTAATGATGCCTCACTGGCATTTTTCAGGATCCAGGAACATGTTCGTAAAACATTACCACAGCTTGTCGATCAAAAGGTTTGTAGAATATTGTAGCTCAGTTAGTTATAGTGTTGAAATCTTGACATCATATGTTTGATTTAAGCAAACAAATGGTTGTTATGACTTCTGGATATAATCAAACTACAAACGTTGATCTTAAGTTGGCTTGCGTCATTTTTTCAGTCAATTCAGCTGTATAAAGGTACAGGCAAAGATCAACAAGAGATTTAACCAAGGATCAGCTGGTAGAAAGCATCTTTGTGAACCTTAGTTATTAGCCTTTTAAAAAGATGGTTGTTTGTTTCTCTCTTCTATATTGTGTAACTTATTGTAGGCTTGAGTAAGAAAAGACATTTCATTATCATCTAGAATTTTACTATTTTTTTCATTACAGCACGAGGTTCAAGATATCCATAAAAAAGTTCAAGGTGCTGGGTTTGATGCTGAGTATGCTACCAAGTAGGTTATTTTACTGTTCGTTATTTCAAAGCTCCCTGATGAGATAAATCTTTATAATCATAATTTTGTGTCAAAAAAAAATGTGAATGGCAAACGTGCCCCTTTAAGACAAAGTGTAGTCACAGAACATACATCAAACACAATCTCACTGTGAAGATTTATCTCATCAAACATCAAAATGTTTACCTGATTTGTGCTCTATTTTCTACTGTTATGATAATCCTACACTGTATACGATAATTCGCTTCTTATTCTTACTCAGTGCAGAATTATTGATACTGCTGAAAATAGAACAAGCGAATACATAAGTGTTGAATATAAATAAACCAAGTACTAAGAATCTGAACTGCAAAACGAAACCGGAAATACAAAATAACATTTTTGCAAGATATTGGTAGCAGCTAATGAACTTTTCACTTGAGGAAGTATATCAATTATAAGTGAGTAAGTATTTCATAATGAAAAGTGATATCAGGTGTCTGTACCATACCTTGTCTTTTAGTTTACATGATTTCTGTTTTACAGTGCTGTTAAAACTATGAATGGTAGCGCCACCCATTTTCACAATATTCAGGATTTACTGAAGAACGCCATGTTTATGAAACAGCAGATAGATTATGAAGAAAATAGAAGGTAAAGAATAATTATTTCTAATTAATATTCATGATTGGTCAAAAAGGGTGAGAAAACCTCAACAATCCTTTTAATATTGACCAATCACCTGTCTAGAAGTAGGTTAGATTTTGTAATTATAAGTTACAAAAATTCTGGCAACAAGTCGGTGATTTAGACCAAATTTTCATTTCTTTTGTTTTTGCTTTAAATCTGAATAAAGCTACTTAAGTAGGGATCTAAAGATATTAAACATAGCACCAGGAGTCTAATTGGTAGTGGATTTTAATGGTATTTGTCTTGAAGGTGTTTCAATAAGGCTGCACCAACTTCGTTGAAATTTCAGTAGTTGCTCGAATACGCCATCTTTGTATCCTTTAACTTCCCTAGAAAGCCAGGTGGAACTGGGATGTACTCTCCAAAACATTCTGATACAACTCTGATGTCATCGCCTGTTTCAACGACAACACCATTGATTGACAGCACAGACAGTTCATTAGGTCAGAGTGGACATGAACAACTTCCAGAGTAAGATAGTTGTTGTGGTTTTAGTTGTCGTCAAGTGCTTTTTCACCTAAAACATAACCGAAAAAGGGGTCTTGTGTTATATGGAGTCAAACTTAGGATCATGACTCCTGCCATTTTCACAATGTCAAGCTATTACAAACTTTGTCTTGACTGCAGTAGCCACCCTTCTTGTATCATGGAATGCAGCAATTTGATTGGATTGTACTCCAGTGAATACAGCCAATCACAGAGGTTGTCCCACACGGAGCCAGTAGCATACGACAAATCAATGAAGTTACTAACAAAGCTCTCCCTCTTAATCTTTACTTGGTGTTTCTTGTCTTTTAAGCCGTCTGACATTGGACATATTTCTCTTCTTTATTTTAACGTGTGACGTCCAGGCTTCAGTGAATATACATATACTGGCTTAAAGATAATTTTAATATTTTTGCTCAAATATTTAACCAATTTCTGAAAAAGCTAATTAGCAGCATGACTTAATAATTTATGTTTAATTTTTATTTGGTTGCAGTACTATACTCTCGGCATGTCCTTGCTCCCCTAAAAAATGTCGAGATGGAAAATCATCGAAAAATACAACATCACAACATTCGAAAAAGGGTGAGACTAATCGATGTTGTGGCAGTGTTTTGGAGAGTCGTTCTCCTTCAGGAGACTGATTTGTGCTCTGGGTACAAATTGAAGTATCGAAATGTACCCAAATGTACCCAATTGTACATGTTAATAACTGTCCCCTGCTTGAGAACGATTCCATTCTGTTTCAGTTTCACTGTTTCATGTATTGAGCAATCTATCAGTGTGTCTTCTATTTTCAGTCCATTTTGTTTTGGCTTCAATGTTTTTTAGCAATCTGTTGTGTGTCTTTCTCTTTTTTTTTTCCATTTTATTTTAGTGGTCCTTTGTGTATTTTTTAATTGTAGCCATCAGTGTATCTGAATATCTTGTTTATAGAACCAACACCTACTTGTTGATTAGTAGTGAACTCATGAAAGAGAAGTAATATCAGGTGTTTCGTAAAGAATAAGCATGATCTGCTTGGCACATGATACCTGCCAATACTATATGTCAAAATCATGAAATACAACCAGATCAATTTATGCCAAAAATAAAACAGCAAAGATGCAAGAAACAGATTTGTAATATTTGTCCAAAATGTTGTTATAACAACCATATAATATTAATATCTTTTGATGTTTAGGTTTTTAATTGGCGATATTTACCTCTTTGGTTTTATATTATATATTGTATCGAAATAGAAATAGAACATAGATTTCTACTTTTATTTTCTCTAGTCAAGAAGTAGGTATACCAGCTACTGAAGGAAGTAACACATCACAGACCAATTCTAACCAATCAACTTCTGTCTCCTCATCACCTTCCCGTCGACCTCGTGTTGTTTCAACCTCGTATGTTTACAGCATCAATGGATGATAAAGCTCCTTATTCCATATTTCAGCCAGTCATGTATGATTGAGGTTGACATTGACAGGCAATTGGGATTTTGCAGACTATGTCTATTAATATTAAGAAAGGCCTGTGTATGGAAATAATAAGAAATTCTTGCACTCTCAGTGTCCTTTTGGATTTTTGATCAAGTCAAGCAAAGGTATTTGTGAACATCGGGTACGATTTAAAACCTACTCATATTCAGTTTCAGGCACAAAAAAAACAGTGATTCGAAACTCTGTCTACTTAAGGTGCGGGTATTTGGTCGTAGATATTTGTCACCGATTAAAATTAGTAAAATCTCGAATGTGCCCATGCTTCCATGACAAGATTATCATGATGCTGACAAGATTTATAATATAAAACAAGTTTGATAATTGTCTCTGATTGTTTTATCATCTGCAAGACAGACTGTCATTATCCCATCAGATTCATTTTCCTTTCAATTGCATGCTCAGCAGATGATTATCAACATGGTGGAAAACGACCGACTGGAGATTTAGGTCTCCGCGTTTGCCCGTGCCATTCCGCAAATCTCCTGACAAGACTCTAGTCTGCGACAAAAATGTCCGACCAAGGCTGCTCGTGTGCCCTTACATTTAAGTACTTAAAACTACCTAAAGATATAGTAGACCTTTTGTATTTATGATTTGAATCGTACTGGGTTGACACAAAATCTTTGTTTGACAATATAATTGGTTATTAAAACTATATAATCAAAATAATTTTATAAAAACTTAATATAAATCAAGGTAAATAGTTTTGGACATAGATATCTTGGTACCATTGTTGTTATTGTATATTATTGTGATCATTTTGTACTGTACTTACTCTCTGTATGTAAATATAATTGTTTTCCTCTAAATTTACCTTCACTTCATGTAATGATTGTAATTATAAAAATGGGAGCCATGGTGGCTCAGTGAGTTAGACACTTGCTTGCTAACCCAAGCCACAGATGACTCAATGACAACACCCACTACACTGCTCTTGCAGTGGAGCTCAAAGACCATCAGTGAAAGGACAAAATCCAGCCCAATCATGGGAGTCAATTGTTAGGATATTTTAACTCCCAATACACTCTCCCTCCCCTATTTCTCAAACAAACCCAAAACTAAAACAGAACAGCAGTTAAATATATAATTTATAATCATATTAAAAACATCAACAAAACAGATATAGAAAATAGTATATTACAATTAGTAAGGCCATCAAGATAGATATATATATATATTTAAAACACAAATTACTGGCATTATCAGTGGCCAATTTCACAAAAACTTAACTTGAGTCAACTCTGGCTTATTTTTCATTGGGTGGCTCTCTGTTGAAGATAAAAGGCGTTTTTGTGGGCCGATGCGATTAGGTAGATTAGCTATTTTGTGCGTTTGTGAGCCAGGACGATTAGGCTAATCGGTACATTTGTGAGCCAGTTTACCTAAACTGATTTGACTAATCATCCTAACCGTCCGAGGAGGCTTAGGCTTTTCCGAGATGGCGACATTTGGAAGTTGCTAATGTAATCAAAATAACGGTCTTTCATTGGTTGTCAGCGGAGGCAGCCATATTGCCAAATCTTTTTTCTTTTTGCCAAATTTGAATTTTGCATTTGTGGACCACTGCTAATCTAAACCAAATCGTACTACCTGATCGAATCGGCCCACAAAAACGCCTATTCATTGACAGAAAAGCTTCTGTGGCGTTTTTTGTAAACCAGGAGGGGGCCCAGCTGGGCCATAAAATTTTCCAGGACATTCAGGATTGATTTTAAACATAAACACGATGAGTCCAGGTTAGTTTTAGGAAATGTAAGTAGTTATTAATGTAAATAAATAAAGCTAGGCCATTAGGTGCCGTGAGTTCGAATCGTAAGAACTGTTCTGATGCCTGTGCCTGTGCTTCCTAGAATCGGCCCTGTCTCAGCTTTAACTCCCCTAATACAATGTAAATAAAGTCTGTTACTATTTCTTCTACCTTTAAATATAATGGACTCCTTGTTTTTAATGAGACCTGGATTATCTTTCCTTGATTATACTCGTAACAATGAATAATTTTTGTAGAGATATATTTAAGTAGAACCGTAACATGTTGTTAACTTGGACGCAGGCTGAAATAGGTCAGTTGTTAGAAGATCCAGTTTCTGAGATTTAAGTATGTTTGGTCAAAAAAATGGCCTACCTGTCCCTTTAACTTGGACGCAGGCTGAAATAGGTCAGTTGTTTGAAGATCCCACAGCGAGACACTCTGAGTAACAACATGTTTGAGGTTCTGTTTTAATAATTCTATATTTCCAATTATATCATTGTTGTCAGAGCACGCAGGCTGAAATAGGTCCAACATAAATCCAACATAAAAATGGCGGTTGATTTTCCTACAGCAAATAAGTAAAGGAAGCCAACTGACTAACTGCTCAGGAGTGACGTCATTCTTTTGTACTTCTCTTAAATAATGTTTGGAATGTAGACAAGAAAAAAGGCTACCCATAAATACGAATTCTAAATACTCTGATTAAATATTAGCCTGTTAACTGTGGGTCTCATCAAACTTTGATATATTGCCAGTTATTGGATATTTAACACTGGGTTGTTTAGTCTACTGTTTGGAAAGTAGATGACCTATTTATTGTTTTCTAATCACTTGAATGAAACAGGCCAGTTACCAGGCAAATTATAAAGCAGATTATCTCTGCTGCGGCAAGTTGAAAACAAAACAAAAGTTGTGCAAGATATAAAATTGTGCTTAATATTTCATTAAAACAACTTAAAGTGATTGTACAGAGGTTTTCTAAATTTATTATGTGTATCAGGAACAGATAGAATCAATTTGCACCAATTAGTGTTGTCATCAAACACCTAGTAGTAGTGGAATTGCAGAATCCACAGAGGTCTGATTGTAAATTGGAATGGTGCAAATTGATGCTATCATTGTTCCTGATACACATGGAAATTTAGAAAATCTCTTTAATACAATCCCTTTAAAACCAATCAGGTTAAAATTAAGATGACTTTTGTAGTCCGTTGAATCATATACAGTTTTATCATAACATAATAATAAGATAACAAATCATAAACAATCCAACATATATCACAGCATATTGCTCGTCAAAAACAAATTAGGGCATCTCGATTAGAGAGTTCTGCATGTTCGGAATTTATGAAATCAACTGGACGTTAAAAAAAAACGGAAGGGAATTCAGAACGAGTCCACTTGTCCCAAATTAAAAGTACGTGCAGAGACTAGTGCAGACAGAATTCAAAATGGCAGAGAAAAGAATAGAAGGGTAAATTTTTAATGTGACATAATTTGGTAACATCTGTTCGATTGGGGCCATTTTCAGAGCAGACGGAACCTGTTCAGAACTCTTCAATATAGAGTAACATATTCACAACATAACCAGTACAAAAATAGTTATTAAATTATCACATTTGAATACTGGTACTTCAAATTTTTAGTAAAATTCTTTAATTTTTTTTCACAAATTATGACCCAAAAACCAGAGTCAGAGTTCCATTTAAGAAAACTATACAGTAAGAGGAACAAAGTTTATGACAAAACAAACAAGTAAAAGAATATATCCTATAAAATTGCAAATTTGTGGAAAGTTGAAGAAATTAAAAATCAAATATCACAGCCAGCCATTTCAGAGCCTCAATAAATCACTGGTGAAATCTGCTCATTTTAAAGAGGTTAGAAAGAGGTTTTCTACCCTTTTTTTTGAGTACAAGGTACCATAATGCTTTCTATTTGAATCATATCAATTTTCTGATGTTTGTGGTTCCTGTAATTATACATATGCCACTATTGCAAAAGCTGCTAATAATATTCAAGGGCTTTGCAATAGCTATGTCACAAAACATTTAGTTTTAGTTAAATTGCAGAAACCATTGTCCCCAATACACATACAAAATATAGAAAACCGCTTTACAATCTCTTTTAAACTGGACTGCCATAGTAAACATGATAGTAAAACAGGTGCCTTATTCTTGAAAACTTAACTTAGAATGATTTTAGTATTCCAGTCATCTGATTGGTCAATCATATTTAAGTTAAGGTTTGGAGAATAAAGCTCCAGACTAAAACTGATCCTTTCTATTCCAACATCATCTTAAACATTTCTCCTCCACTGAGTGAAAGGCTTTAATAAGGTTTCCTAATCCCAATATAAACCCTTTATCAGGTCCTTCGTAATGTTTCTCATCATCTTTAAAGCCACGATGTGTCGTGTGAGCAAAATCTATTATTTTTACAACAACAGAACCATTGGATGATTGAGACTGCTTGTGATCTGTAGAATCATCAACAAGTTCATTCGAAACATTATCCAGTTGGTTTGAATAGGATAATACATTAGATATATCACTGGGTCTATTAGAAACATCGTCAAGTCCATTTATATCATCACTTAGAGAAGAAACATCATCAAGTCCATTTGTTGAATGTCCATGAGTTTTATATTTTTCACTGGTGTTGCTAGAAATATTAGCTTTACTACTTAAAACAGTCACGCCATTTTGTCCATTAGACACATGGTTTGTATCACTGGTATTTTGTAACACTGGAATTTCACTTTTAAAATTGTTATCACTATAATCATTCTGTTGAGCACTTTGTGCCGAATTGAAATAAGTTCCTGAGTTATTGTTGAAAATTTTCGTTCCTGATTCAATCCCATCATACATTATTAATAACGAACATGAATAAAATCGGAACGAATCCTGGTCTTTTAACACCTTTTTAAGTTTGGTTAATTTTGCTATAATATCTTGTATAAGATCTAATCGCACACGATGTCCATTATGAAGGAATTGTTGTATAGAGTCGTGGAATCCGTCAACATCGAGAGATCGTCCAAAATACTTATCTTGACTGATATAGGTTTCTGTATCTACTTGATAAACCTTGAATACAAAATATTTAAATTAAGAAAAATTTCATCATTATAGGGATAGAGCGCCAATTTTTTTTTCCAATCATTACTTAATCTCAGAATTTTGTAGTGAAGCCAATCAGTAATAGTGTTCACAGCTCACCGTCATAATTTGAGCCTCCAAATCAATGGGTGTCCAGAATTACCTGAAAGTTTTAAAAAAGGCTTGTCATTTCTTGAGACACTGTCAAGAAAAGACATCTATAGTCATAGGAAAAGAAATCCTAGTTTGAGATATTTTTGAAAGGATTATGTGTTTTTCATGATTACTAGTACTTCTTGATACTATTTACATATATTCAAGGCTAAAATCCTTTAAGTAATATGCATATGGAACAATAACTGCTTATAAATTTATTCCCACCTGCATGCCACACACTCTAACACCTAGTTTACTGGATGTTGATGATAAACATTTAGCTGTATGTTCCCTCTGTTTCTTCTCTGAAGCATCATCACCATGTTGTCTTGTGCCCATCTTTAAATCTAACACACAGGGTTGTTTAAAATGACTAGCTACATTCTCTAACAGGATAAATTCTAATCAACAGTTAAGGTAGTTTAATTATTTTGTTCCTAGTATATCAATATATAAAGACTTAAAACTAAACATTTTTCCCGAATGATTAACTAATGTTTAACAATTTTTATAAATCTGTGTTCAAGGTTTTTTTAAAGAAATTTTTCTTATTTTGAAGTTGGCATAATCTTTCTTCATCAGAAGTGTATCTAAACCAGACAAAGATAAGAGGTTTTGACTGGATTCCAGAGAAATACTTTCAATTATTGACCTACTCCTTTCAATCTCAGTAATATTACTTTATCAATTCATAATTTTATAGAATAAAGAAAATATTTCGATGTTTTGATGTTAAAACAGGATTTTGGCAAATTGACTTCAATATCTTTTAAGTCTACTTTGAAATAAAAAGGCATTATCATCATATCAATCTGAACATTCTAAGAGTTCAAAATGGCCATTTGTCTCAACCCAAAGTCACAAAGGGTCCTGCAACAATTAGACGGTTTTGAAAACCTCCTTAAAATAATTGAGTAGATTTATAAAAAAAACAACACCTAAGAGTCTTTCACAAACCAGGCATTTCAGATTGACAATATTGTGGTTTTATTTGACAACTGTGTATCAAAAGGATACTAGAAATGGTCTGTCCTTGTTTCCGCCATTTTGAAACCAACATTTTATGGCAACGAAGTCCCCAGGCACTGTGACTACATAATTTACCAGTTTCTGCTGATTCAAATCCTTGGTCGGCATGACAACTAATCTCTAAACTACCCCTATGCTTAAAACTTATCTTGGTTCTGAAAAGATAAAGAATTTATTTCTAAAATATATTGACAGTATTGTCTTTGTCTTCAACCCAGTTGTAAGTGGGCACTGATAAATCAATACCAAGATGTTAAGACATAAAGCCAAGGACAGCTGAAAGAGTCTAAGGAGCTTAACTTGCTATCACTGTAAAAAAAATAGTTGTTTCTTTATTTTTAGGTAGAATAGATTGTAACTGAAACTATACCTATACTATACTGATATTGTGTTCATTATCAATCACAAAACCTTAGAAGTTTTAGTGGAGTTGCAGGAACTAGAGACATCTGATTGAAAATTGGAATGGTGCAAATTGATGCTATCAGTGTCCTTGATACACGTACAAATTTTAGAAAACCTCTTTACAATCTCTTAATACAATGTTTTTTTCATAAATGTGTTTTTGTTTTTAATGGTATGTACCCAGATGTGTATCTGTTTCTTTGCTTGAGAATAATACCATACCTTTGTTTCTGTTTGCTGTATTTTTGAGGGGAGGTATCAGAAGAGAGTTCGTTCTCACTCCCACTGGAAGCCGGTGATGAGGAACCACTCAGAGGGTCTAATAAACTTTCATTTTTAATATTTCGTCGGAATCCCAGGAATGATAATAAACCGTGGTCATTCTCTGCTAGTTTGACATCTATCACACCTGAAATAATATCAATATAGAGTTAGTCAACACAGAACACAGCTGTATAATATGATGTCTTGGGTCTAGATTGTATAAATACAAAGAATGGCTCAGACAATGAAAAATTAAAAGTGGTGGAAGCATTTTGGCATCATCATGCCTTCATCACTATCATTGTGTTTGTGGTGTCCCACTAACACCCCCCTCCCCCCCTCACACAACCCCACCCCCACCTAACCCCATCTCTCTAATCCTCTCCAGAATATGACTCAAAAGCTGTTTAATTAATTAATGAACTTAAATTTGAGCTAAACGATGTTGAATTTCTAACTCAAAATAATCAATCAACTTTATCATCAATTCATCTTTTAGACCAAAAAAACACCTTTCAAAATGCCTATTTTATTGATTTCAACTGGGGATGTATTAAGTTATATTGTTATGTCTAGTGGAGTGGAATTGAATGAAAGGAGAATAACTTGAAAGAACGGAAACCAAAAGGGAGCCAGTAAAGTTTTATTTCCCTTGACAAATCATAGCTAATAATAAATAGCGTTGTACATAACAATCTCTACAGAAGATGAATAGAAAATAATTTTTAGCAATTCCCTCTACTGACCATTTCGATGTTTTCGTATTCAGAAATAGAATAAAATGGACCTTTGTGTCCTACTTATTTCTATCTTATTGGACTAATTATAAAAATAATTTAATCAAATTAGATTAAGTGTTACATCTACTTCGATAAAATGAAATGGGATTTTACATCCTACTCTTCTGAGCCAAGCTCTACAAAAAAATCTTATGATCACAACTTTTGTTATAAATATGGTATTTTTCAAAGCTAAATTCTGCTCTTATGACAAATTCTTATCGTAAGGTTTTGAGTGGAACAGGGGCCCTGTGTCTTTTTGGATTAACAAAGGAAATGGAGTGTGTGTAATACTGCACTTTCCTAAATTACTTCAAAATAAAATGTACTCTATGGTACCTTATTTGTTCAACAAAATGCAATGGAATTTTACAACTCAGTGTTCTGCATCCTTGTACTAATAGAAAGAGTTTGAAGCTAAAAGGTTAAAGAATAACATCTGACACAAAGTAGTTCACAAGTGCTCTCATCTTCACAATGTCAAGACATTACCAACTTTGTCTAATACCTTGACATCATTAGGCACTTTTCTTGTATCATGGAAGTTTGAAAATAACAACAGAGGTTTGATTGTACAGTATCAAATCAAAGTCCTCAATAAAACATGCAGTTAAGTCTTTCTCTCTAAGGCTATGATTGACTGAATCAGCAACATACAATCCAATCAAATCAATGCTTTTATACATCGATATGATACAAGAAAGTGCCTAATGTTGTCAAGGTATAAGAAGCAGTACCTAAAACATGGTGAAGATGATCCACTGTCAGAGACAATGATCTATTGGTGTCCTACATAATCAAAAAACTAAAACGTAATTTATTTAGATTTCGTAAGATACGTAAACGACTAGCTGATAAAAACTGAAATTAATAATCTTGATTCATAACAAACTTTTACAATAATGACATGTAATAAATCAATTTGTAGATAACAGATAGCAACAACCTGTCATCTCATTTAAGTACACCTAGTTTTTTTTAATTTTGTGCACATTTTACTTTCTACTTATTCTAAAGTTGATTCAGTTAATTCATCAAAAATACTGTGAATATTTAGCATTCACAAAACAATTTTCAAATTTCTATCATCATCAATGACACTTAAAGTCTTTCAATGGTATTTAGCAATTGTGAGTAAGATATATAGACACAGCTTTATGGAACAACAATCAATGGTTAAAGTTTTATGCAACATTTCGACGTGTTTCCCCCGTCGTCCTCAAGCACATAATGAGAAGAAGTGATGGGCAAACTATATATACATTAATGCTTATTATTAAGAACACAATGACACTTGATGTTCAATTGAAATATATACTTGAAGTGTGGTCATTGCTTGTGATTATAAGATGTTACAGTTGCCCTTGCCTTGCTGGAACCAAATCAATAGTCCAAATGGAATTTTATCTTAATTTATATTAAAGTCTGCTAATCTGATAACATCGTCAAAGATAAATATTGCAACATTGAAATATGTCACAGGGACACAACCTTATCAATAGAAATCATATAATAGGGGTGTGATAAAATCTGGGTATCTATATTTCATTTTATTGGGGTTTTTTTTTAGATAAAAACAGTCTAGATTTTTGGAAATATTGATATCTGCTGATAGAATGCAATGCAATCTTCAAATCCAAGGCCCAGCTTTGCCTCCCAAGTTTCCAATTTCATAAGTTCTTTAATGCTTGGTGCTATCAGCCCCCCTTGACATTTCTAGGCCCCTCCACCTTTATCATTTAGACAGAGACATAAATTATTTATTCGTGGTTATGTTTGTGAATACCTCCTATAATATCTGCTTTAAGAAGATATTGTGACATCACATTATAATCCTCAGACAGAGGTATATTAGACAAATATATTGTTGTAATTTCATCATGATATCAAATGGAAATAACCCTTTGTATTTAGTATTATACAACTAGACATGGAGTATTGCAACATCGCTTTATTTTAAAATCTAATACACTAGGCCCCGATAAAGAGAGCCTGGCCCGGATCAAAACGTCTGTTTACAATGGCGTTCTGTGAACTGGGCCAGGCCCAATATAACTATTGACAATCAATTCCCATCTAGTGTAGAATAACAGTCAAACAAACACAGTGAATGGTACTACATGTATATTGTGTACTGATAAATATCATTAGCAGAACAATTGTCAAACCTACCGTTCCATAACATAAACTTGATAATAGTTTACATATTACGTAACCATATTCTGTAATATATTCCTGGTTATGAATAAAGGGAGCGAAGCAACTTAATATGATGCAGCTTATTTAAAACCTAACGTTAGCGTTCACTAAAATGTCACGTGATTGAGAAATTCTTAATAAAATAAATGTTCACTTGATCAGACATCTTACTGAAATTTAAATGATGCTCATGATCAGTGTTCCTGATTCATATAAACAATTAAGAATTCCTCTTTAATAACAGATTTAGCAAATGCTGATTGGATAAATTAAAAATCTGGAATATAAAAAAATATCTAAATCTACTGACCTCTATATTCGGCCGTAAATTGTTTCAAATCCTCAGGCAGCGTTACGTAAAAATGTTGCTCGCGTTTATTCAAAGGCTTACAAATTGTTGTTTTGTCGTAATGGAGAACTACTGAATGACCTCCGACCTGGTGTTGATAGGGTTCAAGGGTCACAGTGTCAGAGTATGAGGGTTCCAACATCAGATCTTCTATACTGGTTTCCAAGTTAACGGGGTCATGGGGTCGTACGGTCGCCATAAGATTCTCAGGCATAGTTTCTCACACTTTTTAAAACACTTTAAACACTAATATTAACACTGTTAGTCTTTAATAACACACTGTAATATCCTGACCTAAAATGACAGAAAGAAATTGATATAAATATAAATAATTTAAGCTAAGAATTTGTCTTTAGAATCCTGGGTACAAAAATAAAAGTAACATGATATTTCTATATGTAACATCATCCATCTGTGACACACGTACAATAGAAATAGAATGGCCTTTAAACACATATTGAGTTACTATCTAAAAATCAATTTCTAGTCCGCATCATATATCATTTTCAATACATATAATCAACTTCATTCAATTTTAGTTCAGCACAGATATTTGCATATCCTGTTCATTTCAAAACACATACACCATCAGTTCAACATCTTCACAATGTCAAGCTATTACAAGTTTCATCTTATACCTTAACTGAATACAGCCAATTCCAGCCATCGACAAAATGAATGTAAACATTATGGTTTATTGTTTACAGACTTTCTGTTGAATCCTCTCATTGACTGTCTTCGCTAGCTTACAATCCAATCAAATCACTGCATTTAAAAACCTTTGTGATACAAAAATAGTGGTTATCGCAGTCAAGGTATAAGACTATGGTTTCAGAAACAAGCTGTATACACTTACATCAATAAACTGTGGTGTCAGAAACAAGCCAAAAATTATTCTCATCCATTTCCAATTCATTTACCTTTACAATACAATTACATGATATATAAAGAAATAGTACATGTTGGTATATTTATATGATTGTTTAAATCTCTCTTTAATCCTGACAGGGATATAAACATTACACTGGTTTAAATCTCCCTTTAATCCTGTGAGGGATATAAACATTACACTGCCACAATATAACTCTGATATACAAACAATAACCCTCAATTAAATCACTTCATTGAACACCTGCCTAATTTATTGGCTAATAATGGGTTAATTTTACATTTAAGCCTCATTCACACTTTGAAAATCTTTGTAATCTACATTTCCAAGTCCATAAATATATGTTATTTGTGTGTATGAAAATCTCTATATGTTGCTATAGTATTAATAAAAGTTATTATTAAGTCTTGTATATGAGACTTGAACGATATTCCATATTCAATATTAGTCTACTCTTTGTCATAAACCTTGGTTACACTAAAAGTATATTGTTTAGAGAAAAAGTCCCTTAAAATCAGAAAATTCTACAACATTCGCTATCAGTCTGTGATATATACCGCTATAATGCATTCCCAGGGTGCATTTCCAATAAAATCTATGGGCTTTATGGAGATGTTACAACGATTGTGTAAAGACATTCTCGATTCCGTGGCTATCTCAATGGCGATAATTGATGACATTGGTGCCCATTGTTCCGAATCTGACGTTTCCTTTTCGAACAACTAGACCCTTTTTCCATGTAAGCTCCTCCAACCATCATCAGACGAAATTTTTGGCTGGTGCAGTAGCCATAGTGATAGATGGGTTAAATACAGAATAGTACTCCACTAACCAATGAATGGTCAAATCCTTCTGAAGTACAGATCAGACACAGAGATATCAAATTAGAAGAAAATGTCAAAAAATATTGATCAACAACATACTTGTTTTGTTTTTTCTAAACACAAATAAATATCCTGATACATTAGAATAATAAAAATGCTGATATCTTATAAAATAACAGTGAAATATGAGCTACTTTATAAGACAACTTCCTCCTACCTTTGCTGGATCAAGTACTATTTCCTGATGTGTGTTGTATTATCAGGTACATTCCACTGACTAATCACTCCAGTGATAACTAGATATTGCTCAACTGTTAATAGTTTTGTTTACAATGTGATTATATTATTTTATCTTCCTGTCTATAATATAGGCTACTACACTCACTGGGATTGCGTAATATCAGCTCCAGATAATATTGCCACAAAATACATCCATATCACGATAATAACATCTTTTATTGATCAGCCGCGTCGCCAGGAAGAAATTGGTGCTTGGGCTCAGATTTCATACCCAGAAATTTGAAGAATTAAAGGCCCAGAGAACTCATTTCCAAAAAATGTATCAAAATATATCTGTTTGATTTTGTACAAAGACACTGTCAATAAATCGATCTTTGCCAAACTGAAGAACGTTTTGCTGGGGCTTAATTCCCACTCACTGGGTCCCAGCACCCATGGATCCCACCCTAATGACGGGGCTGCAATTGTCCCATTTATTAGAAGTTAAGGGACATGAGCTTCACAATTTACTAGCTATAACATACAGGTTATAGGATATTGCAATAAGTGACAAATGCAGCCATAGGGTCAGAGCACAATTTCTGCAAATTTGTTTGTCAATGAAAAAATTGGCCAATAATGGGTTAATTCTAATTTTAAGCCTCGTTCACACTAGGTAATAGTGCCATACGTTCAGAGCACAATTTCAGCATATTTGATTGTTCTTAAATCAAAAAATAATTTCAATTTGAATAGAATAATCTGGTAGTGTACAATATACATGTATACAAAGACTCTTAAATCCCTTTGATCTCTTTGTCCCCTATGATACTAATGACAACATTGAAACATTCTAATCAAATTTTATAAAAATTACAGGATACATAGACTTTAGACAAAATAATCAGATTACTCAAAGATATATTCATCCCACACCAATATTTATTTCTCTATCATACTGAAACTATTACTAATCATTCAGTAATCAATTATATCTACTGTACTTTATAGCATGACCTCAAATCATAGTTTCATATTTTAAATTATCTATAATTTCTGACATTTGGAATCAGTATATCAGTTCAATTTAACTCTGATGTAGTAACTGATAAAACATAATATACACAGTTATTAGATCCCCTTTCATTAACTCCCTGAAGCAATCGCTTTGAATTTTTTAATTATTTGTTTATCTTAAAAATCTCTCCTGAAGTAGGTAATTTCCTATCAAATGGATGTATTCTCATGCTGAAATCCACAGTCTCTACCTGTGACCTAGGCCAGTGCTTCTATATAGGAGAGTATCTCTTATAAAAGTATATATAAAGCCAGGTTTATGTCGAAGGGGGCGAAATATCTGAGATTGCCTGAGATTTTTGCCTTAAAACCTTGCTTTCAGGTCTGTGAGCAGGGGTGTCTGCCCCTTTGGCTCTGCCACAAGTGCAATTACCTAATTTTGTTGATTATTGAACAGATAAACTCTCATAAGCCATGGCATCAGAATTATTCTTACCTAGATGAGTATTCAAACCCCAAACACCTAATTGCATGGAAGATGACAATTGATCCAACCTGCTGGAGACTGTATACTAGGATAATCTTTAACTAGTCAACAAACAACCACAAATAGATAAAATGTAAAGCTGTCACACAATTTACACATATTTCCTTTCATTCATTAAACATTTCTTGGTTTAAAGGGGTTGTAACAGATTTTCTTAACTTTAATGTATTTCGTGACACTAACAGTATCAATTTGTAACCACTTAACTTTCATTCAGTGTCTGGGGTCACTATGGCAAAAGTTGCTGTTGATATATAAGAACCTTTACTATAGAGACATCATAAGAAACATAGTCCAAGTTAAATTACAAGAACTACAGTGACAATGGATGATACAAGTGTCCCCTATACACATAACATTTTTTTAAAAAGCTCTTTACAATCCCTCTAAAGGAATATTATCTTAATTTAGATTCTCAATATTGGTCAATAAGAGTATATATATTCATCAGTAGACTTACCTGGTGTCATTAATATACAACAGAATCCCTCTATAATCCAATAAATCCATAAAACCAACTAATTATTCATAAAACTACAGGTACCTTAATTAATATTCATTAGTGTTTTCACCTAGATTTATAGATATGACACCAGGTAAGTCTACAAACAAAATATTATTGATAAAATTTGAAATCATGTCCATTTTAAGTGGTAGTATCTCTTTAATATGACAGTAAATTTATAACTTCCTGTTTCCCACATAAACACAACTTTCTGAGAAATAATTAAACATCTACATTTCCTGAATTCCCCAAACAACTATAAACTATAGCTAGAAGAAAACATGAGACAGTACATTGTTTCTGAATTTATCAAATCAATAGTGAAATGAAAATTAAAACAACACACGGGACTGAACTGTTAAGAAAAGATACGAGGTGGACATAACTAGCAAATTAGAAAATAAATAAATTTACAGCTGAGTTGACTGGAATAATGAGGAAAGATGACTTACTCAAGAAGACCAGACTTTCATGTGGCCATGATAATGGGGATAAGTACTTCAAAATAAATGACTTCAAGATTTCAACACCCTTACACACTGATATACAGTCTGCTCTTAATCAAAATGAGCTTACGTCTGTAAAACTGAAAGACATGAAATGGCTAAGATTATTAGAAGAGTGTTACACTGTAATCAGACCAATGTAAAAATAGTATATCCATTGGTTACATAATTTAAGAGGCACTTTAGACTAGAGATCTTATCAATAACAAGGGGAAACCATTCAACCAAAGTCAAATTTTATAAGAAGACAGCATTGATAAGGTAGACATGAAATGAGTCCATCCTGGATCATTCAAGATGACACAATCAATGAGGTAGACATGAAATGAGTCCAATAGTTATCCTTTCTACTTATCCTACCTTAAGATAATCTGGATTGTTTGTGTTTAGGATTTAGTTTAGTTGTTTATTATCAAGGGGGACTGACAACTTAAGACACAAAAGTTTTGTGGTTTATGTTTTTTTTTATAATAAACAATTTATTTATCCTACACAACATTTTTATGGATATTTGTCATATTTGTGGTTTTTTTTGACACCTTAACTGTCTGTCTGTCTGTCAAAAAATCGGATTAAGTTTCAAAATATCATGCTCAAGGCTTTTACCCATGGACTTTAAATTATTCGTAGATTTTGTTTTTGGAGCTTTTTTAGTAACTTCTTAGGAACTTATGTGCCTGAGGACGACGGGGGAAACACATCGAAACTCTGCATAAAACTTAAACCATTTATTGTTGTTCCATAGAGCTATGTTTATATATCAGACTCACAATTGCTAAATGCCATACAAACACTGATAGGAACTGATAAGCCCTACTGGTCAATCCTTCCATGACTGTACAGGTAAAACAGTGGTCTCCTACAATAAAGGCAACAGAAATTTGCATGTTATGACTATGACATACATGTACTTACAGGTATACTAAATCTAAGAATATTCATTTTTGAATAATCTATTTCTTTTATGGAATGATTCTGTTATAGTTACGATGAATGTAGACTCTTATTGACCAAGTTTGAGAATAATTTTGTACATACCTTGTCTTCAAGACACACAATTAAAAATAGCAGTTTTTAATTTTCATTTGATAAAAATCTCCATATATATTCACACGGCCAGTCCTTAACCTTAACTCAAATAAGGCAAGAAAAATCATGACTTCCTTAAGTGGCAATTAGTAATTGGGTGATAAATATCTGGTCTATAAAACTGTGTCTAGTTATTTAATAATCATGACTTTAAACTTCCTCAGTTTTTATAAAACTACCTTCTATATGGCCCATGAGGAAAAGAGTTGACAAAATTAATAGTGAAACTTGTTATTTACCTAGTTGTTTATTTACCTGGTTGTTTATTTACCTGGTTGTTTATTTACCTGGTTGTTTATTTACATGGTTGGTGTTGACTTTTGTAAGTACTGAGTACCTTAGTATATTTTACATGCTGATTTCAATTATAAAACCATATCTTTCTGGTGAAAGTTATAAGTCCAACCTTACATATGTTAATCAAAAGATACGTATACATCACAATTATTAAAGTCCATAAAAACACAATGTTTTAAGATTTTTTTACTGAAAGTATCCGACTTCAGTCGCCAATAGACAAGGTACCGTGTTCAGCAAAGTGTCCAGTGTGGTGTATGGTGAGGAATAATTGATACAGAAGAGAATTGAAGAAGTGAACGCACAAAGTACTGGTCAGGACATGGAGCAGACACAATTCACTTCTGTACTATTTTCAACTGTATCAATAATACCACACTGTATGCTGTATTGAATGCTGTACCTTGTCTTTTAGCTACTTAATCCTTACCTTAGATATATTTATAGTGTCCTGATCTGATATATTCTAACAAACTTTTCATCTAGAAATATGTTTTTTAACACTTTAATATCTAAGTTACTTCAGTTCAGAAAGGCAAAATACTCTCAAATCTTTATTTAATTATCAAAGCTTCTCACATGTAACTTATTCTTACCTTAACCCTTTCAACCCTAGCAACGGGCTTACCAGCCAAACACTAACGCAATATATACCCGAGCAGCCGGTATACCGGCCGTTGCTAAGTGACGTCATACAACATCAACGGCATACGCTTTTACTTTTATTACTTGGAGTTCAGGGTATATGACGTATTTCATTTACACTCAGGGTTCAAAGGGTTAAATTTCATCATCGTATCTCAATTTCTTACAATAAAATTTTCCATTTCATTTAAGAAAGATGGTTTAATTATTAAGCTCTCCCATTTAAGCCAACAAATCCTATATATTTATGCTTCAGTACACTAATTCTTTCCATTCGACTGATTGGACATAAGAAACTCTCTAATTCCTCTTGACTTAGTTTTTTTTGCTAAAGGCTAGCGCACACGAGAGCTCCCAGCTGAGCAAAATTTCATTCGTGTCTCCCAGCTCAGCTAGCAGCTTTCGTCGGTTTCCTCCGCACACGCTAAGCGTGGAGCTTTCGTAAACCGGATGTTGAGTCATAGACATCTAAAAATAACTAGAGCACCTGACATTCTCACGTGGCTTAAACAAAATGACGGACGTCGACAACCCTTAGAATGATTAAAAATATAAAGAAATTTTACTTCTTCTTTTATTCTTGCGTCGCCGACGACGAAGAATGCTTGCAAGCTCTCATAAGCCATATGTCCACTAACTTGTCTTAGATAATTGCTTCAGATACAAACTCACATTCACCCATGGGCGCAGCCATTTTGTTTGATCACATGCTAGCAAATGCGCCCCAGCTAAGAGCTTTCGAGTGCACACGTTACGGTATTTTTCATTTGAGGAAAAAATCATCAAACACCACAGATAATTTCCTTAACGCCTCGAATGAAAAAAACCTTACATAAACTCAGCGCACAGGAGAGCTGCGAGTTGAACTGAGAGGCACGAATGAAATTTTGCTCAGCTAGGAGCTCTCGTGTGCGCTAGTCTTAATTTATTGTTTTAAAGTACAAATCAATGTATTTTAAGTACATCTTCCTTACTCCTTTATTGATATTTATGGAAAAATGAAGAATTGTTCTGAAATTGAAATTAAATTGGTAAATTGGTAAAAAAAGACTTGACTTCTAAACAATGCTTGTTATTCGCAATAATACAGTAAGTTTAAGTTGACATACACTTTCTAAAGAGTTTATATTGCAAGCACAAAGCATTTCTGTAATCCAAAACAAATTTACTAACAATTGACAAAGGAAAGCTGATAACACATATTCATTAAATGACGATTAACAAGTGAAAATTGATAGAGCTCGCATGATCATATTATACTCACGCCTTTGTGTTGGGTCATATTACTAATAACTCAGACTGCACTGCTCTTTTCTTCAATATATACTCTATTAAGTAACATATTTTATTGACAACACAGGCATTAGTACATAATTATCAATCTGTTCATTTCAAATGCCTCATGAAGATTGCTTTGATGTTAAAATACCTGTATATGTGGTCTTTATTCATAGTTCATCTCAGGGTATTTTTCACAAGCGTAAAGTTTATATTATTAGAACTGAAACTTATACCTCAAGACCTCAAGATCACAAATATTATCATAATATTGCCTAAGATTCTAACTGTGTCTCTAAATATATAGATATATTACAGAAAAATTTCCCCTATTAACTGTACTAACAGTGCTATTTTAGCTATAGAATGACCTAGATAGTGGGTAGTAACCTAGTAACAACTATTACAGATTTTTCTATACTATAGGTAGTTTCTACCTCCCACCTTTCTGTACTAAAACAATACAATCATGAGACAGCAATTTGAATGCCTGTTTTATTATGTGTATGATTAGACAGCAGTACGTATGCCTGTGTTATTATGTGTATGACAAGATAGCAGTACGTATGCCTGTGTTGTTATGTATATGACAAGATAGCAGTACGTATGCCTGTGTTGTTATGTATATGACAGGATATAGCCTCTTACAGCTGTCGCCTTCCCTATATTAAAAAACCAGTCAAGTATACCCGGCTCCCTACAAATTACAATAACTGCACGTAGCTTGTTTATAACATGGTTTCTGGTGTAAAATACACAAAGCTAGGTCAAGTTTATCACAAAACAAAATATTAAATCTACAATAACACAAAAAGTGATGAAAACGTACTCAAATATAGTCTGCAATAATACAAAAACTTGTCTATTTTTTGTTGCCATTAAAAAGACCAGTAAATTGGGCTAAAAGTATATTTGACTGTGTTGTGCTAAAAGATGCACTAACAAGCAATCATAGATCCATGACCATACAGTTTAAAATGTAAATTATTCTTGTGTTATGACTGACTTAAGGGACAGGTTCGCCATTTTGGGGGGCTGATTTGGGTCTTGCATGAATATATGTAAATAGTCTTCAGAAGAACAAGGAATGTACAAAAATCGAGTAATTTCATCAAAAAAAATTCAAACTAGGAATTTTACTCACTATTTCTATATATGTTTTTTCTATATCTGTATCACAGATTTTAAATTGACGAGTCGTCACTTTAACATTCAAACGCAGATATCTCTGGACACACATAGATTTGAAGGCTAAAATTTCGATGATGAGCTGTGAACACTATTACTGATTATCTTAGCTTAAGAAAACTACTGTAGGCCTACCCCTAAACCTGTCCCTTTACTTGAAATAAACCAAATCAAGAAAGTAGAATTGAAAAATAAGATATTAAAGATGGGTTTTCTGATTTTCTAGTGTCAAATTAAGCGAACTATTTGATTAATTGGTGTATCTAATGAATTATCATGTATTCTTAATCATACCATTATCTTCTTATTGCATATAATTAACCAATAATAAATGAAAATAAGGAAACCCATCTTTAAAGTCTATATCACTTGCTTTATGTCCACAGAGGTGCCCAGAGGTGCTTAGAGGTATAGTCTAAAGGTATATTTGACCGAATTTGAGTCTGAAGACGCACCCATCCACATTAAAATAATAATGTACATCATATCAATCCGTTTGGCCTTTTTCCCAACAAATAACCGATTTCTTGAATTGTAGAAATCAAGGACATGGTCAGCCATAAGCAATATCATAATCGAAATTTCAAAAATCGTGTCAAATGTTAAGAAAAATTCCTAATTTACCTGTTTAGTCGTCGTATCGACTCTTGTTATTATTCCACATTCTTCTATCAAGGGACGCAACTCTAACAATTCTAATATTTCGCAATCGAAAGTAGAGCTGTCAGAAAGTGGGCGTGACAATTGAAAGTTGCGTTGTTGACCATGATAATTCTTGGACAATATTTAACAATAGTGCATGGTGTAAAGATTACTATCTTAGACGCGTGGTCTATAAATCAACTAGTAATAAATATTACAATGCATGTAGTGTGATATTTTTTTCCAATGAATTCAAATCATGTGGGGGTGCCGCCTATTTTGAAAAAGGTAAAATAATATTTGGTAAATTTATTATAATTTATGGGTTGATTCACTTATGCAAGACATTTCACCCAATTCCACTAAAATTAAATGTATTATTGCAGAGGCCTAGCTATTGCAAAGGCTCTGCAATATCAGTCAGTGCCCTATATATGGATCATTAGATGAGGGGACGAATAGGCATCTCAGATCTTTCAAGGGAGGTGGGGGAGATGGCTTTTATGTATAATAATAAGAAATTTGATTGAGGGGAGGGGGAAGCAGCAGGGAGCAAAGCCAGGTTAGCCTCCATGGATCCCCTGTGGAAAGGCCACTGTATGAAAAGCAGTCATAAAACTCTTAGCTTTATAATCCTTTTATAAAGTATACCAGTAGCAATCTTTAAAATATGTTTATTTATAAATAATCTATTGCACACACACACAGATAAACTACAGTTGAAGAAAGGAATACAGACATTCACATGGCCACTGCATGTATTTAATGAAATGAGACAAATTTATAAGGCGTAATCAATGAAATTAAGATATCACAGATACAAGATATAATATATGGTGAAATATGAGCTTGGTGAAGCATACAAATAACGATACATCCACTAACAGCTTTGTATAAATAATAACATTTACATAATAAATATGCAAGGTTTACAAGCTAATAATTCAATGCATTTGCAAGTGCAAGAGTGAGTGATAATGAGCTATATGGTTTGAATTGTTACCTGATATGCACAAATGAGCTTACTTGACAATAAATACATGCCAACACATATTGCCAACACATATTGCCAACACATATTGCCAACACATATTTAAACATAGTAACACAAAGTAAAACATAATCAAACTGAACATACATGCAGGCTTAAATATAGAAAAATATATTAAGACTTTATTATACATCTCTTCGACTCATCTCAGTTTCCTTCTTTTCAATGTATATAAACATAGTTAAAATCAGCTGAAAATATAGTCCATGCCTTGTTTCTAGGCCAGAGCTTTTCATGAAAACTCATTGATATATCACTCTTACTCAGATATAAAAGTTAGTGTTTTATCTCATTCATATTCAATCAAAGATAGAGAAAAACTATTGTATAACCCTTGAGTATTAAACATGTATAACTCTGGGTCTGGGATCTCTAGGAAAACTAACAGTTTGAACTGTAGTAAATTATTTACTGTGAAACACTTGTATTATTTTAAAACTCTGTCTCTGTCTATTAACTCTCATCTATCAAACTTGTATGACTCTGGGATCTCTAGGAAAACTAACAGTCTGAACACCTGATATTTGTAGTAAATCATTTATTGCCATATGATCTGTAGGATTCTGATCTAGATGTGAATAATGAATAATATTGCCTGAAATTATAAAATTATATACATTACAATATGCACAACATAATTAAATTGTGAAATGTTCCACAGGTCAACATGTTAAGGGGGGCAAGTTGGGGCAAGAGGGGTCACAAGCAATCCTTTTCCTATTCAAAATGATGAGAAATTTTAACTTGGAGAATGGGGTGCAAGGCCAGGCCAACTTTCTTCTTGGAGTTCTCCCTGTCTAATCAATTCCCTTCTCAAATGGTGTCATACTGTTACTTGAAACAAAACAAAACTGTAATAATTCAATTTGATACCGCTCTACTCAATAATGATAAGCCATAACACCTACCTGGCCCGATGATGAGTGATCCCCCTTGTTGTTTAACATCACCCTGGTATTCCTGTACTTTCATAGCTCTCCATGTACTTGACAAAACTCCCATTATAAACCCTGACTTTACATGTTTACTTTCTACAAATAATAATTAGTAAAGACTTAAAGAGAGCAAATAAAAATTAAATATTGGTCTCACTAGCATCATTAATAAATGCTTCATGAATGGTCCTTGATTACAAAGAACAGGAAAACCATGCCACATATTATTACAATTTAGATCTTATAAACTCCCTTAAGCATTGTAGAGCAAAATTTTGATTTGGCAATATTTGCCAGACTTGTCCGATGGAAAATTGTAAATTATGACTCTACTCAGATACTTACTTGACAAGGTAGTGGAGGTCAACTTTTCTTTAAAACCAAAAGCTTTATAAATATTTCTATCTGGATCACTGTACATAGAATAGTTATACCCTGTTACTTTACGAAATGGCTACAAGAAAGAAATAATTCTACCTCATTTAACTTCTACATGAAATGATGGGCTCAGAACTCCTTATAAAGTATGGACAAGTAAAGAATGAATTGAAAAATAATGAAACCATAAATATAGAGCTGCCTGGCACCTTGGCATGCAATCTCAACAAGTGACTTGACAAAATACTGTGAAAATGCATTTACATAATATAGAATTAAAAGGTTTAAATACCTTAATAAATTTATGAGGTGCTGGACATATAACTACAATTCTTACATCAGCATCCTAAAACACAAAATTAATTAATATTGTTGAACATCTTTCTTATACACAGACAAAATGGAACGGAATATTTTGGAGAATGCTAAAAGATATGCAAAGCCATTCAATGGATACACATAGCACACCCCAAAAGACAAGTTAAAAAAAGAGTAGTTCACTCCCCTATTGAATACCCAATATATACCCAGGGTTCAGAGTTGAAATTTCTAACAACTTGTATAGCAAGAATTGTACAGCAATTCATCCTTGTGAAAACCTATTTCAGGTATATTTAGTAAGCTAACAGATAAGTTTATTCATAATATTTGCAATAATAACTACAAACCTGAAGATATTCCAATGGTACCACAGCTAAATCTGAAAAATAAATTGACATTTATATTGAATATAAATTAAAAGAATTATATTTCTACTACAACTTGTACTGCAACTGTGGCTAGATTCATTAAGCAAGACAGGGCATTCTTACCCATGTGCCAATCTGTTCTAGATTCACTTTTGTACTCAACAGAGATCGACACTTACTCCCCACACTTTTGCTTCTCAAATATCTTTCAGGAAAGAGAAACAGTAGGTGTGGGCTATGCCATGCATAAAAAGGGGAGCTTGAACCACAAACTCTTCAAAAAATTAACTCACCTTCTACATATTCTTTACACATAAAACACAATAGATGCTGAAATATAGAACATGGTTGAAGCTTTGTTGTTTTATCAATTCAAGTGAGAAAGTCATTGAAGTAAAGTGTCTGATTATAGCCAAATGGACAATCAGAATATCATGCATGGTTGACTTTATCTATGTCAAAGAATTATAATACTATGAAGATAAACTTTGAAATAAATACATCGTTTAACCAATGAAAAGAAACCTTACATATATCTTTATGGGAGGCTATGGCACTAACAGTAACATGTTACTCACCCTTGTAAAAACTATAATGGTTTTCTGTTTTTTATAAACATCTCCAAACTTAATTTTATTGCCATTTTCATCAAAAACAATTTGATTTCCAATTGATACTAAATCCAACTCGTCTACTTCTGTTTCTTGTCGAACACCACGTGAAATTTTCATTTTTTGATTCACCTCTTTCACGGCATCGGGATCCTGTTCGACAATGTCTGCATCCGACATTTTGAGTTCCGATTTTCACAAAATAAACCTAGAACGCTTTGAAAAGATTTTAGGTAATTAAGTCACTTAAATTTAATTTTAATCAAAGAGTGTAAACGAACAAGTTGCTTCACGACATGTAAACAAATCGTAGCGCCTCTACATAATCAAGAGTTGTCTTTTCTTTAACAGGTGCTTGTAGTCTTTAATGTCAAGTCTTTCCCTTTGTCACGCGCATAGCTTAAATACAGGCAATATAATAACTATAAACCTTGACAGCTTCTCACTCAATTTAGAGATAATCCTTGAGTTAATCCTTTGACCTTGCCCTTTCCTCGGGTTATCCGTAACCATCATCGTTCGACCCAAGCTCCTTTATCTACCCATTTACAGCTTGCTAGACCAGAACTTAAAAAACTCTTGAAAGTTGAAATTGTCATGTGAAAAAAATGATATTTGGTGTTCATACTTTACATGTGTATATTGATGAAATGCTGGACAAGTTCGATATTCTGTCTACTTGTCTTAGCCATCATTGTCTTAAAAACTCAATAAAGGATACAGAACTTAATAATGCTTAGGTACAATGATGGGATTGTTTAATACATTACAAAATTTGATGCGGTGTGGGTCACACTATTGGGATGACAACAAGGGTTGGATAAAATAATTAATTATCAACGCCATGCATTTCAAATTTCGATTATCAATTATTAAATTTGGTAGTTAATACCCACCGCTAATGAACACTTATTTCATGTTGACCCTAAGTGTGCGTTAGTAAAAACAAAAGTCATTGTTCACAATAGATAGATTTATTACAACAAAAAATTGTAGATTTACACTTTTAAATTTTCCATCACAGATAGACTTATATCTGTAATATTAAAATGCTTGTCATAAAAAGAGCATTAATATTCTCAAAACATATAAACTAGGGCTATCAAAACACTGTAGAAAACGGACACATATAACAAAAAAACTGCTTAAACTTTAGCAATCAAAACATACAAAAATACATTTATTTTTCTTAAATTTGTCACACCGGGAAACTTTGAACGAGCATTTTCTTGCACACCTATTTGGTGATTTTCAGTCATAATTGTGTACCTTTAATATTCAACTCTCGCTTTCAAGATTCAAATTTCTCGATATTCACTGATATTAAAATCAGAATTTCAGATTTACATTCATATAACATTCAGTGTAAACTAATATGTTTATTCAATTGTTTGATCAAGGTAAATGCTTTACCACAAACACCACATGTACAAGGTTTCTCTTCCTCAGTTGGAGGTTCATTGTACAATGTTCCTATAAACTTTGGTCCACTATCAAAACTATGACTATTAATCGTACTGAACTTGTCAGCTAAATGTGTTCTGAAATGCTTCTTAATACCATTGTTGCTTTTAAATGCTTTATTACAAACATCACATTTAAAGGGTTTCTCTCCAGTATGTTTTCTCATGTGTCTCTTCAAGTCATTTGTTGCAATAAATGATTTATCACAAACACCACATTTAAATGGTTTATCATCAGAATGTATCTTCTTATGAAATAATAACTGGCTGTTTGCTGTAAATGATTTACTACATACATCACATTTATAAGGTCGCTCACCTGTATGTTGTCTCATGTGTATAGTCAAATGAGACTTGGTAGAACAGAACTGACTACAAACATCACATTTATAAGGTGTATCACCAGTATGTATGATTTGATGCCTTCTTAAATGACCTCTTTCATAAAATGCTTTATTACAAAATTCACATGGAAAGCGTTTCTGTCCAGTATGTGTTCTTTTATGAGAAGTGAGATTTCCATTTTCAGCAAATGACATACCACAGACATCACATTTGTAAGGTTTTTCTCCAGTATGGGTTCTTATATGAGTTCTCAATTTCCCAATTGAAACAAATGATTTATTACATACATCACATCGAAATTCTGAGAATGGTTTTATTCTATCATGCATTAAGATATGTCGACTCAGATTTGCTTTTTCAGTGAATGATTTACCACAAAGATTACAAGTAAATTGTTCCTCTATCGGAGGCTCATTGAGATGTTTCTTTATATGAGCTTCATAATACCATTTGCGACAAAAAACTTTACCACAAACATCACAGGTATGCTGTTCATCTCCTGTTAGATTGTTAATATGGTTAACAATATGTCTAAACAACTGATTAGAAGTAAATATTTCTCCACAAACTCCACATGGGGCATTGAAAGAAAAACTATTTGGCATCATTTTCACATAAGATTTCTCACTGCTATGTTGTAAATCCAGTTACTAATTCATTCCTTATATCTTCTTTATCATTCAGTTCTCTGATTTATTTTGTCATAGAGAAAAAACCAACCCTGAAACAAAAAAAGCCAAAAATGAAATCATCAATGTCAATGAATAATTATAACTTATATTTACTTATAAGATGGAATATTAGCTGTGGTTGCAGACTTGCAATTTTGGCAATTGGCCTACAAGTTAAAACATTTGAAATCTGGCATCAATACCCCTAACATCAATATCGTGACTGTATGGTAACCAACTGAGTAATAATATTCCTTTGGAAAACAAAGGAATAAGTTCATGCTCTAACACAATGAATCGAATGATAAGACAGTTTAACTTGGTTGACAAGACGCACCGGAAAAGAAATATTCGTATTACCTCCTTTATCCGCAAAAAAATTCAACACATTTTCAATTTGAAGAAAAGTGTTGTTACGATATACCAATTGATCGACCCAGATATAAGTTCGGGAAATAATCTTGTCAAGAATTGCAGAAAATATTCGAGGAATCTCGTGTATTATTCTCTTTCCGCCATTTTAGATTTCTGTAGAAGGTCAAGGTCATCTGGCAAATCGGACAAATGTCAAATCGTCCACTCTGGCAAAATATTCATATTCCTAAAAAATATCGTTTATCTACTGTCAGTGTGGTTTCAGACTCAGTTAGACTTAGTCAGGGGTTGTATTTAGTTTGATGAAAATTCGGAAATATAAATAGGTAGTATTGCTTGTAGGGTGGGCCATGGTTGCACTTTTCGAAGCAATTGATGGTACTTTTCTTTAGAGGAGTCCGCTTATAACAACTTTTATTCTCGAATTTGCGGTTCTTTGATTCAGGTTTAAGATGGATGGAGTTGTCTTGCTTGTGCAGATTTTTATTAGGGTGTAATGAGACAAGTTAGTGTTTCAGTCATCTGACTTATCAATCATTAAAATGCTAGCTCTGCTGACCAATCAGATAACTGCATTTATTCAAATATTGATTTTATCTTGGTAATATTTAGTGAAACATGCCCGTGGTAATAATGTTAGCTACTCTGTTGATTCCAAACTATTTATTTATATAAATATGAAAAACATTTTAACTTAATACAGTATAACAGTATATTTGCAAATCTTGGCACAATGAAAAAAAATTTAACGGGCAGTCTACAAGGTAAAATGAACAATAATAGAAATGAAATACATGTACAAACACACAACTCATAGCAAGAATACCAGACATCAAATATGTATTTTGAGGTAGAATGAATTCTGAATTATGTCTTGGGTATAAATGAACACAATGTAATGGTTGTTTCAATTGCTATTTTTTCCATGCTAGACTGTCCTTTTACATGGACATAGAGTTCTAACCAAATGTACACAAATATCTCTGCATGACCAATAGATAAACTAAATAACAATCACAAAACATCATTTAATTATATTGGCATATCTCCAGTATGTACCTTAATATGCCTAACTAAGCCACTACTTGTTGTATATGATTTACCACATGTATCACACTTATAAGGTTTCTCTCCAGTATGTGTTCTAGTATGCTTTTTTAATTTAGAATTGGTGGGAAATGATTTACTACAAACACCACATTTATAAGGTCTCTCTCCAGTATGTACCCGTATATGTAACATTCTTTTAGAACTTGTAATAAATGATTTACCACAGAAGTCACATTTGTAAGGTTTTTCTCCAGTATGAGTTCTGAAATGATCAGACAAATGACCACTTGTTGTAAATATTTTTTCACAAACACTACATTTAAAAGGTTTCTCTCCAGTATGACTTCTAAGATGTACAGTAAAATGGCCTTTGTAATTAAAAGATTTACCACAAACAGCACAAATGAAGGTTTTCTTTTCTCTGTGGATTTTCAAATGTCTGCAAAATTCCAACTTTGTTAAAAACATTTCACTACAAACTTCACATTTATAGAGTTTACCTCCATTATGAGATTTAAAATGTGTTGTCAATATATGTTTTCTAGAAAATGTTTTAAAACAAATATTACATTCATAAGGTCTCTCTCCAGTATGTGTTCTTAAATGCATAGTCAATAACTGTTTACGAGAAAATGATTTGCTACAAACATCACATTCGTATGGTTTCTCTCCAGTATGTGTCCTCATGTGAATAACTATTTCAAACTTTCTATAAAAATATTTATTACAAACATCACATTTAAATGGTTTCTCTCCTGTATGAGTCTTAATGTGCACATTCAATGAACTCGTGTTTGAAAATGACTTATTACAAACATCACATTGATAAGGTTTCTCTCCTGTATGACTTCGAATGTGTCTGGTCAATTCAGTCTTTGTACCAAATGATTTACTACAGTAATCACATATTAAAGGTTTCTTCACTGGAAAAGTAGATTTTTGCACTGGAAGTTCACAAGTTGTTTTATGCAGTGAATAAACATGCCAGAAAAGTTCGTCAGATGAATTGAAAATCCGTCCACACACCCCACAAGGGAAACAACTACTGTTCTTGGGAAGCATTTTCTATCCTGTTACATTCTGTTTATACTTAAATCATTGTTCACTCCAACTAGTTGCTTCTATTATAGCTGTTTCTTCTGATCACTGCCAGATTATTGCTTTCTTTTCTTTTCTGCAATACTGAAAATACCATTGGAATCTAACAATAGCACAAGACACCTCTATTAGACTACCTAACACAAGACAAGTAGGTAGGTTAGGTTTATATATTTGTCTGTTTCTAAAACTTGATATCAACCTCTCCTTTTTACATTACTGAAATCTAGAGCAAAGAAGTAGGACATGAAACTTATTTTCATTTTATGTCATGAATATATAAATAAAATAAAGGTAAGGTATATTGGATTACCAAAGGTTTTTAATTTTTTACTATATTGGAATTCCGTCTCAATTTGGTTGAAATTGAGTGAATAGACGCACCTAAAATTCTTAGTGGTGAATTTTGATTTGTTGCTCAATATCGAAGACTACCCAAACGTCAAGGCATATTCTAGTTAACTGGATAATTATAGTAACACTTTCATTATTGAGCAGCCGTATGTTTGTTATTAGCAACAAGATTTCAGAAAAAAATTATCGTCCGCTACAGCTTCCGCCATTTTTAAAATTTAACGGTCAAATTGTCCAATCGCCAATTCGTCCATCGTCAAATCGCCTTCGAACTCTACAATGAATTCCCTTAAACCATCTGACACGTTTTTTGTCTTTTCATGGGAATGACATTTCTTGAGATCTCTGATAAGTAAATTAACATATTTGTTTACATTAACAGCAATGCATGGATGAAAAAAAATATTCCTTTAATCTGTTGCTATGAAAGAATCAATAACTAAACAGTTACTAATCAATGCCCGATATCTGAATGTTTGCATCAAATTTTCTAAGATCTTGTTAATTAAAATATAATATGTCGTAAAAAGTTCTGAAAGCTTATCCAGTTATTAATCCATTTGTCACATCAGCAAGGCTAGATAGGCCTATAGTGTTCCAGTCATCTATTCCACATCACTCAACTTTTAGTGAACTCTTCCTCACATGCACCCTTTCATTCAATATACAGTGTATGATTGGAACAACTATTTCGTAACTATGGGGATGGATGTTTCTTGTCAAATTGTGTCCAGCCTTGCAGATTTGTATGACACAGAAGTGAAAGCAAGTGGCAAATTTTATAATGCTGGTAATGTATTGTTGTAACAAAAGGGAAGTCAGATGGAGAAAAATAAAACAAATCTTTGATTTCTTTTAATAAGATTTAAATATAAATATTTTAATGGATTTACTACAAACATCATATTTTAAGATTTCTTCTTTGCATGTGTTTTTGTATGCAGTCTTAGTTTATAATTGGTAGGAAAGGATTTACTACAAACATCACATTGGTAGGGTTTTTCTCCAGTATGTGTCATCATATGATAAGTCAATTGCTGTTTTGTTGGAAAAGATTTACAACAAGAATCACAATCGAAAGGTTTCTCTCCAGTATGTGTCTTTAGATGAATCATCAATTGCTGGTTTGTGGTAAATGATTTATTACAAACACCACATTTGAATGGTTTCTCACCAGTATGTGTCCAAATGTGTCTATCTAAATGTGCTTTTCTACAAAAAGATTTACTACACACATCACATTCAAAAGCTTTCTTTCCAGCATGTGTTTGAACATGAACATTTAATTGAGATTTACTAGAAAATGAATTAAAACAAATGTCACATTTATAGGGTTTCTCTCCAGTATGTATCCTCATATGTAAAGTCAACTGAGATCTGGGATAATAAGATTTACTACAATAATCACACTTGAAAGGTTTTTCATCCACATGTGTCCAACTGTGCCCCAATAAATATTTCTTTAATGTAAATGACTTGCTACAAACATCACATTGATAGGGTTTCTCTCCTACATGAACACTAGTGATGTGTTTAGTCAATTCAGTTTCCGAAAAAAAGGAATCACTACAAGCATCACATTTGATAGATGCCGGCTCTAAAAATTTCTGTGATGTTTTGTGAAATTTATAAACATGGAAGAAAAGTTGATCATATGAATCATAAATTAGCCCACAAACTCCGCAAGGGAAAAAACTGTTTTTAGGACGCATTGGGTGTCCTTTGTGCCCAGTTATTGATGTTGTTGAGCTTGACAAAGCAAAATCTGTAGCTGGCTTCTCTATTCAACTTGGCCTACGGTGGGCTACTGTCTATCGGGTATTATTACATATTATCTTTACTGTTTAGTTGCATTTATTTCAATTAAAGTTTCTGTTTCGTGTGGTGGATTAGCTAAAATTGGTAGTGGTAAGGTTTTTTGAAATAGCCTATATTGGTTGATTTGAGTGCATAGACACACCTCGTCGCCTCATTAATATATTCAGTTCTAATCGGAATTTCCACGTATTCTATATACCGGTACTACACAATGTGCAGGAGACAAAAGACCAGAGAGGCATAGAATTTAACGATATGTTGAATTAAGACTTCACTATTGCAAAATTAACGCGAGATTTTCGTTTCATCCGTTAGAAATTTCTACCATTTTGAATTTTACTATTCGGTCAAGGTCATCGGTCAAATCGCCTCTTTGTCAAATCGACCATGAAAATCAACTACGTTGATACACAATCAAAAACATTTTGACTTTCATTTATCTATCTTAAGCTAATTGATACGTTAGCTGTGTTGCTAGTTGAATCCATTGTTTAAATGTCCCCAGTATAATATGTAATCATGTTATTTTCAATATATCAACCAACATTTACTTGGATTCCATTAACCAAAACCGTCATATACCCTCGGCCTCAACTCTCAAGTAATATAGTAAAAGCAAATGATGTTAATGTTGTGTAAGGTCTCTTATTAGTGGCCAGTTGACCAGATGCTCAGGTATATTGCATAAGTGTGTGACAGGTAAACCAGCTGTTGAGGTTGAAAGGGTTCAGACCCATACTTCAGTATGAATGTGCACACAGTATCTCCTATTAGAGACCTTGTAGAGAAGACTGCAATATTTAGGCAGGGGAGAAACCAGTGATGATGGAAATATAACATGCCATTTCTAGTTTAAGGTATATTAAGGGATTATAGGACTTTCGTAGAGTAAGTAAATCACCTTTATTTACCTTTAGAACCCAATTCCAACAATTTTCAGCATGAATCTGGATGTTTAGTTAAATGTTTGAACAAGGTAAATGATTTTCCACAAACACCACATGTACAAGATTTTTCTTCATAATATTTAAATAAATAAAGAGTCAGATGTAAATGATTTACTACGGATGTTACAAACACCAGGTTTCTCTACAGTATGAGCACTGATATGTCTTGACAACTGTTTTATTAAACTAAATGATTTACCACAAACACCACATGTAGAAAGTTTCTTCTCCTTTAATTGATGCAATGAGCCATTCAATACCAAAATATTTTGTCTAGTGACTTTGTCAGTTGTATGTTTTTTGGCATGTTGCTTCAAACCATGCCTTCTTTTGAATACCTTACTACAAATATCACATTTAAAAGGTATCACACCCGTATGTATAACCTTATGTTTGTCCAAATGACTTATTTTATAAAAAGTTTCATCACAAACATCACACTCAAAGCGTTTCTCTCGATTATGTAATCTTTTGTGGTTATTTAAAGTACTCTGTTGAGCAAAAGATTTATTACATACATCACAAATGAAACGTTTTTCTCCAGTATGTATTCTCTTATGAGTATTTAGATTACCTTTCTGTGCAAAGAATGTATCACAAACATCACATTTATAAGGTTTCTCTCCAGTATGTATCCTTGTATGTGAGGTCAGAGTACCATTTGTAGCAAATGATACATTGCATATGCCACAAGTGAAAGGTTTTTCTCCAGTATGTGATCTCACGTGTGCATCAAATTTCTTTATCGAAGAAAAGAATTTACCACAAAAATTACAAGAGCCTTGTTTCTTTTTAGAGGCCTTAATGCGATGCTGCTTTAGATGTGCTTCAAAATTCCATTGGAGAAAAAAAGATTTTTCACATTTATCACATTCGTAAGGTTTTCCTCCAGTATGTATTCTTTTATGTGCAGTAAGAGAACTATTTTCAGTAAATGTTATATTACAAACATCACATTTGTAAGGTTTCTCTCCAGTTTGATTCTGTGATTCTAGAAGTTCCTCTGTAGTAAATGATTTATCACTAACATCACATGTATGCTGTGTGTCTTCTGTTAGATTGTTAATATGGTTAACAATATGTCTAAATAACTGATTAGAAGTAAATATTTCTCCACAAACTCCACATGGGGCATTGAAAGAAATTTTATTTGGCGTCATTTTCATGTTGACTTCTTACTCTTCTATAGTAAGGTTCGTTACATGGTCATTATTTTCACGTAGATTTCTTACTTCTTCTGTAGTAAGGTTGTTATAATGGCATTATTTCAGGTAGATTTCTTTATTCGTTTGTGAAATGTTACTTATTTAGTAACTTCTTTATCAGTCAGTCTCCTGAAATGAATAAAGTCCCATTATCATTTGTTACAAAACAATAAACAAAGGAGAGTTTTCTAAATTAGTATATTGTGTATAAGGGACACTGATAGCATTAATTTGCATCATTCCTATATTCTGTGGATCCTGCAATTCGACTAAAACTAAGCTTTTTAAGATGTCATGAAGTGCCTTATGTGATAAAGCATATTTTGTGATTAGTGACATCATCGAACACTTAGTTTAAGTGGAATTGCAGGAAGCACAGACGTCTATTGGTTCATTATGCATAACTCTAACTCTATAAGCATAAAAGAAAAGATATAAAATGAACCATATTCAATAACAAAAAATAAACATATTGAATATATCAGTTGAATTGCGATGACAAGACGCACCATAACTATAAGCAAACCGTTAAAAATGCCTTCATTATCTATCAGAATAATTCGGAAACAACAGAGTTTTAATATTTCATTACAATATATTGATTGCTTTATATTTCAATGTAAGTTTAAAGGCATCAAGGTGGATAAAATTTACACAACGCTTCCTCATTAATAAACTTTGTTTCCGCCATATTTGATTTCTTTGCACGGTCAAGGTCATTAGGCAAATTGCCACTTTGCCAAATCGACCCTCTCACTGAGAATGGACTTTTGTGATAATTATACAGCACTCAAATTTATTTAGCGGATTAGTTTATGAATGAAGTCATACAAAAACATTAAATTCATGTTTGAAATTTGCAGACAACTGACATTTTTCAGTCTTTGCTGAAGTTTAACAAGTAGTCTTAAGATAAATTTGACTTGGACATCCTTCTTATTTGCACTCATTGAGCTAATGAAGACGGGCAACGCCATGCAGTTGGCAGTGAGGAAATTTTGCCAAAACAGCAGCATTAGCCTACTCTTTTTTCCATTTCCATTTGTCAGATTATAGTCCCTACAAGCTTTTCTATGTCAGACACTAGAACAGCTGGAAAAATAATAATTACTCAATGATATCCCTAATATTCCCATTCATGAATACAGAATATTTTCAATCTGTATAAAACAAGACAACACAATTGGCCTTTATTACAAATAAATTCTAACAATTTTCAACATAATTCTGGATATGTTCAGTTAATTGTTTTAACAAGGCCAATGATGAACAAGGTTTCTGCTTGGAATCACTGTATAAAGATGAGTTAGAGATAAATGATTTACTACGAATGTCACATAAGCCAGGTTTCTCTACAGTATGAGCTCTGATATGTTTTGACAAATGTTTTCGTAGATCAAATGATTTACCACAAACACCACAAGTACAAGGTTTCTCTTTAGAATATTCATATAAAACAGAGTCAGATGTAAATGATTTACTACAAGTGTCACGAACACCAGGTTTCTCTACAGTATGAGCACAGATATGTCTTGTTAAATGTTCAATAAAGATAAATAATTTACCACAAACACCACATGTAGGAGGTTTCCATTCTTCAGTTTGAGGCATCATAACCAACAAATATTGTCTTTCAGAATCATGTCTATTAGATTTGCCAACAAAATTATCTCTCATGACTTTCTCATGTCTTTTAGCATGATATTTCAAACAATTCCTCCTTTTAAATGATTTACCACAAACATCACATTTATAAGGTTTATTACTAGAATGTATGACCATATGACTTTTCAATTGAGCTTTTTCATAAAATGATTTACTACAAACATTACAAATGAAGCTCTTCTCTCTGTTATTTATTATTTCACCAGTATTCGGATCACATTCAAATTGTTTTTCTCTATCGTGTATTCTTTTATGAGTGTTAAGATTACTTGGATGCATAAAAGATTTATCACAAACATCACAAATGAAAGGTTTCTCTCCTGTATGTGCTCTTTTATGACTAATTAGATTACCTTTTTGTGCAAAGGATGCACCACAAACATCACATTTATAAGGTTTCTCTCCAGTATGTAACCTTGTATGCATGTTAAGGGTACCATTTGTGGCAAATTTTGCATAACAAATGTCACAAGCGAAAGGTTTTTCTCCAGTATGTGATCTTGTATGTGCCTCAAATTGCTTTCTTGAACGAAACGATCTACTACAAACATTGCATTTTGTGTCTTTGATTTTCTGCTTTGGAGTCTTAATGCGATGCTGCCTCAGATGTGCTTCAAAATTCCATTGGAGAAAAAATGATTTTTCACATTTATCACATTCGTAAGGTTTTCCTCCAGTATGTATTCTTTTATGTGCAGTAAGAGAACTATTTTCAGTAAATGTTATATTACAAACATCACATTTGTAAGGTTTCTCTCCAGTGTGATTCAGTGATTGTGATTCTAGAAGTTCCTTTGTAGTAAATGATTTATCACTAACATCATTTTCAAGCTGTCCGTCTCCAACTGGTGCATTTAAAGACATTTTATTTGGCATCATTTTCATGTATATTTCTTCCTCTTCTTTATTTAATTTTTTACCATTTCATTTCAGATGTAATCTGTCACAGTGAAAAAACCTGAAATGAAAGAAGCCAAATATCACTGGTTGAGGATTTTGTCAAATTCAAAGCTGACTTAGAATGAAAATTTTTGACCCTCGGTTTACTACATGCAACTATTTGCTTGGTTACCTCTGGGTCTTGGTTTCTAATCTTTGTAGGTGTTAAAGTCTAATGACCTAGAATAAGTCATCTTTCTTCATTATTCCTGTGACCCAGCTGTAATTGGGTATGGGATAATCCAAGAGAAATCAACACCAAGAGGTTTGGCCGGGGATTAGCTGGTAGAAGGACCCTTTAAGAACCTAATTAGTTTTCCTTGTGATGGTTGTTTATTTCTCTATTGGGATATAGAAGCTAAACTTTGGAACCCTACATTCCACGTAAATTCTACTTTTCTAAATAAATGTTATTGTTGGATTGCGTTGAGAAGACGCACCATGACCATAAACAAACCGTTACAACTACCTGGTTTATCTGTACAATAATTAAACAAAACAAATGTATGAGTATATAATTAAAATAGTTTGAATGATTTACGTAGATCTATATTACATGTAGAAAGATTGTGAAAATTAAACAAATGATTCGACATTAACATTTTTCGCCATATTTGATTTCTAAACACGGTCAAGGTCATAAGGCAAATCGCCACTTTGCCAACTCGCCCCCTTACTGATCGAATGGTATTACTTTTCTGAGAAAATTTTGATGTAATATCATTGTCACAATAAAAGAATAGGTTTTTGGTAATCTCTTTTCTTGAACAACAAATTAACGTCACTTGATATAAGTGCAAGGAGAAATTTCAAGCATGGGGATACTTCATAACAAGGTAAAAACCCTAATGATCTAAATCCTGCAAAATGTCTTATTCAATATCAAAACCTAGAAATAGATCACTTATCTTTGCACAAATAGTACTCTCTTAAGAGACAGAACAGGCAGCCACACTACTTGTTCATATGAAAATGGCACTCACATCCCCTTTAAAGGTGACATGAAAAAACTATCAGAGAAAGTATTTGAGGAACTATTTTAATAATATAGTAACAAATATCAGAATACAAAAGAAAGGGTTTTAAAAAGGTTTAATGTCAGGGACAGATATCATTGCTTAACCTCTTGTACAATGGACTATAAATAAATCAAAAGTTGTATGACTAATACTGAAGTCACATGACATGTAAATAATTCAGATTCATAAAAAATATCAGAAACAGACTCAAAGGATATAATCTTGCAGACATTTTGTCTCCATTCTAAATAAATTGTGCAAACAGAAACAAACACAACATATCAATAACCACTTTTTACTCAGACTACAATACATTTTTCGAATGACTGAATTGTCCCATAGAAAAAAACAAAACAAAATTTTTAACTGCATTCTCATCAGTCTTTGTCTTTATGATTCACTTTAATATGTCTATTCAAACGACTTCTAGTAAAATATGTTTTCTTACAAACATCACATTCATAAGGTTTCTCTCCTGAATGGGTCTTCAAATGCAGGACTAACTCTGGTTTGCTAGAAAATGATTTACTACAAACTTCACATATATGAGGTTTCTCTCCTCTGTGTCGCATATAGTGTATATTTAAATGCTGTCTTCGGGGAAAGGCTTTAAAGCAAACATCACATTCATAGGGTTTTTCTCCAGTATGTGTCCTACTATGTAATTTCAACTGAAATTTACTAGCAAATGATTTACTACAGACATCACATCCATGAGGTTTCTCCCCAGTATGTGTTCTTGTATGCACAGTCAATGCTGGTACACTAGCAAAAGACTTCCAACAATAATCACATTTGAAAGGTTTTTCTCCAGTATGTGATCTATGGTGCACAGTTAATTGTCTATTTGATGAGTATGTATTACCACAAATATTACATACATAAGGTTTCTCTCCAGTATGCGATCTTATATGCACAGTCAAAGCCTGTTTTGTATTAAATGATTTACTACAGGTATCACATTTGTGGGGTTTTTCTCCAGAATGAGTTCGCTGATGTACTACCAATTGCTGTTTTGTGGGATAAGATTCAGTACAAACATCACATTCAAAAGGTTTTTCTCCAGTGTGTGTCCGCAGATGTACAATTAAAGTCTGTTTTTTACAAAATGATTTATTACAAACACCACATTTGAAAGGTTTGTCATCAGACATTGTCTGCTTTGTCGATTGAGGTGCAAATGAATTACTACAAAGATTAATCTTGTATGGTTTATGTATGCCTTTTGTGTTAAAAGACTGACTATAAACATTACAATGATTGGATTCCTCTCCTGCATGTACAGTGTTGATATGTTTTGTCAATTTATCGCTTGTCACAAAAGCTTCACCACAAACATCACTTGTTACAGGTTTCTGATCCAACAATTCAGATGGTGCTTCATGATAAGAATGCACATGCCAGAAAAGTTTATCAAAATAATCAAAAATTTGTCCACACACTCCACAAGGGAGACAACTGCTTTCAGGAGACATCGTACTGTTTTCTGTAGAGAGAATTCAATTCAATTCCATTTTATTATTTTGTCTCTGTTAGGTTTATCATGTTTACTGAAATACAAAAAAGTCATTAACCTTTTATTTATGAATTACATTTTGGAATGGGTTGTTTCATAAATATCAAACTTAAATTTGGTAATGGGCTCTTGGGGTTAATAATTCCATTTCAAACATAGAACTTAAAAATAACATGCATTTCAAAATAAAAACTCAGTAAAAAAATATTTAAAAGATTAATGATATTCAGTTGTAACTGTAGTCAGTCAGTATATTGATAATCCAACAGTTAATTCAAGTTTTAATTGCAAGTGCCAGGGAGGTCTAAAAGTAACAAGAGTAGGATCCAACCAGGTCGAATTTTGAGTGTGTAGACGCACCTGGTGTAAATCTTCGCATTGCATTCAGATTTAACTCGTGGATCTGTCAGTATTTCAACATTCACTGTACCTTGCAATTCTCCAGATTATTTTGCAATACATTCCAATAAAAATACAGCTGAAAGTCTTCAATAAAATCAATATCTAACCTAGGACAAAGAAATTTTGTTCGGTTTGGCAGTAATATCCGCCATATTTAATTGTGTTAAAGGTCATCGGACAAATCGCCAAATGGACAAATCGCCACGTAAGTCAAACCGACCATCCACATTAATCCAAAACTTTAGGGCTTATATATTGAATTCATGCTGTAATGTTCTGAATTGATAAAGATTAAATTAATCGCTTGTTCTTCCTCACAATAGACTGGTTTTATGATTATGTGTATGTGTTGATCAAAATTGAAGTCTTAAATTAGGTAGCTTTCTCTTGGTCTGAGGATCTGTCATGGAAAAAGCGTCTAGATGGGATAATAATCCTTTAAGTATCAATCAACAGTGGAAATCGAAAAAAGAGCAGGCTTATGCTGCTGTCCTGGCAAAATTAACTTCATTGCATTGCCCATCTTCATTAGTCCATAAGGTGCAGAAAAGAAGGAATTCCATCTTATTTCATTTCTGCTTATGCGCTACCTTTAGAGTGATAGAAGCATGATGCCTTTTTAAAGGAAAACATGGAGAACAAAGATGGGAAAAATTTGAGTCTTATTAAATGATATAAACATACAGGTAACATGAAATTTCTCAACCAAATTACAATTTCAAGGTAAATAGATAGTGAAATCAGTAACTGTTGTCTGTATGTATCATGAACAAGTAATATAATAAAAATTTAAAGTTGCAATCCCAGGGTAAATAGATAGTGAAATAAGTAACTGTTGTCTGAGAGGAGGTATAGTATAGTATACAGCATGAGTCAATCATGAATCAATTTCATCTGTGACAATAATAATATATCAGTATAAATTCTTTCTAAGCTTCTAGGGGAGGCATTGTGTGCTACAGGCTGTGCATGATAAAGATCCCTCGACAGTTGGAAATCGAAAAAGAGCAGGCAAATGCTACTATCCTGGCAAAATTACTGTACACTGCATGGCGTTGCCCGTCTTCATTAGCATTTAGGTGCAATAGGACATTAAACATTTCATTTAAATCTCTGTACACTATAACCTTTCTCTTTCGCCGAAGTCCACAAACAAATAATTGGATTTCTGCAACAACTAACGATCTTCACAAGCACCTGGTTAATAAATGAATTCTTCTGAACTCTGTATCATATTAAAAGGAAAAGCACATGCATGGAAGAGTTCATTGGAGAATGAGTGGTGTCAACAGTCAAATGATGACTGACACACTATTTACTTCCGCCTCGGATATTCTTTTAGTAAAAATCAGTGATAATTGAATACAGGAGCCACTCCCTATTTCTCCTGATGTATCTTATTAAAACCAGCTTGTAATAAATGATTGACAGCAAGAGTCAGTGAATGTGTTCTGCAATGTCTTTCAAAATCTTTCTCTTTAACAAACGTTTCATTACAAATATCACAATATAAGGGTCTATTTGATCTCTGTCCTGATGAATGTGTTGCAATATGACAGTTTAGATAATGTAATGTTGTAAATGATTTATTACATTCATTACATTTAAAAGGTTTTTCTCCAGTATGAGATCTCAAGTGTCTTTTCAGTTCACTGTTTTTAACAAAAGATCTATCACAAACATCACATTTATAAGGTTTGTCTACTGCATGACGCAGTAAATGGGTTTTTAAGTAACGCATGGTTTTACACGAAGTACTACAATATCTACATTTGAAAGGTTTCTCTCCAGTATGTGTTTTTAAATGCTGATATAAAGCCTTGTGACCAGCAAATGTGCTCTCACAAATTTCACAATTGAAAAGTTTCAATCTGAAATGTGTTTCTACGTGTGCAGCAAGTTCAGTTTTAGGAAAGATTTTTCCACACACACCACAAGGGGGAAACAACTGGCTTTTACTTGGTAACATTTTATGAATATTGACTCCCTCTTTGCCATGACTTTTCAGGTGTTTCAATAATTCAAGGCTTGTAGTAAAAGATTTTTTACAAACATCACATTTGTGCATTTTTTCAGCTTCATGGCATGTTAAGTGATCTTTTAGATGAATCTTGGAGTCAAATGAATTACTGCAGAATTCACATTGATATAGTTTACGTCCGGTGTGTATTTTTGAATGTTTCAAACAATTTAGCCTTGAGACAAAAGCTTTATTACAAACATCACATTTGAAGGGTTTCTCTCCAGAATGGTTCATAACATGCTTAGTCAACTGCTGCCTTCTACAAAATGATTTAAAGCAAATATCACATTGATATGGTTTTATGCCAGTATGTGTTTGGATATGAGAATTTAACTGTTGTTTTCTACTAAAAGATTTACTACACAAATCACAGTGAAAAGGTTTCTCTCCAGTATGTGTCCTCACATGACTTATTAATTCACTATTGGTGTAATATCCTTTACTACAAACATCACATTTAAAGGGAAGATCAATCTTAGCGTGTATCCTCATATGTCTCGTTAAATTACTACTGGAAGAAAATGACTTACTACAAACATCACATGCCAAAGGTTTTTCATCATAATGTATACGGATATGTATGGTCAAACCAGTCTTTGAAGCAAATTTTTTACAACAAACATCACATCTATAAGGTTTCTTTTTTCTAGGTGCTTGATGTGTAGCAAGATGACTGTATAGTTGGTAGCTGGGAAACATTTTGCCACAAACACCACATGTAAATTTCATTTTGTGTTTTAAAACATGCTTGATAAGGAGAGAGTAGGGCACGATTTTGCCACAAATGCCACATGGTTGAGCGGAATAACAGACCTTAGGCATTTTAAGATAATTGATTCCAAACTTGTGTTATTACTTCATTTCAAACATTCCTTAATGAGTTTTTTGAACTCATCAGGCTATTCCTCTCATAGATTGAACCCTTTGATAGTGCTGTTTTCACTAAGATCTTTATTTCAGAATTGGAAAAACTCTGTTCACTATTCCTGTCTGAATGGCGACAAATTTTTCACCTCTCTTTCTTAAATTTTTCTATCTCCGAATTTTCATAAATCTCTGCAAAAAAAAATCAACATATACAATAAGTAAGTACATCATCTATTTCAGCACTTGAGTGTGTTGAACTGAGTATTATTGAGTGATTAGACGCACCAAATAAAAAGCTGATATAAACTTGTTTCTGTCATTCTCTGTGATTCCGGAGTATCTTATGATGAATTCCTAATGATTCAGGATATCATCAAACACTAAAACGCGAGCTCGGGGCATTACAAAATGGTACAATTTCATTAAGAAATTTGAAATTCAGCGTTTCATCTTTGTTCTCTTTCCATTATTCGCCATGTTCTATTTACATTTCCGGTCAAGGTCATTAGACAAATCGTCCACTTTTATTGACAATCTGTCCATATTTGCAAGTCGATCATCGAAGGTTTGGTGTAGAATCCCAAATTTTGTCTTGTTTTGAAGGAATTTGAACCTAATCTATCGATATATTATGTTAATTCAGTGATCAATCTATGACCGAGAGAATCCTCTTCAACCAACACTTTCTAGAGTATGTACATAAATTCATTCTTGGAGAATATGTTATAAGGCAATAATGCTCAAAGGTTGAAATTGTTATATCTTCAAGATCAATTCATTAAGACACCAAGGGAGAGGTTTTTTACATTGTTTATGACTGTGTATCATTGACTCAGATGTCTGTGGGTCTTGCAATTCCACTAAAACTAGGTAATTTATGATGTCCCTTTAGTTTAGTTACCAGAAGCTGTTAATAAATTTTTAGTAGTTAAAAAAAGAATCAGATGTATCTGACATATAAGTAAAGAAATCCTCTTTATAATCCCATTAAAGGAAGAGGTGCGCCATTTCAAGGGTTGATTTGAGTCTTGAATATATGTAAATAGTTTTCAAAAGTACTAGAAATGTTTGAAAATCACTAAATTTTTCAAAAATATCCTAGTAATTTCTTTTCCTATTTCTATATATATCAATCACGAGTAATTCTGGACACACATGGATTTGAATAATGAAATTTCAAAGGTGAGCTGTGAATACTGGTACTATTTGGTATGATTGGTCAAAAAAATGGCTCAATTGTACCTTTAAGAAGGAACACTCCAGACCAGCAATTTCTCAGAAGCATTGCTCTGGCTATATACAATTTATGACATTATTTATTTGGATCTTAAATAATCCACCATGGCTGGATGACCGGTGATGTCCAGTAAGCTAGCTAAGCAGACACAAAATAACGAGATTATAAGTACACATATCAGACAAAATAAGACAGCAGAGTGATTTATTCACAATTGACAATATACAGTAGAATATGGTAAAATATAAAATTTAAACCTGAGATATTTAATTGTTATGATAACTTGTGATTTTGTTTATTAAATTAAATATGTGTATTGTATTGGTTTACAACTGGTTTCCCCCCTGCCAGCTTCCCCCTGGTTTGCTAGGTGGCAAGTTATTCAACTAGGGTTGAAAGAGTTTTTCTAAAAAAATTGTGTGTAATGGGGACACTGATAGCATCAATTTGCACCATTTCATTTCAGTCAGACATCTGTGGTTCCTGACATAACAAGCTTACTCTTAGTAGGATTTCAAGAGCCACATATGTCTGATTGAAAATTAGAATGGTACAAATTGATACAAATACATTTTTAGAAAAGCTCTTTCAGCCCTAGTTGAATTTCTTGTGACCTAACAAACCAGGGGGAGCTAAGAAAAGGAGTTAAGAAATCAATCATCACTGGAATGACAATTAGTAATTTGGGAATACTTGTTTCTCTCTTCTATTTCTCCTGATGTATCTTATTAAAACCAGTTTGTAGTAAATTATTTACAGCCAAGTTCAGTGAATGTGTCCAGCAATGTCTTTCAAAATCTTTCTCTTTAACAAACGTTTCATTACAAATATCACAATATAAGGGTCTATTTGATCTCTGTCCTGATGAATGTGTTGCAATATGACAGTTTAGATAATGTAATGTTGTAAATGATTTATTGCATTCATCACATTTAAAAGGTTTTCCTCCAGTATGAGATCTCAAGTGTCTTTTCAGTTCACTGTTTTTAACAAAAGATCTATCACAAACATCACATTTAAAAGGTTTGTTTACTGCGTGTCGTTGTAGATGGGCTTTTAAATATCGCATGGTTTTACATGAAGTTCCACAATACATACACTTGAAAGGTTTCTCTCCAGTCTGAGATAAAACTTTGTCACCAGCAAATTTACTTTCCTTTTTTTTCCCTTTGAAATGTGTTTCTACATGTGCAGCAAGTTCACTTTTAGGAAAGATTTTTCCACACACACCACAAGGGGGAAACAACTGGCTTTTACTTGGCAACATTTTATGAATATTAACTCCCTCTTTGCCATGACTTTTCAGGTGTTTCAATAATTCAAGGCTTGTAGTAAAATATTTTTTACAAACATCACATTTGTGCATTTTTTCAGCTTCATGACATGTTAAGTGGTCTGTTAGGTGAATCTTATAGTCAAAAGAATTATTGCATAATTCACATTGGTAAAATTTGTGCCCAGTGTGTATTTTTGAATGCCTTAAACGATTCTTCTTGGAGGTAAATGCTTTACCACAAACATCACATTTGAAGGGTTTCTCTCTAGTATGGGTCAAAGTATGCTCAGTTACCTGCTGTCTTCTGGAAAATGATTTGAAGCAAATATCACATTGATATGGTTTTACTCCAGTATGTGTTCGCCTGTGTGACTTTAAATCTTGTTTTCTACTAAAAGATTTACTACACAAATCACAGTGAAAAGGTTTCTCTCCAGTATGTGTCCTCATATGACTTATTAATTCACTGTTTGTATAATAACTTTTACTACAAAAATCACATTTAAAGGGAAGATCAATCTTAGCATGTATCCTCATATGTCTCGTTAAATTACTACTGGAAGAAAATGACTTACTACAAACATCACATGCCAAAGGTTTTTCATCATAATGTACCTTATTATGTACAGTCAAAGCAGTTTTTGTGATAAATTTTTTACTACAAACTTCACATCTATGTTTCCTGGTTTTAGTTTGATGTGTAGCAAGATGACTGTACATCTGATAATTATGGAGCATTTTTCCACAAATTCCACATGGAAATTTCCTTTTATGCTGCAGAACATGATTTTGCAGCCGAGAACTGGCCACAATTTTACCACAAATGGCACATGGTGGAGCAGAATAACAGATCTTGGGCATTTTATGTTTAATGATTCAAAACTACTGCTAAAATTCCTTTTCAAAGGCTGTTTCCCTCTTGTAGATTGTTTGAAGCTGCCATTTTGTACCTCATCTAAATCCTTTCTTTCCAGTTTACCATGTCTCTGTGCTTTAAGCTTAAAATCTCTAGTTCTGAATTTCATTAGGTATTCTAAGTTTGTTTTTTACTAGTATTTCTAATAAATCAAACAATTTCTGAAAGAAAATGAACATATACAATCACTGAGTATGTGAACAATTCCAGCAAAATCATTATGTCACATCATAAAGAAATATTCATTAGCATCTATCAATGTATTGCCAAACTGTTGTTTTAGATAACAGATTTTTTAGCAGTTTGGACAAGAACTTTTCTTAAATCAACAATGACATACAGCACAGTCCTCAAAGGTACAAGTTGAACCATTAAGCTGCAAAGTAGATTTAACATGAAGTAAACTACTTACTAGTGTGTTGAATTGAGTATTTAGACGCACCCAATAAAAAAAAAATCGTAAGTTTGGCGTAGCTTTTATCCTCTCAGACGACTCTCCTGTACCTTTAAATGACTTCCAAAAGATTTATAATAGACTCATATATAGAAATTTCGCTTTAAGTTTTTGAAAATATTTTATTTTCATTGAGAAAATTCGGTGTTTTATCTTTGTTCTCTTCCTGATAAACTTATTTTCCGCCATGTTTTATTGACACTTCCGGTCAAGGTCATTAGTCAAATCGCCCATTTCGATGGACATTCTGTCCTTAACACCATTTCGACCATCGAATGCAGAAATTAAATTTGTGTTTTGAACTTGAAATATAAACCATAATCATCAGTCACTAATGACCGAGCTTTCCCTAGGCCCCATAAAAGCAGTGATCACCAGCTCTCTGCTGTCTGACATCAAGCATTCTGATCTGTTCACTTCTTGTTCATTTTTGTCCTGAATAATCTAAGATGTCTACCTCATCTATGATTAAGTCTGCTTATGGACGGACTTACGGAATGGAGGGGAGGGTGTAATGTTGGAGAGCACTGCTAAATTATTTTTAGAATGCATTCTAGGAGGGAGGTCAATGGGGTCGTCTGGTGAAAAAAAATGAATATCAAAATCCTATTTTTTATGCAATTATCAATTTTAAAACGAAACAATGCATATTTCCACAAAAATTTGGAGCTGCCACTGGTACGTAGGTAGAAGAAATAAAATTTTACCCAAAAGTAGTTCTTTATTTATAAATAGTTTATCATATTCAAAATATACAATATCTAAAAAAAAAAAAAACAACAAGGGAATATATTATGGTATAACACACTTCTTAATAACAAAGTACATAAGGTAAGAAGTGTCTTATTCCATAATATATTCCCTTGATTTTTTTTGTCATATTTGCTCTCAGCTTCTAAATGTCCTTCTTATATGTATCAAATTGTATTACATTGTACTATATTGCTAGATATAAAGATGTATGTGTTCCTATATGTGAAATCAACTGTTTAAATGTCATAAATGATTTCCCACAAACACCACATGTGCAATCTTTCTCCTTAGTTTTTGGCATAAAGCGCATTTTTAAGGAGTCGCTCGTAGTAAAGGAGTTACTTAATACATTATTTGTTTTAGGTTTCTCTCCTGTATGTATTCTAATGTGTTTTGTTAAATTACTGTTTCTGTTAAAAGATTTACTACAATAAACACATGTATAGGGTTTCTCTCCAGTATGAGTTCTAATGTGTCTAGTCAAATCCATTCTAGTAACAAATGATTTCAAACAGATTCCACATTTATAAGGCTTTTCTCCATGTGTTCTATTATGACTAGTTAAATCACTATTAGTTGTAAAGGATTTATCACAAACATTACATTGAAATGGTTTGTCTCCTAAATGTTTTTTCACATGATTAGTTAACACAAAATTTGTAGTAAATGATTTATCACAAATGCCACATTTGAAAGGTTTTTCTCCATTATGTGTGCGTAAATGTTTCGTTAAAGCATTTCGTGTGCTATAGAATTTCATACAATCATCACATTTGTAAGGTTTCTCTCCAGAATGAGTTCTTATATGCTGAGTAAGAGCACTGCTTGTAGTGTATGACTTATCACAAACATCACAACCAAACGGTCTCTCTCCAGTATGAGTTCGGATATGACCAGTTAACTGTGCCTTTGTAGTGAAAAATCTGCTACAAATGCCACATTCAAAAGGTTTTTCTCCAGTATGTGTTCTCATGTGACTGGCCAATTGAGAGTTCGTAGTAAATAATTTAATACAAACATCACATTTATAAGGTTTCTCTCCAGTATGTGTTTTAAAATGTCTAGTCAGATGACACTTCTTAGAAAATGATTTACTACAAACATCACAACTGTATGGTCTATCTATTATAGACCAGTTCGGCTTGATAACTGTAGCAGGTTCCATAAATGACTTATTACAATCATCAAGTTTTAGAGCTTTCTCTGCCTTTCTGGGATCACAAATATGTTCCAGCTGTTGATTGAATGGAAGGTTTTGTCCCCAAACTCCACCTTGAGAATGAATCGAACTGGGCAACATATCATAATCTCATTTGGTAACTCTTAATTCAATTCTGCAGGTTAGATAACTCCAGTGATCATTTATGTCATTCAAAACTTTATCATTAGAGAGCTGTATACTCATGTCATGTCATCGTTGACTGAAATAGAAAAGCATCAATGATGCATTATCTTTTAATGTAAAATGAGTCAAGGCCCTTCTATCAGTTTAAGCATTTGCTATAGGCCAATTGATGCAATTTACATGTTTAAATGGTTAGTTTTAGTTGAGTTTCAAGAGCCTTAGACGTCTTAATGAAAGTTTGAATGGTGAAAAGCGTACAAATAAAAAGCTTAAAAACCTCGTAAAATCCGTATAAATCACTGAATGTTTACTTAACTCTGGTGAAATTGAGTAATTAGGCACACCCTTCCAAAAAGTAAAAAAAAAAATTCAACGCTACCTGCAATCGATATTTCTAGTTCCCGTCGCAATTAGCTACTTTCCTGTAGCCATACTTAAAGACTATTGTAGTTTGAAAATTATCTGATAGCATTCTTAGCTCTTAAGTAAAGAAACATTTTAGAAAGCTTGTAAAGGGGAATTTTTTGCCAGAATTAAGATTGATGTAATGTCAAGGTCATTAGTCAAATCGCCACCGGAAATAAACTGATTTATTTTCACCGAAAAAGAAATCCCCATGACGTCTTTAGGAATCACCTATGGGCCAATGACTGGGGAGGTAAGACGAAAATGGCCTAAATGGCTAAATTTCAGAATTTGTGATCTGAATTTGTTCCTGCAAGTTTTAGCATGTTACAAGATTCCAAAGGACACGGTGTGAAGCTTAAGTACATATGACAGTGAGCCCTTTACATTGGGTTTCATTGCTGCACTGCTGACTGGTGCGTCTATTTGCCCGATTTCGCCATATACAAGGTCCTATGGCTATGCCTGTGCTTTAATATAACAATAAACAATCCTTTTCTAGACAACTTCTTGAATGGTTTTGTATTGATAACCAGGTATCTTGTCTTCAAATTGTTGCCATTCAATTCGTCAACAAAAATATTGTCAGAAAGTCTATTTATTTACAAGAACTACCTTCATAGTAGTTCTGTTATAGCTCTCTGTGGATATATCTGCAAGCTGTTCTCTCGTACACCTGTTCTAGATGTCACATCTTTCCATAGCTAGAATGTTGTGGTGTCCTTATCATATTTATGGTTCAGGATTTTGTACATTTCAATCATGTCCTCTCTAATTTTAGAACGTTGGTCATTATGTAACGTTCCAGAATGTGGTCGATTCAGAGTGACAGTTATTCCATGGTTAATCATCTTGCCACATTACCTTGTGGAGTTTGTGGAAAAGTCTGTTATAAAAATGAACTGCACACGCACGTTACTAAACATATTATGAAAAGAAATCAGGAAGAGAAATCTTATAGTTGCGTTGTGTGTGATAAATTCTTTGCTACAAATAGTAATTTGACTAGACATATTAGAACACATACTGGAGAGAAACCTTATAAATGTGATGTTTGTGATACATTCTTTACTACAAATAATGAATTTGTGGTACACACTCGAACTCATGTAGGAGACAAACCATTTAAATGTGAATTTTGTAGTAAATCATGTCTTACAGTTAATGGACTGACCAGGCATATGAAAACACACGTGGATGAAAATAGTTACAAATGTCGAATTTGTAGTAAGTCTTTTACTAGAAAAAGTCACATTCCACGACATATGATGACACATACTGGAGAGAAGCCTTATAAATGTGACATTTGTTGTAAATCATTTATTACAAATAGTGATTTAACCGTTCATAACAGAACACATACTGGAGAGAAACCTTTCAAATGTGATGTTTGTAATAAGTCCTACTATTCGAACAGTGATTTGACTTCACATAAACGGCTCCACAGTGGAGTGAAACCATATCAATGTGATTTGTGTGGGAAACTGTTTGCTATGAAAACCAATTTAACGTTACACATAAGAACACATACAGGAGAAAAACCTTACGAATGTGATGTTTGTAGTAAATCATTTGCTACAAGCTGTGAATTATCAACACATAAATGGTCTCATCTTGGTGAGAAACCTTATAAATGTGGTGTTTGTGATAAATCATTTATTCAGAAGTGTCAAGTTAAGGTACATTTGAGGAAACATACTGGAGAAAGACCTTATAAATGTGATGTTTGTAGTAAAACATTTGTGACAAACAGTGATTTTAATTCACATCTGAAGAAACATACAGGAGAGAGACCTTATATATGTGGTGTTTGTAGTAAAGCATTTGTTACAAAGACTGAGTTGACCAGGCATCTTAGAACACATACTGGAGAAAGACCTTATAAATGTGATGTTTGTGATAAATCATTTTCCTCCAAAGGTTATGTTATGAAGCATAGCAAGATACATAGTGAAGAAAAAGTTTCATAGAAAAAAACTTATTTTACTATTCATGCATGTTGTGTTCAGACATTGCATTTAAACTACTGTTTCCGATTGGGTTTCAAACATTTTACAAAATTTAAGTAAGTAAACGTTATGTAAATGGAATGGCAAAGGGAGTTATTTTGTTAAATTTTTCAGAAATCTGACAAATACTAATGCTATCTAATGTGGAAGATATATATCCTCGTTTAGTGAAACACTCTGAATTTCAGAAACAATTAAAAACTTGTGACTTTGTGGTTTTGTTTTTTTTTTTGCTTATATATTTCGTCCTTGAGATATTGTTTTGTTACCAGAGGCCAAAGCAAACCTAATAGACTATAAAATAGAAAAGATTTCATAATAACTGTTGTTGTTCTTTCAAATGACTTTCATTGCATTAGAAACTTGCTTGCTTTCCTACAGGAATCTTCACAATTACCAACTTCCAACTTATACCTAGGCTAGGAAAGCCACTGTTCTTGTATCACCAAATAGATTTAAAGCACAGACACATTCCCCATTGAATGTAGGAAAGAAAGATTGAATTTAATTCCTTTTCCATGGTCGATTTGACAAATGGGCGATTTGTCCAATGACCTTGACCGAAGACTCATAAAATGGCGTCAATTTGCAATGGATGAAACCGAATGTCTCGATTAGGTTATGAACCAATACTTCATGATAGACCCCTACTGATAAAATGAAACAGGAGTCCGACTGATCAAATTTTTCAGTAATAAAATAGCTATGGACTTGATTGTACACTAGAGTAAACTTGTGTTAAAATGATGCCACAGAAGAGTAAGAAGTCTGCATGAAAATGATGCCAAATAAAATTTTTTTCAATGCCCCATGTGGAGTTTGTGGATAAATATTTATTTCTAATCAGTTATTTAGACATATTGTTAACCATATTAACAATCTTACAGAAGATAAACAGCATACATGTGATGTTAGTGATAAATCATTTAGTCTCAAACGATATTATAAATCTCACGACAAAAAACATAATGTCAGTATGAAAGAGAAAATTTTTCCATGCGATGTTTGTGGTAAATTATTTACAACTAAAGGTAATTTGAGTAGACATACTATGATACATACTGGAGAAAAACCAAACATACAATATACGTGTGATGTTTGTAGTAAATCATTTATGTTTAAAGATAGGTTAACTACACATGCCCGAACACACACTGGAGAGAAACCCTTTAAATGTGATCTCTGTGATAAATCTTTTGCCGAAAATGGTAATCTTAATGCTCATAAAAGAATACATGCTGGAGAGAAACGTTTAACCTGTGATGTTTGTAGTAAATCTTTTTATGAAAGAAGTCATTTAACAAGGCATCAGAGAATACATACTGGAGAAAAACGTTTCATTTGCCATATTTGTGATAAAACATTTTATGAAAGAAGTCATTTGAAAAGCCACATGACCAGGCATACTGGTGAGAAATCTTATAAATGTGATGTTTGTAGTGAATTGTGTATTTCAAAATCTCATTTCACTATTCATATGAGAACCCATTCCGTTGATAAAGTGTATAATTGTGATGTTTGTGATAAATTATTTATTACAATCCATGATTTGAGGAGTCATCTAATGACACATACACGAGACAGACCTTACAAATGCGGTGTTTGTAATAAATCTTTTATTAATAACAATGATTTGATAGTTCATATGAGAACACATACAGGAGAAAAACCTTATAAATGTGATGTTTGTAGTAAATCATTTGCTCAACAGAGCACTTTAAATACACATAAAAGAACACATACTGATGTGAAAAATTTCAAATGTGATGTTTGTAATAAATCTTTTTATGAAAGTGTTCAATTGGAAAGACATAGGACTAAACATACTTGTGATACACCTTATAAATGTGATGTTTGTAGTAAATCATTCAAACGAAACCCTGATTTAAAAAACCATGTGAGGATTCATATTTCTGATCAGTTTAATAAACGCAGCTTTATCAGTAAACCACTTACTTTAGCCATGGATCATTCTATACTTCAATCTGAAGAGAAACTTTCTACTTGTGGTGTTTGTGGTAAATCATTTAGTATAATAAAACAGTTGACTATACATATAAAGGTACACATAGACAAAAATGCTGTAGTTATTGAAAATTAATGCTATTTCTTTAGCATGGGTGGAAATAATTTTTTTTTTTTTCCCTGGAAATATACAAATCCATAAATTTGTCTACCAATAAAGTAATGATATTATAATATGATATTGCCTTTTTGGGGGGGAGGAAGGGGGCATTTTTATATGCTCACATCTGTCATATATATAGGGATCTTAAATGGTTTTTTGAGATAGTGGTTTCATAGTTGGTCAAGTTCTACTAGAATCACAGACCTACAATCATCAAATGGGATAGCGGATTGGTAGAAATGGATGACCTAGCCAACCTCTTTACTCTCTCTAATCATTCTGTAGCAACTTGGCAGAGACATCTTGTTGTACATGTACTTTCAATATACCTCTGACATAAAACGATTATTATGTGGGCGATTTGACCAAGAGGCGAATTGACCGGCGGCCATGACCTTAATTAAGAAATGATTCTGATCGAACAAAGGCGAAGCCTGGTACCTAATTTGCAGCATGCATGGTTAGAATTTACATCAGATCAAGGTTTGTAGTAGTCAGTTATGAAATACACATCATTAGTAAAAAGGAAATAGGAACCTAATATTTTCTACTGGTTAAATAAACGCACATTTACGAGGTCAATATTCTCTTTGATAAGGTTTGACTAATGACTCGATTGCACCGAATTTAGCATTCAACTGGTGTTGAATAAGTGATACTTGTTATGAATATTAGGGATACCATAGCTTCCTGTTCAATATATCAAAGCTGCTTCCAATTTCCTACGAAACTTTTATTTTGGAAATTGGTTTTTCGTTTGTTATGCAGTTTGGATTGTTAGTAATTCAGGTTTTTTATTCGCCCCATTCCAATTGTTACCTCCTTGCAATCCTTTATATTTTGATTGATAGTTATAATTTTGGTTTCATTCTTTCAATCTTATTTCCAGTAGGATCTGAAAAGAAAACCTGACTCTGCAATGCTTTATCAGTCAACAGAAAATTGATAATACACTAGTGAAAAATCCACTAGAAAAGAGATGCCAAAGAAATGTTACCTCATTCCCACTTGTGGAGTGTGTGGGAAAATCTTCAGTCCAAATAAGCTAATAAGACATGTAGCTAATCATGTGAGAACGCTGTCAGGAGAGAAAATGTATAAATGTGATGTTTGTGATAAATCTTTTGCTCAGAAAGATCAATTTACATCTCATTTGAGGATGCATACTGGAGAGAAACCTTACAAATGTGATGTTTGTGATCAGTCATTTTCATGGAGAGCTTCGTACAGAAGACATGTTATGAAACACACTGGAGAGAAACCGTACGCTTGTGGTATTTGTTCTAAGTCATTTATTGCCAAATGTAAATTAATTAGTCACATGAGAGTTCATACTGGAGAAAAACCTCATACATGTGATGTTTGTGGTAACAAATTTGGCCAGAAAATTCAACTTGAAAATCATAAAAGAACTCATACTGGAGAGGATCCCTTTAGATGCAATATATGCAACAAGTCAATTTCTTCTAAATTTTATCTAGCTAAACATATCTCACTGCATACTGATAGACCTTACAAATGTGATTATTGTGATAAATCATTTACTACCAATTGGCTTTGTCAAAGACATGCCAAGGGACATTTAAAACCTCATAAATGTGATGTTTGTGATGAAACTTTTGTCCAAGCAATGGAATTGAAGGCTCATTTAAAGACTCACATTGGGAGAAAAAGTTTAAAATGTTATTTTTGTTTTAAATCTATGAAAACCGAGCGTGAACTAACAAGTCATGTAAAAGCTCATGCTGTAGGAAATCCTTTACTATGCACTATCTGTTGTAAATTGTTTAGAACAAAAGAGAAATTAACTGATCATCTGAAGGAACATAGTACAGAGAAACCTAATGGAAGTGATGTTCATAGTAAATCATTTACATCTAGCACTCATTTAGATAGTCAATTGGAAGATAAACCTTGCTAATGTGGTGTTTGTGGTAAATCATTAAGTCTAATAAATCATTTGACTTCTCACATGAAGTCACATACAGATTTGTTACATACTAGTTAAGTTTGTATTTGAATAAACTTTAGATGTGTACTGAGTTTCATTTATTACTAATCAACTAGAAACTAATCCACATTTTGATTTTTAATGGCACCTATCATAAGGGCCTAAAGATTATCAACAGCTTAAGCGAGAATGACGTCATATAGGTTCAGAAATTCTATAATAAAGGAAACCAAAACAATGATACACATAAAAAAAGGCTCTGGTTGCCCTCACTTTCATTTCTAAAGCAGCTTGTTTTATTTAATTGTAGATGTAACAAGCAGCATTGGAACTCAGAATCCTGTGCCCATTTTCATTATATAAATAAAAGTCAACAAGCAATCAACAATTTGATTGATCAAATCTTGTCCAAAGCATGAATAAATTTGGAGTAATGGCTGTATAATAGTGGACTCCTCAATTTCCAAAAAGCATGGTTTGTATTACAATGTACAAGGGTCTGGAGTGAGAAACACAAAACTGGAAAGTCGGGCTATACAACTTGGGGCTCACATACATGGTACAACTTTTTTGAATGTTGAATACAAAGTGGGCGATTTGTCGGATAATTTGAAAACAAATAAGAACGAGTTTTGAAGGCAAGTCCCTTGTAGCTGATGGTAGTGTTTGGTTTCCGAACATTTCAGTTGCTGGCGGCAGTGTTTGGTTTCCTAGCATTTCATGGTGCTATAGTTCTATAAATATAAGCACATACAAAATACTAGCAAACCTCAATCACTGAATTTATCGAACAGACCCGCTCATTAAGTCCAGACTTAAAAACTATCACTTGTTCCACGAGTAAGACCCTTAACACTGTTCTTGACGCTATCTTTTTTTTTACCCAACTAGTAAGATATCGTTGCCTTTACCTTGTGTAGAGATATGCCCTATGTCGTTTCGATATCTGGTTTTCCCCGACAATCTGCTTCATACCCCTTGAAGCACAATTTGTATGTTACCTATAACGTGGCGAATATAAATAAATGCATGATGTATAGTTTGTTTCTTCTGATGAAAATCCAATCACTGCCGCTTTTAACACTTTTCCAATATCAAGGTTGGTTGGTTGGTTAATGGATGATAAGTTAACGTCCGCTTCCAAAAGAGGCTGATAGTTGTAGTGACTAAAACGAAATAGTGGTTTGCCGATATCAAGACCATAACTGCACCTATATACCGACCCATAGCAACTGTCCTAGTAACAACTAATCCCTAGTCTCTAATCCACTCAAAGGATTAACTCATCTGGGAAGGTAATATAAGTTGTTATGCATTTAGTTTACCAACATTTGCAACATACCAGGTCGTCTTACCTTCTAAATCGCGAGTGGCCCAAACATTGATGTGGAACAAGCTCATCCAATTTTTGGACCAGATGCTGCAGACTCAACGTTTGCCCGATTTGAATCACAATATCAGGGGCTATCAGTCCGACTAGTTTACCTAACTATTGTGGGTAATGGTCATTGCAAAATTGCCCTGTCCAAGTCCCGTAATATTAATACCACTTTGAAAAAAAAAACGCTCACAGAATACAGTAAATTAGACGAAAATTCTTATCCATTTGTCTTCTGCAAATTTACGACCTTTGAATTCACTAAGTATTTGGTATCTGTATATCGACTTTCTCGCTCGCTTCGTACATTGGCACAGGCCACCGTCTACGGAAAACGTACCTTGTCTCCCGTACCTAACGGCCATTGTCTACCACTTTTACAGACGCAATCATAACGTCCAATCATGATGAAAGATGCGTACAACTGTAGTTCCATGTGGCCGCAATGCCCGTTTTGAAACGCCGACTCGCCAGATTCGACACTGACAAGAACTATTTATAAGAGAAAATGAAGCTTAGTGTTATAATGTATCACAAGAACAGCTATAATCAGTGGCAATGACATGTGGTACATGACAAACAGATCGATATTCTAACCAAGGTTAATTAGCACCAATTCAATCAAAATTAATCGATAATTCATAAATAATAATTCGTCCCATTCACTAAATACATTATGGCTTAATCCATAATTATACTGTCAGCCAGTCCGAAACTTCTTAACCATAAATTGGCCTCAGAAACACATTAACGCTTACCTTTTTTCCTTGATAGATATCATACTTGTCTGAAACTTGCTGTGGATACTAAAATATGCTTTGCATCACTGACTTGAAAAAAGTTTACATCTGTCGGAGAGCATAATAAATTGTCTGGATATCCGCAAATAAAGAATAGGTTACTTCACTGACCTGGCATAAATTACCTCACGGCATAATACAGCATTGTTCAGTGATGATAGGACAAAGTCTTTCTTTCCCAGCCTCTGATAGCTCTTTGGCAATCTTTTCTGTCAGTTGGAAACTTGTGGAGTTATTCCTAACCTCTATAACTATTTAAAAAGTCGTTTAAGCCACTGACTCTTTAACCAGTGGATAAATAGATAGGTCTACCTCTTTCTCAAAGCTGCTGTCTCCTGGCTTCTGATAGCCATTCTTTGCTTTTGACAATTATCGGCACCTAATTATCAGAGGCCAAATTTGTAGCTTTCGAGCTTTCGGACCAGCTAGTACATGTAGTTTGTTTTATTTAATCCTTTATATGAATTATTTAGTACGACGTTAGAATTAGAACACTGAGAAGCGAATCGACAAGACTAGATTTACTGGCAACTGAGATCAACTGAATAGCCACATTCAAAACTCAGTCGTCGAAAGATACTATTATTGAGAAAAGTATGAACAACTTATGTTAACTGCAGTATTTCAGTCATGGATGTAGCACTCAAATTCATCTATTGATAAGGATCTCTTAGACGCCGGCACTGGCTAGATGTCGTTGTTAAACCAATTGTAGTTTTATTCTAACAGTAACAGTAACAAGATCGACCCAAGCAATCAGCACCCCCCCCCCCCCCCCCCCCTTGACATATTCAAATCGTAATTAACAACAAGTCATTGACAATATCTGATCGATATGACTATCTGTCAGATATAACTCAGAATAATTCAATTATTGACTTCTCTTGCCAGATTGACAAGTTTCCGATTAGACACCTGTCCGATTTGACTATTTACCTTGACCGAAGAATTATTAAGAAAACTTTACTTCTGAGAAAGCTCAAATCTCATTAATAGTATTTTCTAAAACCATCGAATTTAACCAGTATCTGTAAAAATAGATCATCGAGTAGGAAAAGATGCCAACTTGGACGTCTTGTTGTATGTATGCCAAGGTGCGTCTTATAACTCGATGGTACTAAATGATACCCGATAAACAACTCTTTTGACGAGAATTATAAATTGGGATTGAATTTTTGCCAGTTTTCTTTGATATAAATTGATGTATTAACATTGTCCAAAAAACCATTTTATATTTTGATAATGGTGAAACTCTCAAGTGCGAAGAATGACAAGCCTATCTAAATAGTGATATTGTGGTCGATTTGACGAGGTGGCGTTTTGCCAAATGTCCTTGACCGGAAGAGAAAATCCAACATGGCGGTAAGTAACAAAGAAAATAACTTTTGTTGTTGTAACCCTCAAATTCATCTTTAAATTTCATTTTCCATCAATATTATCATTAGGAGTTTGTAAGTTTCTTATCAAAATTTTTACATATAAGTCCCGATCCATGGATCGGCGAAGCATGTTACGAAATCAACTTATAATTCCCGATTTGTGTTGGTGCGTGTATTTACTCAATTGTACCATATTAGAGGTATTTTAGGTGAAACATATCTCTCCTATATTTCAACTATAACATTTATAAACCTCACAAAAAAGTATTATACACTGTCGAGTCAAATAAACTTTATTGTATGAGATTTGCAGTATTAGAGCCAAATTGAACAACAACAAAAAATTCATTTTAAATATAATATATAATGGAACACATTTTTGTGGGAACAAAATGGTTGTGATTGTATGGATGATAAACAGTTTTTATGTTCATCTTCATTTCAGACACTCTTGCATTTTTAGGATTTGTGTTTGAAGAATGCCAAAAGTGAAGAAGAAGCAAACAAATTCTGTTGAAACTTATAAGAGTTGTGTCCCCTTGGACATTGAGCAATGATTTTGCTTGGACTTTGTTTTAGACCATAGTGCAGTAAGGAAATTGTCATGACATGAGTTGAGCCCTATAAATAGAGACATAGTCATTCGGAAATTGTAAAAGATAGTCTGTCATTGCAAAATAACCCTTACTTTGGAATTGCTATTCCCTCTTTCATTAGTTGAATGAAGATGCAGGAAAGGAGAATAAACATTCACTTTGTTTGAATTCTAAAAAGATTAAACTGAATGAAAATATTGAACAGAGTGGCGAGAGTTACTTAATGAACTACATTTCGGAATCTAGGGTTATAAAATGTTACCTGGTGAAAGTTGTTTTGATGTACCATGTGGATTATGTGGGAAAGTTTTACCCTATGCTCAACTATCAGTCCATGTTGGTGAACACAAAGATATTCCAACTGTAGATAAACCTTACGTTTGTGGTGTTTGTAGTAAAGCATTTATTAAGAGTGAGAACTTGATAAAACATGTGATGACTCACACTGTTGAAAGTCCTTATAAATGTAATGTTTGTGATAAATCATTTACCAACAACAGATGTTTAACTGAACATATTAGATCTCATACTGGGGAGAGACCTTTCACATGTGGTTTCTGTGATAAATCATTTACTACAAAAGGTAATTTGATTAGACATGTGCGGGCACATACAGGAGAAAAACCTTATAAATGTGATGTTTGTAGTAAATCATTTGTAACCAACAGCATCTTTATCATTCATATTAGAACACACACTGGAGAGAAACCTTATAAATGTGACTTTTGTGATAAATCATTTGTTGGAAGTAATGACTTGAGAAGACATATAATGGTTCATACTGGAGACAAACCTTTTAAATGTGAACTATGTGATAGATCTTTTATTAGAAAGAATGTTTTTGAAAAACACATCAAGACACATATTGAAGGGAAGACATATATATGCCACATTTGTGGAGAATCATTTTGCGATAACATTGTTTTCAAGACACATTTGAAGAGCCACCCCAAAGACAAATCATATAAATGTGAGATTTGTCATAAATCATTTAGTACAAATAGTAAATTGGTATTACATGTAAGAATACATACTGGAGAGAAACCTTATGAATGTGATGTTTGTAGTAAAGCATTTAGTACTCACAGTGAATTAGTCAGACATATAAGGTCACATACTGGAGAGAAACCTTATGTTTGTGATATTTGTAGTAAATCTTTTTCTCAAAAGTGTCATCATACTCAACATATGAGGAAACACACTGGTGTGAAACCATTTCAATGTGACGTTTGTGAAAAATCTTTTTTTACAAATCGTGATTTGACTGGTCATCAACGTATTCATACTGGAGAGAAACCTCATTTATGTGACATTTGTGGCAAATCTTTTGTTAAAATAAATAATTTGAAGAAACATGCTGCAGTGCACTCTGAAGACAAGCCTTATAAATGTAATGTTTGTAGTAATTCCTTTAAGTCATTGTGGAGTATGAAAGTTCATTCAAGACGGCATACAGAAGATAAACCATTTGATTGTGATGTTTGTAGTAAATCATTTTTCACTAATGGAGAATTGTCTAGTCATATTGCCACTCATTCTGATGAGAAACCTTTTAGATGTGATGTTTGTAATAGAGCATTTACTACAAGTGGAACATTGACAGTTCACAAGAGAACACATACCAAAGAAAGACCTTATAAATGTGATATTTGTACTGAAACTTACATAACCAGTTCGAATCTAAAAAGACATATTAGAAAATCACACTTGAAGGAAATATTATAAATGAATTTTGTGATTTTTTTTATATAATCTTTTATCTGTGATTTGAAATGACAGAAATATGACAAAGTTGAGTATAATCAGGCCTTCATTTCTAAAAGAAAATACCAAATTGACCATAAATTTTTGTCATTAATATGTGCTCTTTCAAATGTCAATTGCCAATATTTGCTGAAGACCTTTTATAAGAATAGGGGCTGGGCTTTTGACTCATTTATCTAATGATAGACATTACGTTTAGAAATATGAATCTTATATTTATGGTCTTCCTTTTTGAAGAAGGGACTCCTGAGGTTTATTTATGTTGCAAGCTAATACCGCTCTACCTCATTTAAATCATTTTCCTCTCCAGTTTTATAAGATTATATAAGCAATGTTTGTGATAAATTGTTTTGTTTAATCTGTGATTTAAATAGTAGGTTTATTACCTTATTATAATAATACATAGATAATATTATTATATAATGTTGTTGTAATCAGACCTTTGTTTCTGAAAATATTTTATAATGAAAATTAAATAAGTATGGGAGTTTTACATTCAGAAATAAGGTCTTATTGTAACTAAGATTGATTGATTTTGAGAAGCAAGGACTTGATGTATACCTATTATCTAAGCTATTTACCAAATTAGTCATTTTCCACATTTATTCACGAAGATTTCAATGTATTTTTTTTTTATTGACTTAAGAAAATTATTTTGTCACAATTTAATAAAATTTGGAGAATGTTTGCATGTGTTCAAAGCTGGGCCTGCCTCCTGCCCCTTGACCCCTCCACTATCCCATCGAAACGTCACTCTGTAGTTTACAGCTCTTATATCTACATTTGATAATGCCTGAAAGGATTTACAAGAAGCTGGTAAGAGGCATTACATCTCGGATTAATGATGACAGTGTTTGGTTTTCTAGCATTTACAGTCGCTGATGACAATGTTTGGTTTTCTAGTGTCTCAGATGCTGATGGTAGTGTTTGGTTTCCTAGCATTTACAGTCGCTGATGACAATGTTTGGTTTTCTAGTGTCTCAGATTCTGATGGTAGTGTTTGGTTTCCTAGCATTTACAGTCGCTGGTGGTAGTGTTTGGTTTCCTAGTGTATCAGATGCTGATGGTAGTGTTTGGTTTCCTAGCATTTACAGTCGCCGATGACAATGTTTGGTTTCCTATTATTTCAATTGTTGATGGCAGTGTTTGATTTCCTAGTGTTTCAGTTGCTGATGACAGTGTTTGGTTTCCTAGTGTCTCAGATGCTGATGGTAGTGTTTGGTTTCCTAGCATTTACAGTCGCTGATGGTAGTGTTTGGTTTCCTAGTGTCTCAGATGCTGATGGTAGTGTTTGGTTTCCTAGCATTTACAGTCGCTGATGGTAGTGTTTGGTTTCCTAGTGTTTCAGCTGCTGATGGTAGTGTGTGGTTTCCCAGCATTTCAGTTGTTGATGGTAGTGTTTGCTTTCCTAGCATTTCATGGTGCTATAGTTATATAAATATAGGCACATACAAAATACTAGCAAACCAAGACACATTTGTTCCAGCTTCAAATTCACAGGTGTTTTCTTTATCAGTAGGTACGGTACGTCCACTAAGTAAACGCACCATTGGCCACCATTCCAGCAGGTATATTCTTTCGTTCCATACGGAATACGTCCATCATAAATACTGTAACCTATGAGACGTCGTCGATAATAATGAATAATAGTAATAATAATAATAATAATGACGATATGATGATAATGAATAAGATCATTCAATGAATAAATGAATAATAAGCAATATTATTAAGAATAATCATAATTCTTTTGAAAAGATAAATTTATTACTTTACATAAACAATTATCTATAACAAATTAATTTTTATATAATCTTAAAATTTAACAAATACGATTACAAATCTTCTTAAAAATTATGGCACATTTTGGAATAAAGTTGACCAAAAACATTAATATCACATCCCTGAAAATTTGAAAATTTATAGAAAAAGAAGCTTGAAGGATATAACGAATAATTTGTTGGTAATTATAAACAAACTAATAAGGCAGGGTGACATCCATCTATTCATAAATAAAATAGAGAGAGGAATATAAATATATTGTACCAGTATTAATAATTTATAGCACTAAGCCTACTAGTAATAAGGCAGTTGGGCATTTATTTATGCCTTTAATTGTGATAATCATGAACAACTACAAATATAACCAGGGCACACTTATTTATCGTTTTTCATTAATGGCACATTTCCTGTTTTCTGATATCACAATTCTTTCTTTCTATTTCCATGATTTGCTTAATGAAAAATTTAAAATATGATATACCCTATAAATTATACTATATACAAAGTTGTCTTATTACACTCAGATCTACTAATTACCCTTAAACAATAAAACGAAAATATACTAAAATCATTAAAAAAGCCTTGACCAGAGATTATTATGATGGCAAAGTTAATATAGAAGGTGATTAAACGATATGAAATATTATCTTATTAATAAATATACAAACATGCCCTCTCTATCTGGAAATGAGAAGTACTTACCCAACACCTTTGATAAGTTCTATTATGTATTTTGAAGAACATTGCTTGATAACTTATACAAATGGCTGATAAAAATAAATAATACAAAAGCCAACTCTCATTTGGGTGTCCTGATGCAATACAGGACATTGCTGCTACCTGTCAGAGGAGTCCTGTCCTGTTTAGAGGACTCACTAACGAGGTGTAAGGAAATACCTTTAGACAATTATACATGCTTTTGAGGACTTTTTAGAAGGTTTAGAGGCAGCGCTAGTTGGACGAACATTTCGCGGATTGTTGTGAGCTCCAGTGTGTGCTGGCGAGAGAGTAGGGGATCCTTTCGGCTCGGGAGAAGGTCCAGGTCTTAAAGAGGGCTGCTCTGGGGGTTTCTGTGTTTTAGATCCTGGAGTAGCACTCTTGACGAAGCTACTTTTCTTCGGCGGAGCAGCTTGTTCCTGGGTGACCTTTGGATCTTCTTCCAATTTCTTGGAAACTGGTTCAGCCTTTTCTTTCTTAATCGGGTCACTTGCTTCTTTAGTTCTGGCCTTTTGCTCCGTTGGCTTTTCTTTCTCGTCATTCTTTTGAGACTGTTGTACTTCCTGGTCAGGGACATATTTCTCAATCTTACTTCGTAGCTCATCAAATTTAGAACCAGACCACGTGTCTTGAATTTTAGGATCTGAATGAACGTCAATGTATAACAATTCTGTAAAAGCCATGCTCATTGGTCCTCTGGGAGGCCACGTCATACTCTCTAATAGAAGAGGTATGATTGGTCGTTTTAAAGAATCACATAAACTGACTTCTCGACGACAATTGGCTGAGAGAGAATATTTCTCCGTGACGCAGGATATGACGACTTTAGAGCCACGAACTCCGCGATCTATTTTATCATACAGAGAATCTCCACCGCCCATCTGATAGATGTCCATCCAGCAATGATAACCCAGCTCTGTTAATTTCTTATATAATAACATAATATTCTTCTGTTTATCCCATTGGTACGAGATAAACACATCCGGTGATTTGTCATCCTGGATAAAAAACAATGAAAAAGAATATTTGTATGTGAATCTTATTAATAAATAGTAAAACTTCGTTTCTTAATTTCTGAAATTGTTCGTCTCCAGTGTAATCTTTGAAGTTTTCTACCACAGTACCGTTCTTATAACGTTATTTTTAACCAATCAAAGCTTGACATGTAGAGCTTCTTCGAATACAAGACGAACTGTGAGATAGCAAAATCCAATAAGGCTGCCATATTGCTCTACAAAGATACATAACGCCTCTGTTAAATACGAGTTCAGGATTGAAAAAAACTCATTAGCCTATACCTCCTTCTTTTCTGTAGAACTAGTAACAGCTGTTTTATTTTTACCACCACCAAACGTTTTTGATTTATCAACCTTGATCTCCTCTACTATCGGCATCCACCAGTTTTTATACACTGTAAGCAATATGGAAGGGATTAATATTTAAGTATTGGTATATTACTATGCAACCGTCATACACTGATGTTCAAGTGAGAGACGAGAGTTGTCATTTTCAGTAACTTTGCCTCGACCTGCGGGTAGAAGATGTGTTAAAAGTGTATTCGAGAGTAACTATTGTTAAAAAAAGATATAAGAGAACTTGTATATTTCTGTATTCATGCATGCGAACATAAAGATGTAGCGAAAGTGATTCAAAAATTATAATATGACTATTCTTACTTTTATGGACTTTCTTTTCATCTGGTACCACACCGTTCATATTGAGCTGCATCAACAGTTCCTGGAATTTTGGAATCGGCCAGAATCGATCGTCCTTGGTTTCTTCTTCCTTACTGTTCTGATAAAACTGTATATAGAGATACTCACTGAATAATGGACCCATACTGCCTTCTGGTGGCCACGGACAACTCTCTAGTAAAAGAGGTATAATTGGTTTCCGTAGATTGGCTGATAAATTCACCTGAAATGTTTTGAAATTTTATTGAAATACGCCAATATTGGTTAGCTATGTGGACTCTTCAAAGGGCCTGCTGAGTTGACAAACCAAGCAGCAGAATTGTACATTAGCCGCGTTTGCGATAGCGATGCCACAAAACGATTAGTTTGAATACAATTGCAAAACCCAGAAACGTCTCGTTGAAAAATGGAACGTTGCAATTCGATTCTATCAGAGCTCTCGGTACACATAAAAAGTAGTACACGTCTTTCCCCTCGGCTGTGAACCGCTCTCTAAGTTACAAGTTAGAGTTTCAAGACCTACCTCTCTATTACAATTCGGTGATTTGGCATATTTCTCTGTCGTACAACTGATGATGATTTTAGCAGCTCGAATACCTCGATCAATCTTCTCAAATAATTTATCACCACCACCCATCTGGCCGATGTCCATCCAACAATCGTATCCAGCCATCTCCAGATGTTTCCTCAGAAGCTTCACCTCCTCTTGGTGACTCCATTGATAACTGAGGAATATCGGAGGCGGAGAGACGTATTCAAAATCTTCGTCTTCCACTACTTGCTCTGTAAAGAAGCCCAATTAGGTATTATAATATAGGAGTTCAAACCAAACCCAATCAGATGTTCTGAAAATATAAAATTGCCCACGGAGCAATGAATTACACCGACATCCTGCTAACAAGACAGGGTTTATACTTTACAATACCTATCAGCAGCTTATGTTATGTTATTTCATAAGAACTGGTTTAATCATTTACTCTTTAAACTGTACAAGAAATTAGTTTTATTAATGTGTTGCATGGTGCAATGTGTTGCCCAATTAAGATAAAGGTGAAACTCACCCCCCCCCCCCCCCCCACCCCCGCCCCCCCTCCCTTCCTCCTTTTGTAAGAAATGTGTTATTGTATATAAACCCACCAGCAGCTTTCATGGCATTCTCCACAATAACCGCAGCATCCGTTCTGTTCATCTCAATCAGGTTATTCATGATGCCATAATTCGCCTCACTGGTCTTGTGGGTGGCGTACCATTCATTTAACATTGCCATACAGGGATCGGATTGCTGAGACCATGCTCGTATATCATCATTAGAATAACCCAGACGACTCGCTAGCAGTCTCCAATCATGTTCGTCTTTCGGATTCAGCAGTTTAGATACATCTCGGGACCAATAGGGGGCGTGTGATAATGTCTGGAACATATAAAGGGAAGTCTTAGATATGAGTGAGTGGTTATTGAATAGTTAATTGCACTTTATTATATTATATATTATAGAACTTGATATAAAAAGAAGCTAGCAGTCTAGGCCTTCCACTGAGAACCTCGGTATTTAGTGAAGGAATGGTCAATGTAGAAATGTCTCAGCTGCATACAACTGAATTAAGTTTTCTGTATCCATCGTGATAATTAGTGGATTTGATATTGTGGTTTTCATCACTTTCTGAAGAAGTTTTCAATTGTCTATGCATATACCTATCACTTATGTTAGAAATGAGTAAAGTTAAAAATCAGTTAAAAAGGTTACCAGATCGCTCGTGTTGGCTTTGAAATAACATAAGATATTAATGATGATTACACACCTTCATATCAATTTCCTCAACTTTTTTAACCGTCACATCAACAATCTCTCCAACTTCATTAAGTTTTACACCCTGGTCATCAACATCTTTTCTGATAATTTTAATATCCTTCTTCTGTTCTCCTACTTCTACTTTCACTTCATTTACTGTATTCTCATTAGTTGTGACACGAACATCCAGGTTGTCTATTTCACCTTGTTGATACTCTATATCATCAGCCAGTTTTAACAGACTGGAAAATAGAGAATCAAATATTGTAAACCATGTTTTGATGTCCTCTAACAAAGCCTGAGATTTAGTCGAGATTCCATATTTTCTTTGTATTATTGTATATCCAGATCACAGTGCAAGTTTATTTTGGTCTAATTGTATCAAAATAGACAGAAATCCGATAGAAAAACCTTTTGAGTTAATTTTATATGAAAATTGTATACATACGTTCTTCCTTCCAAAAGATCTATTAAACTGGTAGCAAGATCTCGAAGATTTTGGTCAGTAGCCGAATTTCTGATTTTTTCATACAGTGGTTTATGTCTCTCTACTAATGCTTTATGGGAAACCAAAAGGTTCCTTACTTCAGTAATCACCAATATCGTGTTTTGACTTTCTGGTTCTGACAAGAATTTCACAAATTTATTCATTACTTTTTCTGCCTTATTCTGAAAAGAATCAAATACCATTTACATTTCCAGTAGTTAAAGTGAATAAAACAGATGAAACATTCCGCTTTTGTGTAGATTATAACACATGCTGTCTAACACATGCAATGAAATACGACGCACATTGGGTGTGTCATATTGGTCCCAGATATAATAAGCTATTCATTATATTACATCTTTAGATTTACGTTCTGGGTTTTGGCAATGTCTATAAGTACTTTACATGTTTCATTGTAGAGAATGAACCTGATTATAATTTAGCTTTTGATTTTCACCTCGAGTCCAACAAGATGATAAAATTAATCAGTTGAACAGCTGAATGGATTTAACGTCCGGATTCTAGCAATGCATTTTTGCAAATGGCTATAATACTACCGTGTACATTAAAATAATATTTACCTCTGGGCTTTTAGATGCTATTTTTCTCAGGACTGAACACAGCGAATAGAAACAATATTCACTGAATTCATTTGTCAGCAGGGTATCAAGTGTATGCATCAGGATTTTGATATTTTTCGTTGCTAGTGAATCAATGATCATCAGATACGAGACTTGATAGTTAGGATCACATTCAAACATAACTTCTAATACCTTATCTACATTTTCTTCAGTAAACAGCTAAAATGTGTGTATTAAATCATGTTATATATCAACATGAGTTTAAATTAATATGTTACAGTGTGTGGCATTACTTTAAAATTGAACAGCAACAGTACTACAAATTCATTTCCATGAAGCCATTTTGAACAATTTTGGGGTGAACAAATTGCCTCGAGGACTGTAGTATCGTCGGTTAGAGATGGTAGCACGGATCATCGCGACACTTTGTTGTTATCCTTGTGAAAATAGTTTTGCGTTCATTTCTTTCTGAGGTTAGTTCTCAAATCTCAATTTGGATCAATTTTTTACCTGTAAAGGTCCGTTGTGACCATACTCTGTTCCGAATTCTCATGACACGTTACCCAGGTTACCCAAAATGAATATTCTAAATTGTAATTACCTGAGGTTGATGAGTTGCCACCTTGATCAATAATTGTTGAATGATACTTTTTATAGACTGTTCACCCGAGTCTACAAACTCGAACAGTCCCTGGAAATGTTTCTCCATACACTCGCCATTCTCGGGATATACAGCATTTATCGTATCTGAAAAGTGATAAAACTGCTACAGCCTATTGTATACGACAACTAAGTCATCCCTTTAAAGAGTAAACGCAGATGAATATATCCCAAGTGAATATGGAACACAAACATTGTTTATCTGTGTCCTTTTAGTGACAGTAGCATCCTATTTGGATAATGTATTTAGAGTTAAAGGGCATTGTATGGAAATTTTTCAAACTCATTTTTCCGTCAGATGTCTGTGGTTCTTGTAATTGTAATAGAAAAGCTTAACCGTTTATGGCGCCGTACAGTGGAATTGCAAAATCCACAGAGTTTGACTATGTACAATACTTACTCAAAAGCATGCATTCTTCCTTCTCTATAAATGATTCTATCAGTTTCGGAAGATGTGGACCCAGAGCAGTTACCCCTCCTTGTCCAGTCGACAATAAATACAGCTGATTAGTCGCCATGCTGCAAACCTCATCCTCCTCGTGTTCCAATAGGTCAACCACTTTCTTGATTAGATCTTTGATTTTACCGACATCTGTAGAACCTGATATCTGGAATAATACCATAACATATTAACTCGTTGAAGAGGGTTCTACTGTCAGATCCACTGAACATCTGAGTTCAAGCTACCATTGTAGCCCATCACACTAGACACTGGGGGTTTCAATAAATATGGAATTCCTCGCCAAGGAAACATCCATGTTCTGGACACAAACCCAGTGACAGTTCTGGGATGATACTAAAATTCCAAACAAAAAAGTCCCTTAAACTCCCAAAATAGAGACCAAAATTTCAAACTCTGTCCCAGAGCGCACCAAACCCACCACAATCATACACTTAATTTTGAGCAAGACATCAAACACCACAAATTTGAACCCTGGACTAGAATGCTGCTAGTTACCACGAAAACTAACGGACATTGGCGAAGGTTGAGCCGAATGCCCTGGTCCTTCAGGTTAGCGAGTAAGCGGCTGAATTGATATTGGTTACAGAAGTTTTAAACAGGGGTGTAATTCAATCTGAATAAATGTCTTTGTTGAATTACTTACCAGTTGAAATGTTTTCAAAATGGCCACGAAGCTAATTCTATAATGTTCAGTGCCGAGTGTATTGTCTGGAGTAAGAAATTCTCCGGATACGGCAGCATCACATAAATCTATCAATACATCGAAATCTTCTGGTTCCAAACTCTTAAAATCCCTAGAATGGATCAATAATAATAAATGAATTGATGGAATTTTATCTCATATTGTTGACCTACATAGTTGTGGCGGGTTTTGCGCGCGAAGTAGACCATATTTACTCTTTTCGAAACACCTGATGGTACTTCTCTTTGGAGGTGTCCACAACTATACTTTTACCCTCGATTTTGCAAGCTTTGGGCGAGATTTTGATTAATGGCATTGTCTTACTTGTTACGGATTTTTATCACCTCATTTTAAATATAAAATGGAGATAATTACGTGATAGCGGAGAATGAATTACACTGTATTTCCTGTAAGGTGCAGCATCTATTAATGTCGAACTCATGATCCACACGCAATAAAGCTGTTACTCTTTTTAACACTTTCATTACCATTGGTTTATGTTTCTGTAAAAAATCAAAACTTGATGAATCTGTGAGATATTCATATTCTTACCACTGGGTGAATGACTCTGCTGGTGGATCTTTGTCCTAAAGGTCATTAAAGATCACGAAAAGTTTCGTTTTGCGGTCCAGATCTGTAATAATACTGTACATTACAAATGAGCATCAAGAACAGATCATGAGATCCAACCAATAAGCATTCTTCCCTTCTGCTCCTCATAGATACTCCATTCATTTCGTTTCATTTCCTTATAGATACAAAGAAGTTCTAGTACCTACCTTAAAATTTAAATCGTCAAAATAGTCAGCGACTCTGTAGGCAAGGTCATACAAGACGACTTTCTGTTCCTCCAAGACTGTAAGACAGAAGTCCGATAACTCCTCAAGCAGTTCCGGTATAACTTTAGCCTTCCTACAATAACATCAATAATATTCAACTATCTGCCATTTATTACAAGAAATAGAGTTTTACATCCTACTTTTCTGCACCTGATTTGTCTATTGTCAATTTTGCCAGAACAGTGGAATTAGGTTACTATTTTTCGATTTCCGACTGTCGGGGGATCTTTAAAGTGCAATGCCAGTAGTACACGGGGCCTCGGTTTATTTTCCCATCCGAACGACTAGACGCTTTCTCCATGTCAGCCCCTCCTACCTGCATCACTGACAGGGAGAAACCGAAGAGAATAAGAAGGCAAGGATATAAAATATTGAATTTGAAATGTAAATTACTTTAACTGATCCAGAAAATACTGTGCAAAGTTAGTATAATAATCTACAGTATCTTTTCGCTTTCGTTCTTCTGGGTAGGTTACATCAATCTTAGTCAGTGCTATAAAAACTTCTTTAGCTTCTTGTTGACGAGTCTGTAACAATCATAATCATTTGTAAAAAACAAAGGGGGTTAATTCGGCACAAAGGTAAGTGGTAAACTAAGCTGGAAAGCACAATTCATCGGGTTCTTGTTCTTTTTTGACTAATATAAATTTTTAAAGCATAATCAAACTTGTATCAATATCTAGATTATCTATCATGGATGGGTAAAAGGAAAATAGGAAGCACTGGACGAAAATGTTGCAATATATAGATCGATCTTGGTATTTCTTTGGACTTGAAAGCTAGTTTGCTACTGGGCGTTAACTTTACACCTACCACCACCTATTTCTTAGGAAGCCTTTCTTAATAGTTTAAAATTTAAGTGTATTGGTTTGAAAAAAAAACCTCAGGAATTCATGGATAGTTGAAAGATGGCACTATTCTTACACTGGGTGTATGGTGAATACAATTATATACTGACCTTCCATTTGAGGAATTTTGCTTGTTCTCTAACAGCGTAATAAACAGCTTCAGCACAACCTTGTATCGGCAGGGCAGCTTTTAGTATTCTTATCCACAGGTCACAATGTTCTTTGGAACTAAAATAGAAGAAGAGCACTCATTCTACAGAATGTGTGAAAATTCATGTAAAAAGGACATGAAACCTAAAAAGAAACAGAAAAAAAGAAGTGCGAGGCAATAATTCTTCTAAAAATAAATATAGCGACTTGGAAGGAGGTATCTCGCAATTTCTATTCTTATCGACTTCTTTTTTACTACACCATAAATCATTAAATGTAAATTATAAGTATGCATTTCTACACTTTTGTGTTCAATCTAACGAAAACCTTTATATTTCCTGGCCTCTACATTCTTACCAGATTGGTCTCTGACCGAATTTTAGCGCTAAGTCAACGTGTGATATTTTAACAGACATCCTGATTTCCAGCGAGAAAGTGAATGAATGACCGCCATTATTTGTTACAATGAAATTAAGTAGACACACTTAGAGATAATTTAGATAGTAAGTAGTCTGTAAAACTTGTCCTCTTTCACTAATCAAAGTCGACATCTTGGCTTTACTCGTGTTTTTAGTCCAGAATCATCCTTAGTGGCAAGAAATGAAAAGAAACTAAAATGTTCAGTGGTCGGAGGGTTTCTTTCAGAGAAAACCTCTTACTAAACCTCCAGACATTAATCTTTTATATATTTTCTGTATATCCTGTTTTTTTAGTACAAAAAGACGAAAATTATCCATTGCTGTCAGACATTGACATTGAACAAGTCCAACCATTTGTGCCACGACACCCCCCCCCCCCTCCCTAAAGACTAATGTGCAAGAAACTTCGGTTAACAAACTTCCTTACATTAATCTTTGCTGGAATTTCTGTATGCAAGTACAGCTGGTTCGACTGGAATTATGAAAAGAAGGCTTTTTCAAGGTATAAAGTCTTTCTCAAACTAATCTTCGTCTTTTTTTTTTTTAGCTGATTAGCAATATTTCAATGTGCCAAGGGTATCATGTAACAATACCAGAATATTGATTTTGAGACGGTGCCAACATGTCCAAACATCATGATTCCCAATGGTTTAATTGTCTGAATGTTAGTCTACCAAGGTTCAAACTGTAATACGTTCTTGTATTACAAAGTATCAGTTTACACTGTAATCATTGTTACAGACCGTGTATAAGGCCGGTTTATATTCCAGTAAGAGAAAGTGCGGAGAGAATAAGCTAAGCGAAGTTTTGATCCGCTACCTAACACGATGTCAAGACGAATCTGTCAGTGCCCGTTTGTTTCCTCTGTCTCGGAATGATTGCATAGACAAAAACCAAGCGAAGAAGTAGGGCCACATCTTATTGCTTTTATAGCTTGAAGGTAAAACTTCGCTTCATAGCTGAGCTTCGAAGCTTGCTATGCTTGAACGAAGAAAAACCTGCCTGCCCTTCGCTGCTTCGCTTAACCGGCCTTAAGACAAAACCAGTGATTTCGAAGGGGGCACCGATAGAAATCTGGGACTATATGGTGTATTCCACCAGTCCATGTAATAGAAATCTAGAACTATATTGATGTTTTCCACCAGTCCATGTAATAGAAATCTAGAACTATATTGATGTTTTCCACCAGTATATGTAATAGAATCTAGGACTATATTGGTGTATTCCACCAGTCCATGTAATAGACATCTAGGACTATATTGGTGTATTTCACCAGTCCATGTAATAGAAATCTAGAACTATATTGATGTTTTCCACCAGTCCATGTAATAGAATCTAGGACTATATTGGTGTATTCCAGCAGTCCATGTAATAGACATCTAGGACTATATTGGTGTATTCCACCAGTCCATGTAATAGAAATCTAGAACTATATTGATGTTTTCCACCAGTCCATGTAATAGAATCTAGGACTATATTGGTGTATTCCACCAGTCCATGTAATAGAAATCTAGAAATATATTGGTGTATTCCACCAGTATATGTAATAGATATCTAGGACTATATTGGTGTATTCCACCAGTCCATGTAATAGAAATCTAGAACTATATTGGTGTATTCCACCAGTATATGTAATAGAAATCTAGGACTATATTGGGGTATTCCACCAGTCCATGTAATAGAAATCTAGAACTATATTGGGGTATTCCACCAGTACATGTAATAGAAATCTTGGACTATATTGATGTATTCCACCAGTCAATGTAAAAGAAATCCAGGACTATATTGGTGTATTCCACCAGTACATGTAATAGAATTCTAATATAGTGTAACTAATTGTGAAATCGATGATAAAACGGAACTTTAAGAGGTTATTTGTTTCTAGCGATCGATTGCCAACAGAAAACTTCACTCAGCTCGGTCGTTGACCTAATAAAGAAATTGATTTTCTTGAAATTCTAGTCCAAATGGTGATGAAGTAACTATTGTAATAGAAGAAAAACCAATTCGTCAGTCAAAACAACGTCAGCAGAATCAAAATTCAACAACACGTAATACAGAGATCCAATAATGCAATGATGTTCAGATCTTACAACCCAATGGATATTGAGTGGAGTTGGGGTAGAGAGCATGGTGTCGAATTACTGTTCCAGTGCATTTCTCCAAACCGAAATCCGGTTTGCTTGCATGACAGCCTGCATGCATATATCATGAGACACATTAGTTTAATAATCACAACTCAAAACTAAATTATGACTTAATAATTTTTCAAAAATAGAAATCCGGCATACAGTACGTTTACAATAGAATGAAAATTTCAAATTAAAACCATGATTTACCGTAAAATATTCCAGCGAAAGTGACCTTATATTAGCACTGTGACACAGACTTATGACTGAAAAACCTTCAAAAATAGATAGTAAATTGTAACATAGTATGCGATTAAGCATCTTTGTCAAAGGGACGATTCGTCTGACCCCTACGCGAGGAAAAATAGGTCAAGATATGAAGAACTAGTTTGGAGGACCTCGTCATGTTGTCACCCACTAAAACTGAAACTATTTTAAAATCCAGATTGATCGATGAGAAAGTCTACGAGGAGGTTGATGACATTTTTTAAGGTCGACTTATTTACATGGCATTATACTTCACATTTTATTATCAGATTCATCTCAAAGGCTAGGATTTAATTCCAACAAAGCAAGCGTTGAAATTTCTACTTATATACTTTATCCTTCTATATTTACTGACCTATGATTGATATATTTCTTCATGTGAAAAGTTCATTAGCTGTTATTAATGTTTTGGCAGTTTGTTGTTTGGATTTAGAGTTTCGTTTTGCGGTTCGGATCGTTAATTTATTTATTTCTGCACCATACTTTTATCAATAATGATATCAACAATTCAATCATCACCATCAACTATAACAGAGTTTTTTTAACATTGGGTAGGTGAGGACGGACAACTCCATGTTGGGAAAAGAGCTAAAATCTGCCAAAAAAAGGAACGGGTTGACGGATCTTATACGACGGTACACGGCTTGAGCTACCGGCATCTGTACAACTTCCTTAATTTTCTACGTTAGCCCCCCTCAACCATTTCTCTCAATCCTGTATCGCTAGGGTAGAAACTGGTTTACAACAGTATAAGTGCTGAATGTCAGTACAATCAAAGCAAACCTGTCTCCTTCCTCCTCTCACTCAAATTCTGCTTCACAAGGAAAACTGACTTTAAAAAAGAAGTACTCTTCGAACCTTTATCAAGACAAATAAACATGTTTTTCGATGTTAGCCCCCTCTCTCACTCCAATCCGGCATTATTGACAAGAAAAAACCGGTTTCTAAAATTCCGAAGTACTCTTTGAACCTATATCAGAACAAACAAACCGCTTTTCAGCCGTACACTAGACAATAATATGAACCTTGTTATGATAAAGAATATCAATATGTAAGGAATTGTCACCTACAGCTCGGGGGTATTGGCCATATAATATCAATAACTATGCCCCTTCTGGTCATAATTATTCCTGCTATTAATAGAAGAGTTCCAGGTTTCTACTAGTGCCAGGTCATATTGATTTTTTAATAATGCAAAGTTTGCACAATTCTTAACATATCACAGGATCGATTAAAGTCATCTAGGCTTCACGTTGGTCTTTCAATCAGTGGCGCTTCTGGAAAACAGGTCATTCTTTCTCCATGCAAAATGATAAAAAAAAATTGAAAGTGGGGGGACAAAGCCGGGCCAGCCTCCCCCGTAGAAACGATACTGTTTTCAATGATTTTTATGTAAATTTCTAAATTTTTGAAAAAAATATTTGCACCCTCTAAGTAAGATTAAGTTGGGTTAGTGGGTGAAATTAAACCACGATGTTGATATATATTTTTAAATGTTTAAAAATACAATTGTTCACCGCTAATAAACATATACATTACAAATACTACGATTCAAAAATGTCCAGGAGTATCCCTAATGGTGCCCTATTATAGTATCCTAGATTGGTAACCTGCCAGATTACGTCCCGTTAAATTATCTTGAATACGCAATTGACCTTTCGGACGGACATTAGCAAATAGATGAAAGTTAATCGATCAGACGTAAGCCTTTTTCCAGTGTAAGGATTTTGATTTGAAAGGAGAAGATCGGTATTGATTTTAATTTCTCTTAGTAGTAAAATGAAAGTCAAGCTAAACATCAAACCAAAACATCAATATACACAAAAACCTACTTTTCCTATCGCATAAAAAGCGCTCAATCTGTCTCGTTTCTTAAATATAAAAGAGCATCCACACAGATAAAAACGAAACGAATTAATGTTGATCTATATTCTTCTGTACTGACTGATCCGAATTGCACAATTATGCCCACTGTACAATTTTAAAAATTGTGCATGTCATAAAACGTATCCGTCATAACCACCGTACGAGTTTCAAAATCTCAATCCCGAGAACGATGTGAACATTGTACTATAACCCACAGGGAAGTCATAAAACCATAACATGTAATGGACTGTGAAGCCGAACCACTTCATCACTCTTTGTGTCATTCGGCAGCCACCTTTCCCGAATATAAGGTTCTGCACTACTAAGATTGAGAGGGCGTCATGACCATTGGTATTTAAATATCATGGTTTTGCAAACCTATTTTTCGACATGACCCCTAACCTATCACTCAACTGACGCCTAGACGTCAGTCACTGGGGTGCTTTAGATATATTCAGAAGTTACAATATGTTGACCTAGCCTTCAACCCGGAGATAAAAGAATTATCATTAACATGCAGAAGACCTACGTAAGCATCTAAAATATAACATAATGGAAGAGTCGAATTGGTCGATCGAGGTTTAGGCTTGATTGGTTTGGATATATAGTAAAACAGATATATAGTAAAACAGATTGAGATCTAGAAATCATCCTAACCCAAATAGTAATTGAAATGGAGTATATTTCTAAAATGCAATGATTTTCAAAAATATAATACTAACATCTACTTACTTGTTCATAACAGGTCCAAGAATGTTGTTTAATGCAGGTTTCACGAGCCGAACATCGCAATAGCTAAAATCTGTCAGGTTTTCCAGGAATTCTGCAAATTTTGGTGCCATTCCATCAAAGATAAACGCCTTATTCTGAAAAGTGCCATATTAGTCAATATTGAAGTGTGACTATAATATATAACTATGTTCCTCAATCTCGCGATTATTGATCGATAGTCCGTCATATCGCCGTCGTAAATAGTAAATTTACTATTCTGCAATTTTCACCCAATTCCGCTACCACTGTATCAGAATATGTCAGTTTTTCTCGATCATTAGTCATTGAGTTCACTGCAACGAGCTTCAACTGCCGGAGAAATTATGACCGCCTGTTCCTCAATCCGCGCCAAACTCGACTACTAGTGCAACGTGTCTAATCATGTATATAGCTAATCCATACAATTTCTATAACCTATATTGACAAACACTCCAGTACGCTGTATATACTATAAACCGGTTCCAATGTGTCCAAGACTATCAGGAATCCACTAGAATACCACCGTATATGGTTGCTATGAGATTGGTAGTAGATCTATGTAGTTATTGAAGTGATATTGAAACGAGAACGAGGCTGAATATAGATCGTGAAATGGTTCTATAAGACGGCAATATTGAAGTATATTTTCTTGGAGCCTGGAACGAGACCTCCATACACAATATTGATCTGTAATATTTACTACTACATTACACGGTGTCTCGGTTGTGCCTACTTTCAACCATTGATAACATGTTTCAAAAGGCGCGTTTTCATTATCAACAAACGTCAAAGCCCGGAGTGGCTTGTGGGAAGGTGTTTTGCATAAGCTCTCGACAAAACTGGGCGTGGAATCTGAATGTTTAGTATCTTCAGGGGACTACGGAACGAAGGGATGTTCTGTGTCCAAGTAGCTAGCAGATTGGCAAAACGACAGCTTTTTTGGTGTCCACCCAGCTAGCTGATCTAGCTAGCAGATTGGCATAAGCGCAGTTTTCTGTGTCCAAGTAGCTAACAGATTTGCACAATAGCACTGTTCTGTTCTACTAGCTTGCATTTGCAAAAGGGCAATTTTCCGTGCCCAACTAGCTGTCATATTGGCACAAGGCCAGTTTTCAGTGTCGAACCAGCTAGTAGTTTAGCACAAGCGCAGTTTGTTGTGTTCAACTAACTGACAGAGTGGCACGAGGCCAGTTTTCTGTGTCCAACTAGTTAGCAAATAGACAGAAGAGCAGTTTTTTGCGTCCAATTAGCTTAAAAATTGGCAGAATACATCAGAATAGCTATGATGTCAGTCGACACACGGTTTTGATGGATATATCCAAGTTGTGTCAGAAAGACTATTAACAGAGATACTTGACTTGGCTATCAGACTATCAATATGAATTTCATTCCGTTTTAAACAAGAGAATTACACAGTCCCTGTGGATTTAGACTGTATGGCTATTTGTAAAGAATTCCTGCAGTACATTGAACGAATTGAATGCATGGAGCCAAATGTCAATTTCAACTACATTGAATCCCTGATGAAGTTCCATTTCAAAAACTTTAGATTTAATTCCAAGGCCATGTGATATTTTCTAGTTGGTAAACTTTTGACGTTCATGAAAATCTCACCATTTATAAGTGCTATTAAGATTTACTAAAATATAAGATGCCCTAACCAATGCTTTCGACTCTAAAATGCTTCAAGATATCAATTCCATGATTAAGTCTTTGGGCAGTCGGCCAGTTATCGACTATAGCTTAAAAATCTCAGAAATATAAAAGGATTGTAAAGAGATTTGATAAAATTTTTATGTGTATCAGGGCAAACTTCCAATTTTCAATCAGACCTCTGTGGCTCCAGCAATTCCACTAAAACTAAGTATTTGATTACATAAGTAATAGCTAAATATGCTTATCATATACGAGCAGCACCTTCGTGAGTCGGTCAGTTTGCCACTCTTAATAAACACCTCGAGAAATGTAGGTGACTATAAAATGAAGAAGAAATATAACTAACACAAGAGAAAAGAATAAAATGACACATTTTGATGTATTGAATCGACAAAATCTCATTTTAAAAACTATGAATAATTACTATCAGAATTTTATGTTTTTGTCTGCACTTTCAGCTTCCAATTGGCCGGGATATTTGTAATTCAATCTGTTTATTGGCCTTTTCTTCCAGATTTTTCTATCTCATTTGAATTATTTCTACTTGTCAAATATTGTTCTAAGACTAGTGTACTGATTCTGCTGTCGCAATGAGTTTTATTCTGTAAGTGATATCATCTGTAGACTTGACAAAAATGTGAATGAAATGAAATGGTAATATCGGTAGACTTGAAATAAATTGTACATCTTGATACGAAATGAAATGATATAATCGGTAGACTTGGAATAAATTGTACATCTTGATACGAGATGAAATGATATAATCGGTAGACTTGGAATAAATTGTACATCTTGATACGAGATGAAATGATATAATCGGTAGAATTGGAATAAATTGTACATCTTGGTACAAGATGAAATGATATAATCAGTAGACTAGGAATAAATTGTACATCTTGATACGAGATGAAATGATATAATCGGTAGACTTGGAATAAATTGTACATCTTGGTACAAGATGAAATGATATAATCAGTAGACTAGGAATAAATTGTACATCTTGATACGAGATGAAATGAAATAATCGGTAGACTTGGAATAAATTGTACATCTTGATACGAGATGAAATGATATAATCGGTAGACTTGGAATAAATTGTACAACTTGACACGAGATGAAATGATATAATCGGTAGACTTGGAATAAATTGTACATCTTGGTACAAGATGAAATGATATAATCGGTAGACTTGGAATAAATTGTACATCTTGATACGAGATGAAATGATATAATCGGTAGACTTGAAATAAATTGTACATCTTGGTACAAGATGAAATGATATAATCGGTAGACTTGGAATAAATTGTACATCTTGGTACAAGATGAAATGATATAATCGGTAGACTTGAAATAAATTGTACATCTTGGTACAAGATGAAATGATATAATCGGTAGACTTGGAATAAATTGTACATCTTGGTACAAGATGAAATGATATAATCGGTAGACTTGGAATAAATTGTACATCTTGGTACAAGATGAAATGATATAATCGGTAGACTTGAAATTAATTGTACATCTTTATACGAGATGAAATGATATAATCTGTAGACTTGGAATAAATTGTACATCTTTATACGAGATGAAATGATATAATCGGTAGACTTGGAATAAATTGTACATCTTGGTACAAGATGAAATGATATAATCAGTAGACTAGGAATAAATTGTACATCTTGGTACAAGATGAAATGATATAATCGGTAGACTTGGAATATATTGTACATCTTGGTACGAAATGAAATGATATAATCGGTAGACTTGGAATATATTGTACATCTTTATACGAGATGAAATGATATAATCGGTAGACTTGGAATAAATTGTACATCTTGGTACAAGATGAAATGATATAATCAGTAGACTAGGAATAAATTGTACATCTTGGTACAAGATGAAATGATATAATCGGTAGACTTGAAATGAATTGTACATCTTTATACGAGATGAAATGATATAATCGGTAGACTTGGAATATATTGTACATCTTGGTACGAAATGAAATGATATAATCGGTAGACTTGAAATGAATTGTACATCTTGATACGAGATGAAATTATATAATCGGTAGACTTGAAATAAATTGTACATCTTGGTACGAAATGAAATGATATAATCGGTAAACTTGAAATATATTGTACATCTTGGTACGAGATGAAATGATATAATCGGTAGATTTAAAATTGTACATCTTGGCATTTTGTCGAAAATTTTTTATCAAGAATATGCAAAAATGCATTTTACGTCCTTATATCCCTGAATCATGCCTGATACATCCTAAAATATTTCCATGTTAGTTCTGATTGAAATAGAATTTACATGCAAGAAAGGTCTCAACCATGTCGGATACTGGTAGAAATAAAATGAAATTGACTTTTACATCCAAGTACAGTCTAATTCACGTCGGATACGAAGAAGAAATATAAATATTCAGGTAAAAGCAAATTGAAATAGGATTGAATGAAGGTCTCAAACATGTCGGTTAGGACAAATACATGAAAATGAAGAAAAAAATGAAATATAACGCCCAAGTACAGTGTAATTCGTGTCAGATACGATGAAGAATATATCGGGTTTAGCACCAGAATAAAAGGAATTAAAAGTTGGAGACAAGATATGACTTAATGGCACAGGGAATTTGAATATTGATTACGATGTATGTTTATTCATAGCTTATTATTGATTGGATCGGTTCCAATAGATGCCTGATTACCCCTCGTCTTCTATTATATATAGATAGGTTCCTTTTATTGTCAGGACGGTGGAAGACACATTGTCAGAGAAGAAATTGTGGTGGTTATTAGATCGGGATGGGGAATCGGGATAGAATTAAGGCACATATACATTTTATTGCTTTTATAGGCAGGGTGAAAATATTGTCAGGAAGATGGAAGACATGGTATCAGAAAAGGTAGTGAAGGTGCTAACTTTAAGGGAAATGGGGTAGTCGGTGTTGCTTACATGGGAACATATTAGAAGGCTGAAAAGAAAACCGTCTGAAAAAGGGCGCAGATGGAAGGGAAGGGGTTTTGTTTAACCACAATAACCAATATTTGGATGAATCGTCTTCTTGCTATCTAACCACATTGCCAGTAGACCATCATATCATAAAATAAAAGGGATTTGAAATTTATGCACCGAGAAGAATCATCAGAAGTACAGATCTTAACCACCGCTGGTAAGTCTTCAAACAGAATGTCTCCCACCGTGCTGAAGATAAAACTTGACGTGACAATATATCCGTATAGCCATGACGCTCGTCAAAGGAGAGACTTTAATTAAACCCGGATTATGGACGACTATTTATGCCAAATTCTATTGGTTTTTCTAATTGATCCCACATATGTGTCTTATGATAAGATTTTAATTTCTTTACTTTTGATGGTGATGTCTTTTTAAGTTTACTCGTCAATCTAAAATTGGATCACAGTTGAGTTGATAAGAACTTTCAAATATGTTGAATTTTTTATAGAGAAAAGATATTCTTCAATGTCTAATAAAATAAGTGAGAGTTGATCGGGTTAACAACTTTCTCGTATTGGACACTGAAGTGCGTTAAGTTAAGTTCCTTCCCCGCCCCATTTCAAAGCGCAGAAGAGATCAATATCGTGTCGTTATTCGGCCAATAAAATGCAATACAATAGATATATTACTATCGAGATACACAGAAACGGAGGGTCGCAGAACCTTAAATTGCGGTGCTTCAGAGCTCGAATAGTATTTAGAAATGACGTTTCGGTGATACTTCCTTAATGATGATTTTACTTACCCCCTTCAGCTCATCAGCATTCACATGGAACCAGAGATATCCTATATCTTCTAAAAATAGAACTGGGGGAACCCCTGTCTTCTTGTTGGCTAGCACTTGAAGAAACTCCATTACTTCCATATAGATTGCACTGAAAACACCCGACTCTTCCCTGTAAGGAAATGTGATAATGGGATGAAAAGTGATGTTGTCACTGCCCCGAGAAAAAAACGAGAGTAAGATTAAACTGAGAGCCAGCAAGGCAACAGCACTGACCTAGTTAATCTGCACGTGCATTCTTCTATAACCATTTACTTAGAATAAATGTATATCATTTGAAGAGAAGTGGGATACATTTAAAAGAACTTTTCTGCAGTTTAATTATGGAGATATCCAGAAGGCGGTGGGGGTAGACTGGTAAGGATTGTAGAGATAGAGGAAGGAGGTACAATCCCACTCTGTGGCCCCGTTACGTTGTTATCTGGAAATGTACCATTGCATGTGTTTAGTGGTGGGGGTGTCGTGCTAAAATACCAAAAAGAAAAAAAACGTGTCTAGTGTGTTTTACTTACTTGATGCCCAATATGGGGTATTGCAACGTGGATCGTAGTTGTTTAATCATGTGATCATCTGTAGGTACTTTATCATCACACAGGATTTGTTCCATATCTTTTAAATATTTTCTGTATAGGTCCGGGTCTGTTACTCCCTGAAATGGATACAGATAACTCTATTCAGCTTTAGCTTTAGTCATATACATGTAGATAGCTCTAGTCAGATAGCTGTAGACAGATAACTCTAGTCAGATAGCTCTAGTCAAACAGATGCTAGTCAAAATAATGGCTCTGGACAACTAGAAAACTCTTGTCAGATAGCTCTAATCAAATAGCTAGTTGACAAATAGATACCTCTTATCAACAAGATAGCCCTGGTCAAATACCTGGCTCTTGTCAACAAGATAGCTCTGGTCAAATACCTGGCTCTTGTCAGAATTATAGCTCTAGTAAGATAGACAGCTCTGGTCAAATAGAGGGCTCTAGTCGAATAGATAGCTGTAGCCAAATAGATAGCTCTCGTCAGTTAGCTCTCGTCAGATAGCCCAACCCAAACAGATAGCTCTAGTCAAACAGATAGCTCTAGTCAAACAGATAGCTCTAGTCAAACAGATAGCTCTAGTCAAACAGATAACTTTAGTTAATCATGTAGTTTTTCACCAGTAATATGACAAAATGGAGCCCTGCAAATTATATACTGTTGATTCCAACAGAAAATTATATATTGCTTTACTAATAGTTAGTATTTAGTTCTTCACGAGAGTTTGGCATCCTATAAACTATAGCACGAAAGATGATGCTCATAGAATTCCAGGTTAGATCACGAATAGTAAGATGAGGTGTATTTTATGGTAATTTTATTCATTGGTGGATTTATAGTATTAGATTGTAGCGGACTAATTATGACAGAATAGTTGTAAATAACTTCCCATATTCTCACTTTGACAGAAAATCGATGGTCCAACTGTCAAACATACATAACTATAAGTCAGAAATCATTTCTTCTCCTTTTACTAATTTGACGACGTTTTAAATTCTCTTTATCTGATCTACGATGGTTTGAAGACTTTCACATTTCTGTTCTAGATCAAAGGATCTTTTAAAGGTAGAGCGAGCCGTCGTCCTCTGACCTTTGATCCGCCAGGTTCGGAATTAATATCTATCGACTTAATAACGTCGAGGATATGATGGTCGTGGGTTCTAATCCCTCTCGCCATTTAAAGTCCAAATGTATACCACAATTTTATAGCTATTGAATTTTTGAGATTGAAAACAGGACAGTTTGTTGATGATATATTGTATGTCAACAACCAGAATGCACGTGCAAATTTACTTTAAAATGGCTTCCCACACCTTTATTACATAATCAAAGTGGTAAGTGATTTGATTTGATGCGTTTTGAAATTTCATCATTTCATGGCGGACGGTGCAACTGATTTTGATTTTGAAAAATTTACAAAATCTCAGTCCGTGGTGTAATAGTGAGTTCATGAGTCTAATGATATATTACATTTTAATAGGTCATCAACCAGAATTTACGTGCAAAATTACCTTTATAGTGTTTGCATGAGGATTCGTCCAAGACTTTGTTACTGATATTTTACAGTTGGATAGGTCATTAACCAGAATGCACGAGCAAACTTACCTTAAACGGTTTCCGACCAAATTTATACCATAATTTAATAGCTAATGTGTGCATGAGGTTGAAAACAGCCCGGTCTGCTGTACAAAACTCTGTTTGATAAAACATAAATATATCTAAATATTCCTCATAGTTCTGTTTAATTAACTCATCCCTGTAACAAATAAATAGATAAATAAATGCATTGATGCAATGAAATTTGCATCAAACATCAAATGAGATCAAATGGGGTAGTATTGACTGGGATTGAGATGGGTGGGATGGGATGGGATTGAGATGGATGGGATGTGATGGGATGGGATTGAGATGGATGGGATGATATGGATGAGATGAGATGGAATGGGATGGAATGGGACTGAGATTGATGGGATGGGATTGAAATGGATGGGATGGGATGGAATGGGATTGAGATGGATGGGGTGGTATTGAGATGGGATTGAGATGGAATGGAATGGGATGGAATGGGATTGATGGGATGGGATGGAGATGAATGGGATGGAATGGGATTGAAATGGATGGGATGGGATTGAAAAGATGGAAAAGGTTATATTGAAAGATGGATTGAATGGGAGGGGACGTGATTGGGTGGAAAGAAATGAGATTTAAAGGGATGAGATGGGATTGGATGGGACGGAAAGGGATGAGATGGAAAGGGATGAGATCTATGGGATGATATGGGATGGATGGTAAGGAGGAAAAATTATACAATGAATGAATAATTCATTTTTCTGTCATGTTAGTATTTGAAAGTTGGAAGTTATCACTATTGTACAAATCGATAATTTTGACTCTCTGGGATTTTTTTTTAGAATTCAGATATGTAATACACACATTCAGACAAAATCTGTAATTCCAGAGATATGGTTTATATCAGCAGGGCGGTAGAAATCAATAGATAACAGTAATATACTTGGAATTAACCTGAACTGATATGTCATTTAGAAACCACAAATCAGAAGAATATGCAAATATGATAGATAAGGAAAGCTAGACTATGTATAGTGGTGGATAAAAACTAGGGAATATTCAAGATATTGTGGAAATTTCTTTCCATTCGTCATTTTGTTTAAAGCTATGCTTTCCACTTTTTAACCCAAATCCGAATTCAGCCATCATTAAAGGTACCAGATAGCGATTACCAGATGCGATTGGTTGCGAATAATGAAAGTGGTCATGTGTTCCGAACGCAAGTTGCATAAGTGATGAAACTAATGACCGTTATACTCATTCTCAAACATACCCAACTGGTAATCGCTATGGTATTAGAGCCCTTTTGATAACTAAGTATATATTTTTAAAGTAACCATTAAGAAATTGGTAAAGTACTGCTACTATCCAGTTTACTTTCCACGGTTTCCTAATAACTGAAGTGTTAAATAGAATAAATCATCTGCAAGAGATCTAGCTCTTTTGAATACTTTTCAAACGGAAAAAATATACTGTATGGACTATATGCGACCGAAGTTGTGAGATAACGGACTGACTTACGTTATGGCATGGTCGACAATATACAACAAGGCTTTCTGTAGTTCTTCGTAATATTTTTTATTATCTATATCACTTTCACCTTTATAATAATATACTTTCTTCAGCGATTTTAACAATTTACTGTTTTTCTCTTTAGATATTGTCTGAAAAATTCAGAAATCAAAGTAAAATCTACGCCGAGGAGGAAAACAAAGAAGAAAAAAAACCTGGGACAGTTCAATAAGGTATTTGAAATAGTTCAGCCAGGAATGACTTTGGTTTTTGCAATTTTAGGAATGCTTATCAGTATTTGACGTCAATATCGCAAAAGCTGCTAACCTAGTGGAATCGCAGGACCTACAGACGTCTGACTGAAAATCATTCTGCTACGTGAATAAATAAGAATGTCACTATATTTGGATTCTGAGATAGGATCAAGAGTAAAGATTGACGAAGTAGCTTTCTTTACCTACCTGATAATAGTCTTTAAATCGTTTCCAGCCGAAAATTTCTCTCCAAATAAAACAATGGCCAGAGCCAGGACCTAGCTCGATGAATTTCAGTAGCATTTCAAGGAGCATATCGTGAAATTTATTCATATCTGATTCTGAATAGGCCTCCCTCGCTCCATCACTGTTAAAATATTAAAATAATCATCGTTAACTCGTAATATAGCTTCCATAAAAGAAAAATCTGATCCGATTCCATTTTCAGCTAATCTGGTAAATAATACAAAATGAAATTGAGTTTTAAGTCCTAATCTGGTGTTCTTGGTCGGGCTTGTGCAACGCCATGCAGTGTGCGATTAGGAAAAATATTGGACAAAGCTATTAGACTCCGCATTTATCAAGTAACCATGTTCAAAGAACCTTTTCAAAATGATGAATAGCCGAGTTAAAACTGAGGTTCGAAAAAAAAAATATAACTAGAGCCACTCGTGGCACAGAGTGGGACTTTGCAAATGTTGCAAAATGCAAAAGACCCTGAAAAAATCAACCTTCGACAATAATTAGATCAAGCGCAAGAACAGTGTAAAGTTGATAAATTTTCATTTTTTAGAAGATTCTAATACCGGAAGTGGACGTCAGACCTCACAAATGAAAGTATCAGCAGATAGCCAAGGTCAATGACCTTTGATCCTGTAAAGGAGAAGGTCTAAAAAGGTCAAGATCAAGAGATATACGCCATTAAAATTTCAAATTGCTAACAACTATAAAACAGGAAGTTGACATAGGACAGCAAATATAAAAGTATAAATAGATAGCCAAAGCCAATGACGTTTGATCCTACAAAGGTCAAGGTCAACAAAGGTCAAGGTCAAAAATTGAAAATTTTGTATTTCCAAAACCTGTTCCTTTCTTTGAACTATAAAGCAAAAACAATTGAAATTCTAAGACAAAGTGGCTCAAAATTTGAGGTAATTGTGTGCAAAGTTCCATTTTGAATAAATGTATACTTTGCGAGTTATGCCCCAAAAATGTCAATAATGAGAAATTTAACCCGAAAGTGCCACGCCCACCTCAATTTTTTTTAAATAGGTTAATTAATATTCAACATGTTACGTTATATTCCAAATGTCAAGTTCCTACATAATAGAGGTCAAAAAAAAAAGAATGGACATTTCGATAACAAACTGGGACTTTGCTGAAAGCAAAGTCCCACAATGAATGGTTTAGTTAAAATGCCATAATGGATTGTTCCTATTGTTTTTACTTTCTGAAAAAGAATGTGTTTCCTGTGACACAAACACAACAAGATTTGCAGTTCAGAGAATGTTACTTTACCACAAGAATCAAAGGTTTGACACAAGCATGGTCTAGTATGGTTGAGAATTGGTAGAATTAGTGTCGGTGTGAATTTTGAATACCAAAGATCGAATGAGCGGAGAGGTAACCTACTTTTGTGGGGTGCTTCCTAGAACTTCCCTTCATTACTGGTGGCATATCGTAAGAATCGTTCCTGGCATGGTATAACTTTTCGCATAGTAGACCATGCTTTCCATAATATCATCATATAAAAAACTTACTTACTCTACTTGTTCTGTGATAACCCCAAACATATATTTCACAAGTTGTACGCCTTGACTCGTGCTGTCGGGGATATTCGGAACACAGACTACAGACGACAAATATTTAATAGCATCAAGCCATAGAGTTATCGGTCCTGGCAATTCATTGTGATTTCTGCACCAATTGTGGGCTGCGTCTCTGAAACTATGAACTGAGTCGCTGGTTGCATCCTGCACGCTGTAACTCTTCAGAATATGCAGTATATCATCTGAAAAAGGGATAGCCCTCTGTTGTTTAGTCTTTAATTAGATATGTATGGAGTAGATGACTGAAAGGACAATTTTGGCCAGTCTTTAGTCTATTTCGAAATGTACAGCCTGAAGCACATTGGTACTGTGCTGACGAAATACGGTGACGGTACCATGCACATCGTCAGGCGTATCCGCTCATTTCATCAACTGCACCGTACTCCGCAATGGACACCTCACCTCGTTCACGCGCGACTTTAAGGTCACGTACAAAGGTCAACCACAGTCCAAGTGAATCTGTACTAATTACCATAATGAAGTAAAGTTAATTAACAAATCATCTCAAGTAAGAAATATCGTGTATATCAATACAAGGATCAAAGCAATATCAAAGGCTATATCTAATTATTGATATAAGAAGTATTTGACAAGCAACTCTTGATCTGTTGCTGTTGATTCTGAAAATCTATCAACCAGCTCTTTCAGCTGAAAAACAGATATTCATACGACCACACCCTTTTATGATTCGTTGAAGTCATTTTACAAAATCGTCTACTGGAAATGTCTTACATGGACAACTCTGTTCATATGCAGTATACTCGTCGTCGTCCCTCGTATAGTTGTCATTCATTCATTCATTCATTCATTCATTCATTCATTCATTCATTCATTCATTCATTCATTCATTCATTCATTCATTCATTTCATTGTCATTCATTCATTCCAATTGAAATAGAATAGAGGTTGTAAAAAAATTAATGAATTTGATCCTGGAATAATTTATAATAAAAAATATATAAATCAGCAGGAAAACTGTCAACCTTCTCTCGTTTCAACCTAGTCTATCAAACATATTATAAAAATCAATTAACACTTACCAACCGCCATTTTGATTCAACTTAGTCAACCAGGAAGAGATTTACCTCAAATTACGTGTATATTTATAACCATCATATTTCGACATAGTCCGTCATCCCCCCGATGAGTGAGTATCACTAATCATGCATACATATAGATGCATAGAATCGTTATGCTATGTGTAAAACGTCATCAAATTGTGTGTAGAGATATAGGACACTTTTCAATTGACAGTATTTGTTTTGATCATCGCTACGTTACGACGTTACTTAAAATAAAGATATTGAGTGAAGATATAGAGGCTCGAGTCATTGATAAAGTCGTGACTATTCAATTCAATTGAGTTGGTCGTGTTTTTCAATCACCTAAATTACTTATATTTATAGTATTAGATGTAGTGGAGCATGTCCAAAAATATGCTCGATTTACAAGCTCGATTGAACGCCCACCAAAGAATTAATGACTAGTTTATGGTATTAATCTTTGATACTATTGCTGTCCTTGCAAAATTGCTCAAATTATAGCTTGTCACCAGCATGAGTTTAATGAGGTACTGGAGGGGGTAAACCTCTATTTTGTGCACATATTGGCGGCGCCAGCCTCTTGAGACCGGAGTACGAAAGGGGGGCCGTAATGGGGGACGACTTTACTGTCGAGGTTAAGATTTACAATAGTGCATCTCTACGGAAGCACATGGTTGCAATCCTCCCATGGCGAAAGTTCTACCCCGAGAAAATTAAAAAAACAAAGAAGAATTTTATTAAGATATCCAGTAAGATGTATGTTACTCGTGAATCTAGCCAAATTCCTTGTTAAAATCCGTCTTTACTGAAAGGATCTGAGCTAATTGTCCAAGTCATCCAAAGGACGAAAAATTATTTTGCTTCTACGGATTTAGTATAGTATTAGTATATACTTTCTCATTTGCTTTGTGAAAATTGCCGAGGATAAAAAAATGCAAAATGAATCTAGAGGAAATATTATAAAATCTCGTGGCTCCAGTATTTCTAGATTGTATTAAATGGTCATTGGTCGTTAGTAGTTGATATGACAGAGAATATTGGAGTTGTCAATCAGGATATCGATCTGTAGAATATTATCAATATCGATCTGGTGTTGACTTGGTTAATTAAGATATCGTGTAATTAATATCTGTTCATTATCGGTATTATTGGTTTTAATATCAACATGTTGGCTAATTTTAGACACTTTATAATAGACAGATATTTATTGATTAAACTGATCTGATATTATGTTGTTGGTTCTGTTATTTATAGAATTTATAACTTGAATGAAGACCCAGAAACAGTTTGGTCTAAGATATTAAATGATTACTGATACACTATTAACACGCTCGCCCTGGGTTCGTTCGCACTATTAACACGTTCGCCCTGGGTTTATTCGCACTATCAACACGTTCAGCCTGGGTTCGTTCGCACTATCAACACGTTCGCCCTGGGTTCGTTCGCACTATCAACACGTTCGCCCTGGGTTCGTTCTCACTATCAACACGTTCGTCCTTTTTTCGTTCGCACTATCAACACGTTCGCCCTGGGTTCGTTCGCACTATCAACATGTTCGTCCTGGGTTCGTTCGCACTATTAACACGTTCGCCCTGGGTTCGTTCGCAGTATTAACACGTTCGACCTATGTTCGTTCGCACTATCAACAGGTTCGGTCTGAGTTCGTTTGCACTGATAACACGATCCCTGTAGGTTCGTTCGCACTGGGTTCTTTCGTCCTGTAAGTATGTTAGCTCTGTTTATCCCTTATTCATTTTTTCATTTGTCTAATCACTCTAACCCTCACCCATCCAGCCATGCAGGGCGTAAAACTCCATGAGTTATGATCAGCATGACGAGAAGTATTAATGTTACATGTAATATGAAAGTGATAATGATTGTATTTGTATTGATTGGTGTATAGGTTAACGACCATTTTATTGATCTTTCTATCACCCTCTATCATATTTTCACCAGCTAATGATTGGAAGTAAGAGAGGATGGTAAAACGTACCATGATGGACAGACGGTACCAGGTTTTGTTCTAGCGTGTCAGAAACAATTTATTCCAGACTAACTACTTACGTTACATGTCTAATTACTTTTGATTTTTCGGGCAATCTCAGATACCCCCCTCCCCGCCCCCCTCCTCGGACGTAACTCTGGCTCCGCCACTGAATCCAAGCATGTCCCTCCCTCCTGTTTCCCAAACTCAGCTAGGGTCTCACAATAACAGAGGTGAGTGGGCGGCTCATACGGACATCACTGTTACTATATACATGTAAATAATAAATGAATATCAACATGTTGATAAAGTACAGATTAATAATCGTGTTTGAACATGAATCGTGATTCTAATATTGATTAGAATGACATCGTATTTTTCAATTCCTAAATGAGGTGGATTAGCCCAAAACTTGCCCCTGGCGATCTGAAATTTGGTGTGCTTTTCCTTGACCAACGCCATACACGAGTACATTAGACGCAAATACGTATATAAAAAATCATTATCAGGGCATCAGGTGTTCCAGAAGAGTGTTACATCAATGTATGTTCCAGATCTCTCCTTCAAATAGGATATTTACAGATACTTTGATCAACCTCTATTAACCAGTAACATTATAATCTATGAATGACATACACGAGTATAAAAGACTTGATATTCATTTGATAAATTATTGACAGTGAATCAGGTTTAAATCAACAAGACTCTCGTCAGTTAGGTCAAGTGTTAGAGTGGATTTTCTTATTGACATTAATCTTACTACAGACTACAGTAATTTCGCCCTGGAATGTGGAAAAAAAATCTTATTTCAGTACAAGGGAAGACAACCACTGATTCTAGATACATATCACAGTAAATTAAATGGAGAGTGCGTGCCAGTTTGATAAAAAAAAGCAAGTTCGTCGTCATGCTCGGGGGCGATTATTGAAACAGGCTCCCTTAATTTGAAAAAAAATATTTCATGTGCACTGCTTTGCCAATTACATCGACCAAAACCCTTCTTCATATCAATTTCAAACTCTTTATTGTCCAGTTTATTGAACAGATTCCCTAATTATTTTCTTCGAAATTTATATTTTTAATATCACGTAATGTGGCTAAAGAGTATGAGGAATTTGCTGTGGTCTTAATGTCTCTTCAGCTATACTAGTGTTCTCCCTTAGACTAATTAGATACCCGACCTGGTCTATTGTAAATCACTGCACTGGAGGTAATAATCGAATCGACAAAATGTAACTGAGATAAAGAATTACGTCGTAATCAGTAGTTTTCTGCCTTTTAGGAGCAAATGTAAACAAACCGTGAAATAAATGTAAACAGTCCGTGGAATAAATGTAAACAATCCGTGGAATAAATGTAAATATTCCAGGGAATGGATGTAAACAAGCCATGGGATGGATGTAAACAAACCGGGGAATGGATGTAAACAAACTCGGGAATGGATGTAAACAATCTATGGAATGGATGTAAACAAGCCTGGGAATAAATGTGAAAATATTATAACTCCATACTCATATTGGGATATTTCACTTACCCTCACATCACCGACCATTTACTGGAAAATGAAAATATGAAATGAATGGAGTTTTACGTCCTACTTTTCTGCATCATGTGGGCTAATTAAAACGGGCAACGACGTTCGGGGTGCAATGAGGGAAATTTAGCCAGGACAGCGGCTTCAGCCTGCTCTTTTTCGATTTCCAACTGTCTGTAACGTGCGTTCATTTAATGGAAGAAAGATCTCTATGCTATATGATTAGGTTGCTCGTTTAACATGTATTAATGGAAATTGGAAGTAGAAATTCTGTGTCAATAGAAATAATTACTAGTAATAAAGATGGAGAAAGGGTGGCTGAGAACTTCTTTGATTAAAAGCAATAAGAAATCACCTCGTAAATACATGTTACAATTGATTGACATAACTTAACTATTTCTTTAATTGAGCCTGGCTATCAATGATCTCTCACATTTTAACTTAGAATAGTACTAAATAACTGACAGTACGGGGCAAGATTTTACAGCCCCCACCCATGCCCCACGGTCAAGTCTGAAGAGAGGGATAGGGTCAGGAACTAGACATTAATTTAACCCACTATGAATGATCTTTCACATTTTAACTTAAAGGAGCACCTTCACTATCCGTTCGACCAATCACACCTTAGTTTCAGAAACAGGACTTTTTTTTAGCTAACATAATCAGTTATAGTGTTCACAGCTCATCGCCAAAATTTGAGCCTTCAAATCCATGTGTATCCATAATTATTCATGTTTGAAAGTTAAAAATTCGATTCGAATTTTAGTGAGACTATACCATATATAGAAAACACATACATAGGAATAGACAGTGAAATTTCTAGTTTGAGGTATATTTGAAAGGATTATATGATTTTCGTGTGTTTTAGTACTTCTTAAGACCATTAAAGCAAAATAAAGACCCATATCAATCCCCGAAAATGCTGATTTTCTCCCTTAATACCACAATACCAAGTCAAGTCAAGAGGGCAAGATGAGGTTATGAATCGAACATCTTCTATAAATGACCCGTGCAAATCTTCCTTAATTTCTAATAAATACAAATATTATCAGTTGCTGTACAAGCAGGTGTAATATCCAGTCTACTTTCGATTTTCCTAGATCATATTTTTCAGTGGCCATCATATATTACATTTTTGACAAGGCCAAGCTTCCATGTGACATAAAGGAAAGTGGAAAGAAAATTTCTGGAAAAGGTTCTAGAAATTCATATAGCATCGAAAGAGGTGACATTTGAATCAAGGAATAGAGTCCATGTCTGCTTGTATTTAGTACCGCGGTTTATTGGCAAGGGAGATCACCCGGTCATTAAGTGAACAATTACCTTTTCTTTACTCACTAAATTACCCTTTTATATTTTCCTTTTATTTTATCCGAGTTTCCGTTCAATGTTAAGAGCCGGTTGGATATAAAATGCGGAATTTAAAGTAGCAAGTAGTCTCTATTGTCCATAAGCCATTATATTGACGAAGTCGATGATAACTTCTCAAGACTGGTTGGTCGAGACTAATTACTGTGAAATAATTGACTGTTTCTAATCTAAGTAGAAATCTTCAAGTGTAAATTTCTTCAAATCTCTTGTATTTACAGCATCGATTTTTCTCTATTATAGTCTCACTATATCAGACATTGTTTGGTTGTAATTGTTTGGATTTGTTCAGGAACCAATGCTAAAAATGTAGCTTCAAGTTAGCGTTTGTTTTGTGAGTCGAATGGGACGAAAAATCGTGGCTCCAAGTGCTACAGGCTTTTCAGGTTACAAATCCCTCAATTTGGAAATGGAGTTAGATATCGCAAAGCGAGTGACATATACCATTGTTTAAACATAACTTTCTTACATCACACACGGCATGGCATTTCTTCCCTTTTTCAACTTCACGTGACCCTAACAGGTGCTTTCATACCAATGAGGTCTTCAAAATTCAAATTACGACCGACAGGGTTGGCGAGAGGGCTAGGCAATTTGTGACTCCCTTTTGTTGAGTACACATAACAAATCGACTAATGTCTTTTCAATTTTAAACAAATCCACATCGTTCTCATTAGCCCAACTAAACAGGATGCAGAAAGTTGCGATGTTAAACCTCATTGCATCAAAGACCACAGACAGTCTGATATTAAGAGACTACATTGTTTCTGGATGAAAAGACCGGATCATTCCCGTCCAGCAAACAGACCAATCAACACAAGCGGAACTATCGGTTTTAAATTATAGCCCTGATTGCTTTAATAGAAGGCTCAGGTGTCTTCACGACATCGTCATATTTATTAACAATTTCAAACAATTTTCTCTCCACTTCAAACTGTAGGTAAGAGTCAAATCAAGGGCGATAATTAGTACATGGCCGTGTTTGAGTTATTGATCAAGCAATTCACCATCACAATTAACTCTTTCGCCTCGCGTTTTGATTCTAGAGTGGCAATCAAAATTTACTAGAATAGAATAAAGAAAAAAAGACAAAAAAAGCTTCCATTATTTCAAAGTTAACGATGATGTTTTGTTTAATTGTTCTGCTGTTTTTTGCCATATGATACCAGCGAAGACAGGGCTGTCACAGTTCACTGTGTTCGTTTCTAATTCCCCTTTCTCTGATATCGTAATAAAACGTAAGAAAAACTTGTCAAGACCTCACAACTTTTAATACAGAAAAAAACAATATGGCCGAATCCCAAATTGTCATTACATTTCAGTCAAATGGTGCTGCTATGGTTGCCGGGAAAATGTTTTAAACGTAGCATAGAAATTCATTTGGAACTTGTGGACAGATTTGTTGAATCAGATGTATCCTGTCACTACGTTTAAGGCGGATGGTGCTGCTATGGTTGCCGGGAAACGTAGTATAGAAATTTAATTGGAATTTGGGTAAAGATTTCTTGAATAAGATGTATCCTGGAAGGTATGAAAATCCCTTTTCCTTTTAAATACCAAACTGTCTCTATGAATGAATGTTAAAAAACAACAGTCTGTGATAATATTAGCGTTTATTAGTCGACCACCGTCCCCCAGGGGGAGTTAATATTCAATATTCAGTTTTACTGCTAGTTCATTAATTCACTCATAAATTCATTATTAATCGTCTTTTAATTAGATCTAAATAAACCACTCAGGCTAATCATTCCAGAGAAAGTTATCGCCCTTGTCTCGAGAGAATACATCATCATTGTTACACTAAAACCCAGGATTATTTTGTGGCGGATGAAGATTTTTGGAATAATGATAAAATATCTGAGACGTCAAAGGTCAAAACTGTTAAGGTCCAATTATTTGAGGCATAAAACGAAGATGAATCTCTTTTTTGAATAATGAGTCGATGTATCAAAGTTTGAAGATGTTTTGTTTCGATCCTCAAGGGTATTTTTGTGGTACGGATGAAATGTTTTTGAATAATCATAATCATCCGGATGCACCGATTTTTTGAATAATTAGTCAAAGGTCAAAACAATTTTGAACAGAGTATTCGGAATGAAACTGATGCCAAAGGTCAAGCTAATTTAGTGCCAATTAATAAAAACAAAATCATTTTTTGCAGGAAATGAGAAATCATATGAGGGACTATTTTAGTATGGCGGATGGTGTTATAAATAATGATTAAAGAGTCAAGGATTATTTTGGTGTCGTTGATGAATATTAGGGTTAAAGCTATTATGAAACGAGAAAAGATAGCCTTTATGATCCAGTAATGTTTGGTAGCAGAGACAAGAGAAAATCTGGGTGTCAGAGACTAAAGAAAAATATGGTTTCAATTTTCATCCGCTGAGACTAATCACCACCGTCTTTAGTTTTAATCAAATCTGTCATAGAGACGTTTTTATAATAAACCACGTATTATTATTGTTTTCAATTAGCGACAATCAAGGTATTTGTCCCCCTAGAATTTTATAGTATATGACCAAAAAATCACACGATAGTTCTGTTACGAGATAAAACAAAGACAGAACTATAGAAGACCATAATAGAACATAGCCAGAAATTATGAATAATTTAATTGAAGTTATTTTAAATCTTCTTTTCTACTTCTCAAATCACAACATTGCTCAAGTGTCAGGATCAAAGAAAAAGTTGACAAAAAAAAAACAAATAAACTAAAAAAAAAACAGCCATTAAGGTAGACCTGAAATGATTTTAATAAATATCCTGTATTGAAACGGAGTTTTACGTCTTACTTTTCTGCTCGAGTTTCTGAATCACAATGCCAGATGTCTTGGATAGATTGGATCGTTTAGCACAAACCAATTATCTTTTTCTCGACCGAAATGCAGTAAACATGGTGCACGGCGGTGCGAAAAGCATGTCATCCAGAGAGCTTACGACTTTCCTCTTTGTGACAGAATTCAGTGACTGTATAGCTTTAAAAGCAATTGACATATGGTGAATTAGAAACCGGATTTTCACGTCGGTTGATTGGTGATTGTATGTTATTATCTGTAGAATTAACACCCAGTCGTGTTTTACTGGTAAACCCGAGCTGATTGACTCCTGGTGTCCATTTCTAACGATTGTTGATGTCGGAAGTTAACAGTTGATCATCGGAAAGATGTGTCACTTACTGAAAGAAAGCGAGTGAAAATGGCTGGTTTTTAACACGATATATATTGATTAAATCAGAATAATTTACACTGTTTTTCTCTCTCAATTAATATTGACTAGAAATTAACTGGTACTTACTGTCTGACATAATAATTCATACTTTCTACTTCTCTCTTTGTACGCCGACAGTTGGAATCGAGAACGAGTAGGCTAATATCCATGAAGAATTGGAGACGACAATGACACCCCTGTCTCTTTTTTCATTACTACCCCTGTCCTCATCCCTCCCCTCCACTCCGTTCTAAAGAGAATATTGATCGACAATGATCCCGTTTTCAAACCCTCTCCCCTGCTTTTCGAACATTACCCATTACTACCTTGCTCTCATCCTCCGTCTGAAAAGAATAATAATCGACAATGACCCTGGTTTCCGTCCTCTCCCTTCTGTTTCATCGCTTACATAATTATGCTCTCATCCATCCTTTTTTCAGCCCCCCCCCCTCCACCCTATTGTCATTTAGATCAATAGGATTACTACAATGACCCTGGTTTCAGCCACCCTCCCTTGCCCCCTTTTCGTCACTAACCCGGCCCTCATCCACCGTCTGAAAGAGAAATTTAAGCGACAATGATCCCGGTTTCAACCCTCTCCCTAGTGCCTAATGTCCATTACTACCCCTGCCGTCATCCCCTGTCTGATAAAGAACAGGAGTTGAAAATGATACAGAGTACAACTAACCGATGTACCTGTACGTGTATGTCGCTTTTATCTCTGATTAGAATCAGGAAGGCCTACTGCTGTGTTCGATACTGTATCAAACTGTGATCACTATTTGTATTAATTTTACTTTATTTAATTACTTTTTATTTAGCTAACAATCGAAACTTAAGGTCTGCAATGTAATAAAATTATCTCGCCTGGCCTCCTGGGGTAGAGTTTCGTTTAAGAAACATATTTTCTCATCTCGACAGATTTTGAAAGGGAGAATAACCCAGAGGCCCCGTGCATTGACTGTACAATTTAAAGTAACCAAATCGACCAAAAATATAGACTATTTTTCTATGAATGATTAGGTGGGGGACACATGGGGGCTACAGAATTGCCTAATAAGAAATAAGAAAAAAAAATAGATGGGCGAAGCCGGACCGGCCTCCTTTGTGGGGCATATGTTATGGTACAGTTTCGAATAAGATGTATCAGAGATATATTACGAAGTATATGTCATCACACAGTTGCGAATGTAGATTTGTAACTATCATTAATACAATAGTAATAGATTAATCTGAATTCATTGTGGACTATTGAATCAGAATGTGTTAAATAGAATTAACTCGGAAACCATTCACAACTTCATTACAATTAATTACTATACCTTAATTTAAAATGACAAACAACAAATCAGAATTAATATCTGTCTTATTTACTAAATTATTGCATTACCTGTATAATACGGGCGATATTATTAGGGTGGAGAGAAAGACGACGGGGGTGGGGGGGGGGGGGCGGATGTTTTAAAGAGGTGCGAATGGGTGTTTAATCTTTTTGTGTGTGGAAACCGATGAACCAAACAGTCTCGTCTTTTATCGGCGATTGACGTAGAGTTATTTGGAAATCAACACTTGGTCATTCAACTTCCGGTCAAACTTCAAAAGCCCTCATTCGAACCAACTCATTTTGAATGGTTTATTTCATCAATTTTCGTAATTTTATCAAATAATTTTACAAATTGTAATAAAATATACGTGAATTAAGACATTACCCACGACTCTACCCATACCCCCACCCACATCCTCACCATTTTGATCGCCTCCCAGCTTTTGTCCTAATGTGTTATTTGAATTCCGCCCTATAGAAAATAGAATCACCAGCATTATCCTGCCACATTGTACCTTAAAACTTCTAATGCGATTAACAAATTAAATTAAAAACACAGTTTTACATTAAATAACGCATTGTTTGTTCATTTTTATTTATTTAATGGACTAATCGAAAATAATCAGCGGTTTTTGCTGTGAAATTTCATAATATTTGATCGATTTTTGTTTTCGGGTAGCACTTAGATCAATACCAGTACTGCAAGTTATAAATCTGAATATTGTCAGTTTAGATACATGTTTGTTTTGACTTAATTACAGAATTATTCACAGATTATATTATTTCATTATTTCATTGATGTATGTTACAGGTAAAATCGTGACTAAAGGTAGCGATACACTGGACGATTCGTAGAATAAATTTCACTACAGCCAAAAGACGATTTAGCTCCGATACATGCCGGAGAATAATGTGTAATGTTGCAGCTATAGTGAAATATTTTATGTCTTTATTATTTCAGTGGTTTCTTTAAAAAGAGGGTGAAAACAAACACGAAATGCTTAAAAATCGAACCAGTGTTGTAGAATAACCCAACAATATATACACAGTTTAATAGCACAACAATCACTGGTTTAGGTTGTATGCAATGTTTCGACGTGTTTTCCCCGTCCTCCCCAGGCACATAATGATAAGAAGACTAACTATATATTCTTATATACCGCTATTAACCCTCGATCTTCGGGTAAGCGAGCATCTAAACCATATTTTGTCGAAGAAGAGAAGATAAACCATCCCTCACACAATTGTTGACAAATACATGATGACCACGCCTTCAATTGCTGTTGATCTGGTATTTGTATTGACGCGTTCACACCATTTTGGTTTGAATGAAAATGTATTCTTCGTCTTCTTGTTGTAGAAAACAAACCCCATCAAGAACAAGTATAGAATGAGGTTAAACTTTAACTCAATTTTACAAACAACCTGTGCCCATTGGGGTCCCCGGGGTCACTTCTCTACCACTTAGCACACGTGATGGCGTGGCCGCTTGAGAGAAGTCTTCCCCGTCAGACCGGAGTATATGTCGTGTTACTTCAACTTAATACGTTTTGATACCACTAAAACGATCTCAAAACGAAGCCGGTGTTATTTGTAGGCTGTATCTAGAATGTTGAACGAAGGAAGCGACATGATTGTTACTAGAGTCGGGAGCTAAACTCCACACCCCTGATTGTAACAATGACTTCTCCTAGGTTCACTCCCAGTATTTATACCCACCTGTGTATTCCGTTACCCTGGGAGATAATCTCTATCCACCTTTAATCTCTCTACCAACAACAACAATAATTATTATTATTTAACGTGTTGGTGTCAGGGTTTAAATCTTCAAAATTCAAAATTACAAGAGCGGTCACATATCCATATCTCCCATTAACCAGGATAATGCTAGTCATAACAAAAATATTTTAATGTTAAGGGGTCCAAACTTGTGTAATAGACTAGTCTACTGATGCCTTGAACGGACTCCAAAAACAGGAATCTAAGGGGTTTTGTTACGCTACAGGTAGAATTTTGTTTTAATTTACGATTCATAGCGAAAGTCATCTTTTATTAGTCATCAAAGAATGTCCTTATAAATTTGCCTACAACAATCCGACTTTAAAAATAAAATCATGACATCTTTCGGACAATATAGCATATTTAGTGGCCCACAACTTTTAACACATTGAAAATATAGATTCCAGTCTAATATCTCACTTAGTTCATTCATACTAGTCAGAGTTCCTTCTGTGGATATTTTTTCCGTTGAGGGACTTAGAGATTTTGAAATTAAGTCTAAATTATTTTGTTCTAGTCAATTAAACCTAGTAATATCCTGTAGGCCAAGTCTTGATAGAGTTTTATTACTTTATTATATCATTATTTCTCTTTTTTATAATAATCATTTTTAGCGAAAAACCTTGTCTTGAATGAATGTTGCAACAGTTTTGAAGAATAAGGAAGGTCTAATTAAGACCAACAATTACAGCGGAGAAGAGGTGGATGTTCCATACGGTCTACACACTGATAAATTGTGGAGGACTATGCAAAATAGAACTGAATGAAAAAAAAATCATGTATCCGAGGGCAAACACTTTATAATTATATTAAGTACACTGCAACCTTTAAAGGGATTGTGAAAAGGTGTTCTGAAATTTTATGTGTATCGAGAAACACTGATAGCATCAATTTACACCATTTCAATTTTTAGTCAGACATTTGTGGTTCCTGCAATTCCACTAAAACTAAGTGTTTGATGACGTCACTAATCGCGAATGGCCTTATGTGGTAAAGCATAACTACTTTGCGATTAGTGACGTCATCATGTACTTCTTTATTGTGGAAATTCAGGAACCACAGACATCTGACTGAAAATTGGTATGGTGCAAATTGATGCTATTTGTGTTCCCGATATACGTACAAATTTTAGAAAACTTTTTTACAATCTCTTATAAGACATTTGCTTCAAGACTTATTAAGCTGTAGATAAGGTCATGGTACACCATTTTCGGTGCTTGATTTGCGCTTTGACACATGCAAATGAGCTTTTCATTGATGGCTATTCAGTCCTTGAACGATTTCTGTCAAAACTTGACAAAACTGACATTTGATTTGATAATCCTACTGACTTAATGTATTGTATTTCATTCACATATGTCAGCGCAATCTTTATTCTGTTCATTAATTCCAGTAAAAACAAACAGATTCGAACCCTTGGTGCCATTAATACCTCGACCACTCATAATTAAAGGTCGTCAGATCTCAGTTGGTAATAATTTCATTTACTAAAAGCAATTTAAACTCCGGTGGTAATAACCGGAAGCTGATTTGGTCAACTGTGGTCCACCCTCGAGACTGTGTTGTGTCTATTCTAAATATTAGTTGACCAAACACCTTCAGGCTGGTAGACGATACTCTTATTATCGGTAATTTATTTCATTAAGATCTTTACTGGCTTTACTGAACGCAAATGGATTGTTACCGCCATCTTATTTGGTCCCAGATTGGGCCAAAGAAGATGGACAATGCCATACGGTTAGCAATGAGTGAAACATTTTCAGGACCATGGCATACGTCTACTCCTTTTCCAACTATCGATGGGTCTTTTACGAGCATAGCCTATAGCACATAGGGAGTCAGTTTATTGTCTCATTCGAACGATTCACATCCTCTTCCGTTTCAGCCTACATCACTGACTTTAACATAGTTCAGTCTCACAGATGATCAGATGTAATCAAATAATGAAGCAATAGTTTTGAAACAGGAAGTAGAAACAATGATACCGGAAGTCTTACAACTCGTAACGACGTACCGGAAATGATCAATCACGCTACAACACTCCATTGTCCTGTAGAATCCTGAACATATTTCAGCGTATTATAATATTAGGGATTGTTGTCGGCGATCAATTTGTATTTGTGTTAATCACGTGATGTGATTAGTGTTAATAGAGTGTCATTGTATTAATTTATTACCAATTGATTCAGGTCACTGCAGGGTGTTTGAATGGCGGAGATTTGCTTCGATTGAGATGAGTTGACGGATACATGGTGCTATAGTGTGAATATCTCATATTACTGTGACATCGCCCGGAGAAAAGAAACCATATCTGCCAGAATTTAATATACACCATACACAATAATAGACCAGTAGCATAGTGGCTTTACGCTACAATCTGTTTTTTAAATAGTTAACCCATTTTTTGAACATTGCATGGAATGATTTCAAAATTTTAAAGTTACTGGGTGTGCAAAGCCATGCAGTGTACATCGAGGACAATTTTGACACTATTTTTTTTATAGTTAACCCATTATTTGAACATTACATGAAATGATTACACAATGTAATGCACTGTACATAGAGGACAATGCGTAGTATTTAAACACACACACTGATTTGACCAGCTAGACGTTTTGTAAGGTCCGGAATCAATTCAAGAAGGAAACCAACGTACACGGGTATCTTTTCGAAACACCCGATTCCACCTTATGCGACTTGGTTGTCAACTACGCTCTCTCTTTGGAAGAGTCTGCAAAACTAAAACATATCTCTGTGTATTTCCGCCTTTTTCAACAGATTTTGTGTCCACACTAACTAAATATCATAAAATTGTTAACAGTAAGAGGTAAAATGGATAAAATTGATTAGAATTTAACCCCAGGTAGCCTGCTGATAAATATTAATCATTGATGATTCTATGGAGCCCCTTCCCCGAGCCTACAGAAACAATATATATATCAGGTTTTCAATTTAACACAGTTGTTTTAATTAAAGTTAAGTATAGTATATTTTGATAAAGGTCCCCATTGCTGGAAATCTTTCAAGGAATTAGGAATCCAGCCGGTTTTCAAATATGTTCTTCTAGATGATTTTTAGGTCCCAGAGACACCCATGATGACCTAAAGCAGTGGTTCCCAACCTTTCTCAGCCTTCACACTCCTGGAGCAATCACCTTGACCTTTCACACCCCAGTGCAATCACCTTGACCTTTCACACCCCCAGTGCAATCACCTTGACATTTCACACCCCCAGAAATTTGTTTCATCCACATTTTCAGCATGTGATGATGTGAGGTGCTCTCTCAACTTAAAACAAATTCTTCTCCTACATCAGACGGTCACACCCCTGACACCCTACTCCCACACCCCCAGGGGTGAAAAAAAAAACCCAGGTTGGGAACCGGGGACCTAAAGACCCCTAATGGAGCAGAGGAGTAAAAGTTTTGATTTCACCACAAGCCGACATAAACAATTTCTCGGAGTAACTTAGATTTAACATTTGTGTCAGCTTTTAATGTTTATCGTTGTAGTAAATTTTCAAATCGTGAAGATATGTTCACACTACCAGACAAAACGTTTTCTTAAACCTGTTTCATAAAGCGGTCAACAGAACGTCGGGCATTAAATTCTTTTTAATATTAGCTTGAAATTACAGAACATTTATCGTCTGGTTTTGTCTTATTTTAATTTGCCAGAAAACTTAAATACGAAACAAAAATGAAATAAAAGTTAAAACCATTTCGTCTGAATAAATAAAACATTAAACTCGTATTATAGACTTGATTAAAACCATTGAATTTTGAATCCCGAGAATGTTTTGGTTTTTATTAGTTGCTGTTAGATATTAGAATGTAAAAGAAAGGTTACTGAATAACAATGCGAACCACACGTTAAATTAAAATTCAACAACTGACAAAATATGAAAATATATGACCAAGCTACGGTATGTACAGGTATTTTAGTTATTGCTGTGTGGGGGGAATGGCTTTGGACTCTAGTATTTCAATTAATTATAATTCGATGAAATCATTCTACTAATTTTGAATTTGCTTGAATTGAAGTAAAGTATTCTTTCGTCGGTGTCTTTCTTTTCTTTTCTTTCTTACAAGAGTTATCGGTCGTTGATTAAATGACCACGTGATATTTATCAAACTTGATTTTCTTTCTTTTCTTTCTTTCTTTCTTTCTTTCTTTCTTTCTTTTTTTCTTTCTTTCTTTCTTTCTTTCTTTTTCTTTTGCCCTATTTTCGATACAAACGAATAGACCTACATCACCTTCATGTACACGAGTTATCTGCCGTTGACGAAACGATCACGTGATAATTTCGTCTGAAACGCAATCATCAATCTCCTGGTCACGTTTGGAATGATTTTCAGAACAATCTGATTTATTCCTAAATTACCCATTACTGGTTTAACTCTCTCCAAGTCGACAAGTGTAATTCGACTGGTTACATTCAAGAGCTTTCAAATTAACAGTTTACTTGATGTTAAGAAACATTTCATTAAGCTTTAGCTGATTCTTTCTTATTTCATATTACTGAGACTAGAGTACCGTTGCTGAAACGAGAACAGTTCAATAACTATTCGTGATCAATGCCATCAAGAATTGGTCAAGCTGACCATGAATATGTCATCTTTTCTCATCTTTCCTCAGTTTTCGAGTCAACCTAACTAGAAATCGGTGCTGATAATCCGGAAATGTCAATGCCATAAAGTTTGACTAAGGACCAACTGGCAGAAACAATCCTATTGAACCTATGTTGTTATCAAATATAAAAAATATAAATGGAGGAGTATGCTTCAAGAAAGCTAGCTCGCTGAGCGTGAGAGAAGAGAGGACAGACCCGTAGATAGCCGAAGGTCTCAGTTTAAGGTGGGGGTGGTTAGGCATGACATTAGAATAAAATCATCATGATAAGATTGTTGAAACGACAAAATCAGTCTATCCCAAAACATGTTTCGAATGTCGAATGTAATAGAAATTCGTCTACTACAAATCGATCCTAATGGTATTGGACAACGTCTTAATTAAATCTCTGTCTTAGCCAAAGTATCTTCGCCTAAATCACTCAAGATTTTGTGAGATGCTTTAATGGCCCTCAGGGAAATATAAATATTAATTTGACGTCATATAAAGACTGTTTTAAATCGTCGTCTGCAAAACGTCAGTCATTTTCCCGCCAACAACGGGTCACCATTGTAATAAATAAGCGACAGTGATTAGGCGGACTAATTTTATCAGGAGCAAATTGTCACAATTCAATTTACATCATCAAAGTTAGATTAAGAGCGTATGAATATTAATTGTTTGAAGAGATCTAGTCCCCATCTGTCTGCAAGGCCCGAGGGACGGACAACATATTTAATTACTGGCTGATAGTAGCTGAAGTTTTAACACTGAATGGAATTGAGAAGAGGATTTTTAAAGACGTGGAATTCATCGTGAATGGGTTCTATCGAATTATTAAGAGGTGACCAGAATCTTTAATTGTTCTGGTGCAGACGATCAAATTGCCGCCAGTTATTTTCTTCTTGGAATAACATTATGATGACAGAAGCCGGGTGACTAAATAACAGACTCCATATCAAATTGGGCAATTACCGGATGGGGGCATAATATCAATTAATGTATTTGATCCAAGCGTCAAAATCACCCAAGCATGGAACCCTATGCTTTCGTCCAGTATTTACACTCAAAAACTCCGTTGAGTTGTGACTATGTGTGTAAATCGTAGTTGGCACTTTATATTCTGTGTGTCAACTTCTAAATGACTAATTTAGTACATAGACTAGACATCAAGTTGACCAATATGGGATGCGAAAACAAGATAATGTGCCTTATAATCAGCAGCGTTTCTAGGAAATATCAGTTGGGGGGGGGGGGGGGAGGCGAGCATGGGCCACAAAATTTTCGGGGGGGGGGGAGGGACACTGGCTATTGTTTCACTATGTAAATTGATAAAAAAAAAATTGAAAGTGGGGGAGAGGGCCAAAGCCAGACCAGCATCTTTTCTGGGGAAGGTGTCCCCCCGCCCCCCTTCCCCTCTGCCCCTCTTCCCTCTTAGAAACGCCACTGCTTATGACCATCACCACCCGATAGCAAACGTCAGAAAAGAAAACAGAATTTTAGAAATAGTTTATTTATTTAAACATTTAATAATAATAATAATAATAATTTATTATGAATATTTATCACATTTATATTATATACAAATTAAGTAATTACATTATCAATAGGGCTGTAAGTATATACCATAAACCATCTAGAGATCTACACGCAGGACCATGTATTCTAGCATAATCATAGGTTGTTTTCATTTTCCCCACAAACCTAACATCCAAAATTTCAATTTGAAGTTCATACATAGAGATATATTATATAATTGATAAATCTTGGTAAGAAATCGATCCAGGATCTGCAAGCAGTACATACAATTTCTATTTATTTTATCATACAATAGAAATAGAAATTTGTTTAAAATAGTATAATATACAATAACATTTTTAAAAGTTTTCCGGTTTCGTCGTCTTCATAGTAGAATTGATGATTAGTGATCTTCCTGAATTCCAGTGTTGGAGAATATCTTGCAGGAAAGTTGCTAGGTTACAAAACCATATTAGTGGAACTTTGTGTCCATTACGGTTGGGGTCATCTAAACTCTAAGAATCTCTACAGCTTTCGTCCTTACGCAACCTCATTAAACAGTCAATAAAGTTCACTCTTCCTCATACAAATAATAAAATTTTAAAGAGTTTTTATAAAAAATTATTTTTAAAATAAGACGTTTATAGACGTCTCCTTCTGTCTTCTTCCAAACGATTCTTTTAAGTAATATATTTGAATTTAGTTTATTCAAATCACAGCACTATACACTTTTATTTCTATTCAACCAAACCGAATTGTCCTACAAAATCTTATTCCAATTCTGAAGCAACTGAAATAGTTCAGCATACGTCGTGCTCCCAACACACGTGTCACTTGTATTCCTGCAATCAGCCCCTAATTCCCCAGACCTGGTTCCTGGCAGGGACAGTCCTCGCAATGTCTAGCAGCCAACATCTTACACGAGAAGTTATGTAACGCATCATGGGCTTCTGTAATAGACAGCAATAACAAAGTGAATTATTAGTTGGGAAAACGGGCGGTTGATCATCTCGCCATAACCTTATTGTCAATTGAAGAACAAAATGTACAAGAGAAGTCTGAGATATGCAAATGGAACCACAAAGAGCATCACCTTAATTGTCACATATCTGAATCAGGTAGACAAGATCTCACAACAACGATCTCTCTATTCAATCTGGTTGATCGCCATCGAGTGGAATATGCCAAGCACCCTGTGCAATATTGAAAACCCATGGACAGACGAGTGTTATTCGACAATCATATTTAGAGTAAGCCAGATGTTGTCATACCACCATCGAGTATCACAGTTGACAAGGGGTTCTGCCTTATATAGTAATTCTCCTACCTTTTAGTTTCTGTTGTAAAGTGAATCGAACTTTTCTCTCCTGATCGAGTTCATTAGACAGAGTTTCTCGGACTAACTGTAACTGTTGGGCCATCTCGTCTCGGTAGGATTTTTCTCGTTTCACCTGTTCTAGATATGTATCTGAAACAATGTATACATTTATAAGTTTAATATTATCATACAAGCCTTTAGTGTGCCTTTGGGAGGACAAATCCTTGTCAAAACTCACTGATATCTAGGCAAGGGTCAAAATAAGCCACAGATGTCCTTAGAAAAGACATTTCTGTGACAAAATTCATCATAGACATCTTTGGAAAAGACAGCACTGTGTAAAAATTCGTCAGTAGGAAGGAACATTTGTGTAGTGTGGAGATAAAGGTTAGAGAAGTAAAACTTACCTTTCATGATCATAATTTCACGTTCTATTCTGGTTTTTCTGTCAATTTCTCTCTGAAGCTCGTTATACAGTTCTTCTGAAAATTGAGGAAATATATATGTATGAATATCTTTTAATGTAAAAAGATTACACAATCATACATTTGTACGAGAGGATACGATAGTATAGTATAGTAGTGGAGGGTGTCGCGCTTACTCTTTTCGAAACACCTGATGGTACTTCACTTTAGAGGAATCCACTACTATACTATTTTTACTCTCGATATTGCCATTCTTTGGACGAGATTTGATTAACGGAATCGTTCTGCTTGTACATGTTTTTATATTTAATGTGATCATTTTAATCTTATTATGGAACAAAATTTATAAATATGAAAATATAACTTACCTTTTGATAAAGCTATCTGCTGTTTACTGTCACACTCTCTATCAGATTGGTCTGGAATAATTAATTGTTGGAATTTTCAAATTATATAAAATGGAGTTTTGCGCGAAGGGTTAGAATTTGAATTTTGATTTATTGCAGACATGATTAATTATAGATATTCAAGAATTTAGAAATATGTGACGATTTGATGCAGTGTTAATCTAAGATTTAACGAGATAAATGTTCATAAATAGAACCCTGAGGTGAAGGATACCGTATATTTGCGTTTTGTACCCTCAAAGAGATCGTTGAAAAACAAATTGAACGGAAAATCGAATCTAAGTGCCCTATCGTCGTGTCCTATTATATATTTACCTGAAAATCCTGAATCTGTTAAGTTTTGTTCTGGTTTATTTTCATCTTGTATATCATCACATTTCTTCTCCTGATCAACTGAAATGATATATATATATAGTTGAATAACATATCATTTAATATTGATTTTACTCGATTAGTACCTGATCGTACTTCTCTTTGGAGAACCACTACTATGCTACTTTGCCATGCATTTTGATTACCAAAGTTGTCTTGCTTGTATGGATTTTTATTGAATCGTGCCAAACGGTCTACCTTGAAAGTTTCACTAGACAAATCTAGATGCTCGAAGTAAAGAGTCTCGCCTAAGAATTCAGATTCGGCTTTACTGAAACTGCCGATGATTGCTGATTTGGGTGTTTCATAGAGAACTTATTTCACTTGATTTGTCGAGAACAATTCTTGCAATATGTTGATAACTTTCACAAAAAGCAATTGTTATTGCGAAATTAGATAAAACCAATAAATCATTTTTCTCTAAATTTTCTGAAAATGTCTCTAAAATTGCACATCACAATAATAAATTTTTCACTAATTGAATAATGATAAACTTTTTAAATACATCTCGTAAATTTGTTACTTTAAAGAAAAAAACGAAGAAAAAAAAACTTTATAGAAAATGAACATTCGAGATTTTATCAAAGCAAATCTTAATTGAAGAAGAAAAAAATCTTGCAATAAAAATATTAATTGTTCCTTTTTTTTCGTTTTCTTTTGAATTTGTTTTCTGTAAAGGAAATCTTATAAACAATAAGTAAGCTTTCTGGGTTCCTTCCCTTTGTTTTAGAAAATTTGTTAAGTGGTTGTATTGAGTATACCGTTTGAATTATTAATTCCGGGCTTTTTAGATTAAGAAGCAAAAGAAAAAGAAACAAAAGAATATTATATTTCTTTTTAAGTAAATGTATTTACATCTTCAGCCTTTTAGAACGTGTTGAATAATTAAACGAACTGATTGCTTATTCTTCTAGAACACAGGTTTTTTTTTTATTTAGGAGAACTCCTTAAAGATTCTGTATCGTTAACAAATAAGACTAAAAATCCGTACAAGCAATAGAATTCCAGGAACCACAAATAACATCCAAAGCATGACAAAATCGAATGCAATTATTATGATGCAGTGGACTCCTCAAACGAGAAATACCATTAAGTGTTTGCGAAAAGAGTAAGCATGGATCCTACTGAGTTTGACTGGTTCAATCTTTTATAGACCATGGTCTGTAGCATAATTATTGGCACCAGTTGTTCACTCGTTCAATCCCTTGTCATAACATTTGTAGGAAATTCAGTGTTCTACCCATGGGTAGGATTCAAATTTTCGATAAAAACCCCATAGGTCTAGGTGCTTTCTATATTTTTACTCCAATCTTTTACATTTGATAGGCATAAAGTTCATTGAAAATAAAACCGGAAGTTACAGCATGATGTCACACCAACTGAATCCTTTTTCGGAACAATTAACCTAAGTACTTCATTAATTAAAGAGTCCAATCAACTGTTGACCATTCTCAGTTCCCTGTGGAATACAGGACATCAAAGAGATATTGAAACTTATTTTAATTTAATATGAACAGTATATACCTGAATGGTTAATGGAAGTGTTAAAAGAAGTTTAATAGCATATCGCTATACACATGATATAGTGGACTATGTAAGAGTATACGGTCTACTTGTTTCAGCTGCCCTGATCAGTCAATATTCCAATAGTTTATCAGATGTGAAAATTTGAAGATTGTAAATAAGATAATTCCGCCCCAGATGAGCAGTATAAATAAAACATCAAAAGTAATTGCAAAGACATTGACAATACTAACTTCCCCTTTGAGATAAATCATTGGTGAAATGATAAAGATTAAATTTTAAAAAGCACGTATGATGATAATTCTGTTGTACACAATGCACTTTGAATTAGGAAGAACTACATATTTCTCAGAATGCTAAGTCAAATTTGTGAATTTCATAAAAAAAGATAGATTCCAATACATACAACAACAATTAATAATAATAAGCTTTCATTGTAATTTTGTTTTTTTGTCGAAAAAGTATTTTACAGTCGAGGAGATACGTTAATCTGTCCTAAAGCGAATATTTACTATGAAAAGAGACATTTTAGTGTTTTGTAATCATGAAATTATAATCATGGGGTTGGGTATAGCTATAATGCTTTTAAACTGACAAAGCAGCAAGGTGCTTGCTGATGTTTAAATGTAAAGTAATAATTACCTGAAATTTTAGTTTCTTCTTCGATCAACTGCTCTTCAGTTTGCTGAAATTATTTGAAAAAAATTGATTAACTTAATTGCAATTATATATCCTTTGACCATGTAGATAGCTTTTTTATACAAGAGAGAATGATTCAGTAAATATATAATACAGTGGTGATTTTCAACTACCTTTCAAACGCCATTTTGAAATATGAAATTATCGATGTGTAAAGATAAAGAAAAGAATAAGCTTGATCTTCTTTGCTAGCATTCAAACGCCATTAAGGCCAATACTTGATATTAGACACTAGATTTTATTTAGAAATGCCCTCCCTGACAACCAATTGACAACCAATTGACGCCATTTTGAAATATAAATGTTTAATATTTTGTACCGGTTTTCTTTTCTTAAAAAGTGAGCATGTCCTTCTTGACTTTAATTTTGACGCCATTTTGAAATTTGAAATTGTCAATGTTTAATATTGTGTAAAGTTAAAAGAAGTGTAATATCCGGAGATATAAGTTAATAGAAAGGGTATGGATCGTTTGAAAGTTTGTCGTGAATTATCCAGGGAACTGTTAACTTGAATTAAAAGGAAATGTATTGTCTGATCATCATAATTGTTTGAAATATTAATCTTATAGTCCGAATCTCTGTACTGTATTCACCGTTATCGTCAACGTAGACCATAACAAAATTGATCATATAGTCCGAATCTCGGATCTGTATTCGCCGTTATAGTCAACGCAAACCATAACAAAATTAATCATATAGTCCGAATCTCGGATCTGTATTCGCCGTTATAGTCAACGCAGACCATAACAATATTGATCAGGTAGTCCGAATATCTATCTCATAATCATGTGGTATTTATATTCCAACCTTCTTCCCTTACTAGAACTGAATTTGGAAAAACCGCTCTCATTCTCTAGAAGATAGGTTTAGATCGGTTTATAGGACTATCATAACAAGTTCAACCATCCTCTTACCGTCTATGCAAAAACAGCTCAAGACCATCTTAATAGATTATCATAGCCTCACCCCACCGCGATATGAAGACACTGGAAACCTAAAATGACTCACTCACTCTCTGATAACAACAGTTTAGGTCCAGGTAATCGGACTAATGTTTGTAGTTAGCAGTTAATTAAAAGGATCTATTCTATTGTTTTGACATTTAGAATAAAATCTCGCGACATTTACTGCTAAATCAACTCGATAAATATTGCATGAATTTATTGCTAGTCTCGATTGTCACACAACTAACTTAGGAATAAATTAGGCTGATTAATCAAGTCTACTTTATCTGCCGTTTTCTATGCCCTTTGTTTTAGGGTTTTGATTCCCCGGAGGATCTAGTTAGTTTCCGTTAATGCTATATGATAATAAACAGTAATATTTGTATTGTTCTGATCATTGATCATACACGACAAGGGAATTAACTCCAACTTTATAGTCTATATCATCAAGTCTTAATCAATCTAATAGAAAATCGTATAAAAGAAATTAATCTTTATTTCAACTTTTCTTCTAATATTTCCTTCCGCATTTAACCAGAATTAACTTTATTTCTATTTCCCTCCGACGAATTGATCCTAATCCTTAGTCTATAATTAATTGATCGATTCAGCTCTTTTGATAAATTTTAATATTGTTCTGTTCACGGTTTTGTTCTGTTAAATTTTATATCTTGAAGTAAAATTATTGCATTTTATTGCGTGCTGATATATTTTCACGCTTCATGCTTCTGTATCACGAATATGTAAGTTTGGTGCATTGGTTTTTCTTTATAGTCGCGCAAAGATAGATTTGCTAGTTACGATTTTAAACAATCCACTTAAATGTACTATAAGTTATAATGGACAGAATCTGTGTGTTTTTAATTTCTATTTATTCTATCCAAAATTAAAAATTTCATCGGTTAAAGTAACATAGATAACATTCTCTCTATCTATGCAAGAAATATTTGCACGTGCTTCTTTTGCTAATTGGGTCAATGTTAACTGTGTGTGCATGGTCCTGGTTGTCACATGGTTGTCTAATAAACATTCATTGGTTAATTGAAAGGAAACAATCCATGATCTTAGAAAGTTACCGTCTGATATATGAGTTAATATTTACATTTCTACTATCACTCCCTTCAATAAACAAGTTAGCCAAACCTGCGTTTATTTTCCAATAACTGTAGTTTGTCACGTGACAATAAGGCGTATTAATACATCGAAAACGAAAACAAGGATTGACCCAAGTTTTTTACCTAGAGTCTAATCTAATTTTACAATTTATTTAAATTTACAGTTGTTGTTAATATTTCAATGGAATATTAAATATTTGATAATTCTATCATCCAAATAAGACTGTCTATTTATAGAACTATATTGTTAGGGGCGGGTCGGTGAACTTGATTGACAGATATCTATGAATTAAGCAACAACGGTTTCGGGTATTTAACAATTAAAAAAATAGAACATTTTAGCGTATTTTATCACAAAAGATAAACCAATGTAAATATAAGGA